>NC_135885.1:141139610-141677110 GCF_964194155.1 Cetorhinus maximus | reverse complement strand
ACTTCAAATCCACTTTCCCACCTGCTCCTCATATCCCTTAATTCCCTGAGAGATCAAAAATCTGTCAATCCCAGCCTTAAATGTATTCAATGATGGAGCATCCACAGCCCTCTGGGGTAGAGAATTCCAAAGATTCGCAATACCTTGGGTGAAGTAATTTCTCCTCATCTCAGTCCTAAATGATCAGCCCCTTATCCTGAAATTGTGCCCCCGTGTTTTAGATTCCCCGGCCAGTGGAAACAATCTCTCAGTGTCTACCCTTTCAATCCCCTTCAGAATCTTGCATGTCTCAATGGCATCGCCTCTCATTCCTCTAAACTTTACCCAGAGAGTGGTGAGAATGTGTAACTTGCTACCACAGCGAGAAGTTGAGATGAAGATATGCATTTAAGGAGAAATTGGACAAATGCTTGAGGGAGAAAGAAATAGAAGCTTATGCTAATAGGCTGAGATGAAGAGGGGTGGATTATAATTACTGACATGGACCTGTTGGGTTGAAAGACCTGTTCCTGTTCTGTACATTCTATGTAATCCTATGCAACATGAAGAGATCACAAGTGAGATCCACTCACATTCAGAGCTCCTACCTTGCTTTCGTCCCAGGAACACAGATCGGAAGTTCAATCATACATTGCTCATGATTTTCCAATACCCCTAATGGGTCAAAAGTTGCAGGAGATACCCACCTGAATTCTTGGAATGACCTGAGGATGAGGGACACTAACACAGAAGTATAATACTGGGGATACTGACAATCTGAAATAAAAACAGAAAACATTGGAAATACTCAGCATGCCAGTCAGCACATGTGGATCGAGAGAGTTAATGTTCAGGTCTGTGACCTTTCAGGTGGGTCCTGGTAGATACCTAATCCAACACGAGAAGGGGAGTGGAAAGAACAAAGGTGAACAGTGAGGAGAGTCAAGGAAATCCCGTCGGGAGAGCAAAGCTCCTTCGAGGCATTCCCAGAAGAGAAGTGGAAGTGAATTCACCACTAATACCAAAGCAAAATACTACAGATGCTGAAAATCTGAGGCCTGAAACATTAACTCGCCATTATTGAGACTCTTTGCCGGGATCACAATGTAAGTACAGTTATCTATTGTAACACTTCACATGTTGGTACTCTTGCAGTTGCTACACATTAGGACACCAGCCCTAGATGTCTAATCCAATATTCTGATGTCCGCATCCTAAGTTGCCCTGAGCCCCGTTTCACCCATAACTCCGGTATTCAATGAGCTACATTGGCTCCAGCTGCAGCAGCATCTTGACCGTAAAGTTTTCATCCTTGTCTTGAACTCTAAGCATGACGTATCATTCACTTACTTAAGAAATGGTGAGTCTCCAATGCTTTCAACATGAGGCCTTGGGCAACAATAATTTACACTGATGTAGCATCTTGAATTGATACCCATACAAAATAAAACCTTTTGACGTGAAGTTGGGACTGCGAGGATAAATCATCCTGTGACTTCAATGTTGTTTCAGATTAAGCACAACTGTCATCGGCTTTATGAATGGACTCTGGAAGGAAAGACATTTTGTTTTACAATTCCTAAACTGTCATGAGAAGAACCCTAAGAGAATTAGCTATTAAACTAATTCTAAGGGAAAACATACCATATGTACTTCATTTGGAGAATAACAGGAGAAAATCGTATGCAAGGCTTGAGGCATTTCCAACAAACATAGGCAGTGGATGAACAAACTTGCATCCAAACCAAACAGATTCAAAATGAATACAGGCACCATCAACAAAAACTTGCATTTATATAGAACCTCGGAGGTGGTAAAATGTCCCAAAATGCCTCACAGGATCAATTATAAGACTAAATTTGGCCCTGAGCCGCGTATGGCAATATTAGGACAGGTGACCAAAAGCTTGGCAGAAGTGGTAGCTTTTGTGGAGTGTCTCAAAGGAGGGCAGTGCAGCAGAGGGGCAGAGAGGTTTAAAGGGTGTAGGGTCTAAAATGATGAAGGCATGGCTGTCAATGGTGGGGGGTGGGGGGAGGGGTGGGGGGAGGGGTGGGAGGGTGGGGGCAAATCACAGGTGTTCAAGAGGCCAGAGTTGGAGGAGTGCAGGAGTTACAGAGTTAGTGATAATACAATGCTTATTGTACAGCAAATGACATACTCCTAGCAGTGCTGCTTCTTTTAGTGAACTAAACACTTGCTAACTTGTCTCAGATTTATGGTATTGCAGTTTCAGATATGCATTTTTAATTTGGAGGCTTAATTAGATAATTACATATTCAACGAGTCTGTCTGTAGTTACAGATTAGAACAGAAGTTGCAACACATGACACTGATGCTATTATCTTCTGCTTATTGTTTTCCCTGTGCTGAACATTTGATTCATACCATTGCTGAAGCTTGAATTTTTGTGATGATGAATATGTTTTCAGTATTTTATGTTTTTGTTTATTATGCCAATAAATTATGCACTTCACAACTATACCAAGTATTTAGCTGTGAATGTTTTATGCTTAAAATCCACGCTTTCAATTTTGTAATTTAATATTTTAGTCACGACTTTTGTGTTGGCATGTGTTTGTTTGCTATCTCATCTCTCATATTATGCTGAATGAATCCGAGGTCTTACTAGAACAGGGCTGTTATGTGCAGCAGTTTTGTCAAGGGCAATGATTTATCAACATTATAGGGATGACATTATATGGAGCTAGCAGTGTTAGGATACGGCCTTCGGGCCTAGGAGTATTTCAAGGTGGGCTCTGGAAATTTTGTAGCACTGGGACTCCCAGGTTTCCAGGGAGGGAGAGGCAAAAGGAAGGAAATTGTGTTTATATACAAAAAGAAATACTTGCATTTCTATAGCACCTTTCATGACCTCACTGCGTTCCACTGTTGTAATGTAGGAAATGCGGCAGCCAGTTTCCAAGCAGCAAGCTCTTGCAAACAACAATCCGTTCACAACTTCAGGACACCCCCCCCCACAATATTACAGAGTCATTTAAAAAAAACATCAAATCAGGCCATGTTGATGGTGGGCTTGTATGTCAAGAACTCTTGCAAGGGCAATCTATTCTTTCTGTTTCGTCTCAAGGCCTCTCCTGCAGCAGAACATGCCGTGTTCCTTGCTAGTGCTTGCTACTTTGTTGGAATTCTGCCACCGGTTCATTCATTGGATTAATGTCCTTTCAGGAGGGCCGCATTGATTTTAATTTCTGCAGCGGCTTTGCTCAATTTTATTTTTCTAAGTAGGAGCCACTTTTATTCTTCACAGTCGCTGCCTTTTATTTTTAATTCTCTTGAGCACATCTGTTCCTCTCCTTGTAAAGTACCCACAAAAGAATTGTATTGGAATAATTTTGACAGTAAAAATTATGAATGCGCCTTGTTTGTTCACCCATGTGAATCCTCTTCATGTGCAGTTAAATAAGCAGCACTGTAAGATGTTACCTTGATCTAAACCATGCTGGCGTTATCCATGACCTATGGGAGGCATATCTGGAGGACTGTGAACTGGGCATGTTTAACCTGTATAGATTAGCGCTTATGAGAAGTACAGTCATTGACCTTTCACATTTTATTCTATAGAGGCAAGCTACATTATTGACAGAATATTGTAACAGTTTATGAACTTTGTATTGATTTAGTCTTCTGACTGAATCCTATATATCCAACCTGGGACTTAATCTCTGTGTATAAATTATTACCTGGCTGTCTGTGTATTACTGAATCCGCAGGTTTTACCAGTGTGTATTTCCTACATATAAGACTTATATGCAAGAGAACCTGACCAGCGATATTTATTCATTCACTCATGGGATGTTGCTGGCAAGGCCAGTATTTATTATCTACCCTGAATTGATCTTGGGAAGGTGGTGGTGAGCCGCCTTCTTGAGCTGCCTTGGTCTACGTGGTATAAGTACAATCACAGTACTGTTAGGAAGGGAGTTCCAGGATTTTGACCCAGCAACGGTGAATGAATCGTGATATAGTTCCAGGTCAGAGTAGTGTGTGGTTGGAGGGGAAATTGCAGGTGTTGGTGTTCCCAGACATCGGCTCCCTTTGAACGTCTGGACAATGGAGTTCGCAGGTGTGGAAGGTGTTGTCGAAGGAGCCTTGGCAAGTTGGAGGTGGTACAGTCTACAGCCACGGTGCACAGGGAGTGAAGGGAGTGAATGTTTAAGGTGGTGGATGGGGTGCTGACCAAGTGGACAGTTTTGTCTTAGTTGGTGCTGAGCTCTTTGTGTGTTGTTGGAGCCGCACTGATTGAGGCAAGTAGAGAGTATTCCATCACACTCCTGACTTCTGCCTTGTAGATAACTGACTGGCTTTGGGGAGTCAGGAGGTGAGTTACTCACCGCAGAATTCCCAGCCTCTGACTAATGACAGTGTTTGTATGGCTGGTCCTGTTAAATTTCTGGTCAATGATAACCCCTAGGATGTTGATGTTGTGGGATTCAGCGATGGTAAGGGTGTTAAATGTCAAGGGGAAGTGGTTAGACTCTCACTTATTGGAGATGGTCATTGCCTGCCACTTGTGTGGCATGAATGTTATTTGCCACTTATTAGGCCAATCCTGAATGTCGTCCATGTTTTTCTGCATAGGGACATGGACTGCTTCAGTATCTGAGGAGTTGCAAATAGAACTGAATGCTGTTCAATCATCAGCGAACATCCCCAGTTCTGACCTTATGATGGAGGAAAGATCATTGACGAAGCAGCTGAAGATGGTTGGGCCCTGGACACTGAGGAACTCCTGCAGTGATGCCCTGGGGTTGAGATTATTGGTCTCCAAAGCCATCATTGTCCTTTGTGCTAAGTATGACTCCAAAAAAGTGGCAAGTTTTCCCCCAGATTTTCATTGAATTCAATTTTGTCAGGGTTCCTTGATGCCACACTTGCTGTTTTGATGTCCAGGGCAGTCACTCTCACCTCACCTCTGGAATTCAGCTCTTGTGTCCATTTTTGGACCAAGGTTGTAGTGAGGTCAGGAGCTGAGTGACCCTGGTGGAACTCGAACTGAATGTCAGTGAGCAGGTTATTGCTGTGTAAGTGCCACTTCTATGACATCTTCCATCACTTTGCTGATGACCGAGAGTAGACTGAGGGGGGTACACATGGAGGGGTGGTGCAGCAGGGGTTGGTGGTGAGCAGGGAGGGGTGTAATTGGCCAGGTTGGATTAGTTCTACTTTCTCTGTTCAGGCAGATGCTTCTGCCTCTCCTTCTGCTTTAATTGTGGTGGCTTTACAGGCTAATATCCATATTCCACCAACATGTACATGGTTGGCGCTAGCCAAACCAGGAATAACCTGCTGAGATGGTAGCTCTGATAATGAAAACTTATAAATGGAAATGAGCTAAAGTTGGGTCTTGAAGATTTCTTGAAGATTTCCCACTGGCAGCTTGTTCCATTGTGGGACTGTCCTTGGGAAGCTTATTGATATACTGTCTTGGAAACACATGGAGCGGAATTTTCCATGCCCGCTGGCGTTGGGCGTGTTTGGTGGCGTGAGCGGACAATATGGTGAGAAGGCCAGAAATCGGTTTCACGACGCCGTGAAACTAGTTTGTTATCATCCGCTCAGCCCACCGATGATGGGCAGCATTCCCCACCATCGGACTTCGGGAACTTCATTGTAATACACCTGCGTATCATTATAAGGTCAGCCCGCCAGAATCATCTCCTCCCGCCACCGCCCCCCCAGATTGTCTGCCCACATCAGTGTGAGAGCACGCCAATGTAGAACACACCTTGACAAGTGTGATGTACAAAAGTCAGGACTTACCGCCAGGGCCTTGCTCACATTGTGGACATCCGAGGAGCAGAAGATGCTGGAGCCCAACAACAATGGCACCCTGGAGGAACGGCCATGGTATGCTGGGTGGATTCTCAGGGACATGGACCTGCTGTGAAGCAGCCCACAGAAGATGGAAAGTCACCACTAAGGACCTGCTCATAATGGGTGATGGTCGAGGGGTTGGAGAGAAAGGTCCAGCTGTGTTTGGGAGAGGAAGATGTACCAGGGGGTGTGAAAGGAAGGCTCTAGGATCGACTGAGAGAGAGAGAGGTGTCAGGTTGGACTGAGGTTGGAAGATGGGGAAAGAAGGTGTTGAAAGGGCAGTTGGGAGTGGGGGAGGGAATTACAGAGGGAGGATGGGGTAACAGGGGAGAAGTCGGCAAATGGAGAAGTAGGTAAAAGGGGGGTGAAAGGTGTAAGGTTAGGAGTTCAGAGGGGGGATGGAGTGCGGAGAAGGGAGGGAGCAATGCTGGAGGAAGAAGTAAGAATGAAGGTAGGAGTCGGGAGGGGGGAAGGACTAAGCGGGAATGGAAAACTGAATCAAGGCCATTCTGTCTCAATCGAAAGCGAAATGATCACACCAGGTGAGATCAGGAGCTGTATGGGAGTGTGATCTGTGGGTGGGCGGAGATGCAGGTCAGCTCAGATCGACAACTGAAAGTGAACCCCGGCAGGCAGCATTGAAAATGCTAAGGACCTTGAGATGAGTGAGATCTACGAGAAGGATCTACGTGTTTGGGAGAGTGCTTACACGAGGCTCCAAAAGGCCCTGCCACACACACACTTCTCCCTCCAGAAGCACTCGTTGGTCAAATGCTCCCTCTGCGGTGACAGGGAATGAGGTTGAGGGTCTCAAAGGCAAAGGGGATTCGGAGGGAGAGGACAGCCTCTGAGATTCCTGCGTGGATGATCCAGGGGTGTCCAGCTGCCACTTCCCTCCCTTCGGGTGCCCAGGGGCCCTGGCCTGACTCCTTGAGGTGAAAGAGCACCTGGAGGGAGGTTGAGGTGCCCCATTTCCCTCTCGCTTTGCTACTGCAGGAACTCACCCATGGCTCCGGCGATGGGGTGCAGGTCTGCACACATCCCTGCGTTTTGTTGGACCAGGATCTCCATGGTGTCCACCATCCTCCCCATGGGGATACCCATACATGCACACATGTGGGCACCGCTTTATCAGAGAGCAGGCGGGTGCACTCCTCCGACTCGTGTGCCACTCTGTTGAGGGCTTCCAGCAGCTCTGCGTGATGTTCCCACACCTTCTGCTGACTCTCCAGGATGAGCTGGAAGGCTAAATCTAGAGGCTGGTTATCTGACTCAGGCCTCAGAGAAGCCTCTTCCCAGCAGTCCTACGAGTGACAGGGAGCTCAGCCAAACCTGCCTCCTCCTGCTGTGGGCATGTCCATGTGGTGAACCCGAGCCTGCTCTAGATCTAGGTCCCACTGAGGTGTGTAGCTCTGTGATGGTCCAGGAGGAGGGTAAGCGCTGTGACAGGTCTTCCAGGCTGCTTATTTCCAGCTCTTCAATGGAGGAGTTGTGTTAGCATGCACAGGACACTGAACCTCTGCTGCATCATTCCTATTTCATGTTCAGTAAAGATCTCCGGGCTTTATATATGTGTTAACCAGGCGCACTGGTGTTGTGGAAAAGCATGCCATAGTTACCCCTTATCCCTGAACTGCAATTTGTGCATGGATTGTGAGAGGGTCTAACATTGGAATATTGGACCATGCCACAAACAGCAATGCGAGAATGACCAGATCGTCTGTTTCGGTGATTTACTGAAAGATGAGCCTTGAAACGATAAATAAGTTTGGCAATTGCTGCTAATTTCAAAATGAAAAAAGTGGTATGGGTAGCGGATGGGTTGACGACCAGAGTACAATTACCAAACTGTTTGTATCGCGTAAAGAGATAATGATACAGTTAAGAATCAGAACAATATTCTAAGTAATGAGCCAGCAGTCAGCAGAGTTTTGAGAACAATTCGCTGTAACAAGGTTCTCTTTACATTCATATTGTCATTTGTTCACAGGCAATTTCCTCATATTAAACTTGTACTTACAGTCCTAATTTGCTATGTTGAAGTAGACATTGAAGAGATACATAGCTTACAAATGAAAGATAATTGACGGCTAAAATTAATGCATCAAAACACACCTTAGAACAATGAGGTCAAAAGGAATCTTGAGCTTTTTTAACATTTATTATTGCAAACTATTAAAAGTCCTCTCTTGTGCTCTGAGACTTTACTTTATTTTAGAGATATTCATGTTAGATATCAGTGAGATCTTTTTGTTATGCTCCTTCAATCTTTGTCTCCTTTCCTGAAGGCAGTAAATTGGTGAATTTGGTTGCTTCTTAAATCCAACCACACTGACAGATCTGTTACTTTATCCAAGTGTCTGTTCTTAATCTGCATAGTGTTATGTTTGTGTGTGTGTGTGTTCAAACATGGAATGCATTGCAATTGCAGGTGACTCTGTCCCTATTGTGTATTCACACATCAGCAGCAAAACAGCGTGGGTTTGTAGTCGGAGTGGGAGTCTGGTTCATTGTATTCCTTCTCTGGCAGTTTTCCCCTTTCTTTAGGTGTCAGTTATGACTTAGTTGGTAGGACTGTCACCTTGAAAGTTGTAGGTTCAACTCCCACTGCAGTACTTGAGCAAAATAATTTAATTACCTGATAGTACAGAGCTTGAGCATTGCTGAAAAAAGAGATTTGCTGTCAAAGCTTTTCATCATGCACTCATCAGGATAAAACTGCAAGAATACCACAGAATCACACAATCTTTACAGTGCAGAAGGAGGCCATTCGGCCCATCGAGTCCGCACTGGCTCTCTGAAAGAGTATTCCATCTAGTCCCACTCCCCTGCCTTATCCCTGCAATCTTGCACATTCTCTTCAGATAGCAATCCAATTCCCTTTTGAATACCTCGATTGAACCTGCCTCCACCACCCTTTTAGGAGTTCGTTCCAGACTCCAACCACCCTCTGGGTGAAAAAAAAATTTCCTCACATCACATTTACTCCTTTTACCAATTATTTTGAATCTACAAACTGTAAATACCAAATTTCAAAGGGAACAACAACATATGCTGCATAAGTAAAGGGTGCTGATTGGTTGGGCTCTGAATGCTAGAGGCGTTGCCATGGGAAGTGCGCCAGGGAACAGTTACCCCCCAAACTTTTGTTTAAACTAAAACCAGGCAAGTCGACTCTGATTGGTCAAGGCGTTACCATGGGGAATGCACCAGGAAACAGTTATCCCCAAGCACTTTTGTAGTTGGAAAAGGTTCAATGCCTGGGCGTAGTCTTTTTATTTACAAAGGACAGGCCCCTGCATATGAATATATGTAGCTTCTAGCATGTGTAAATGAGCCGCATTGTGACCACAACGTATAATCTTAAATGGTTTCCAATCGCAGGATCACATATAATGCTGCACGCTGTATATTCTGAGTTTTGCGAGCACAGGCTGGCTGAGTGCAGTCGTGACTCTGCCTGTTGTGAACAGTTGAAGGAATGAGCTGCTTGATAGGATACACCAGGCATTAGGACGTACAGCCTACATACCTGGCATCACACCTGCACTAAAATTCACATTACTCATTTGTGTGGTAGGCAGAATGTCTTTTTGGCTTGGCAGCAGCATCCTGTCAGTGGAGAAAGCTGCTTGTGTTGCTACTGCATCGTAGCAGCGTGTGACAGCTAGCTTCACTTGCTGCTCAAACTTTTGAGAGACCTCACCCTTGCAAGGTAATCTAAGGTAGACTGGGCCATTTTCAGGACCGAGTTTAGGCCCTTTCGTGAGTTTGCGCGATATACAGTGAGCAATGATCTGATCGGGGTCGCTGTTATCCTGTAGGGTAGCTTTGATGCACCCTATTTCGGCATCAAGCTTGCACGGTGAGCAAATGGCTTGGACCTTCTTTACATGGTTGCCAATAATACCAATTTTATAATGCATGGCGCTGTAGGAATCACAACGTGTATTTGCCAGAGTCCATTAGTCAGCCAATCAACACCCTCCTCTCATGCAGTAAATTGTTGTTCCCTTTCGAATTTGGCATTCTTGAAATTTTGTCCTGACAAGTGCAAGACGAGAAGCGTTGAGGCGTCTATTTTTTCAGCAATACACAACAATTGAGGTTGCCACTCCTGCGCAGTACTGAAGGAGTGCTGCATTGTCGGAGGTGCCTTCTTTTGGATGAGATGTTAAACTGATGCCAAGTCTGCCTCTGCAGGTGGGTGTAAAAATAAATCCCACAGCACAGCGCTGCATTGAGTCCTCTGCAGTGACCTGAACCTCAATCAACATCACAAAAACAGATAGCCTGGTCACTATCACATCGCTGTTTGTGGGAGCTTGCTGTGCGCAAATTGGTTGCCGCGTTCCCTACATTACAGCAGCGATTACACTTCAAAAGTGCTCAGTTGGCTGTAATTTGTGAAAGGTGCTATATACATGCAAATCTTTTTTTTTTCCCATCACCATCATGAAATCTAAGAGAGGGGGGTGGTGGGGCTGCTACCCTTCTGATGTATATGGCTCTCTAACCACAGCACTGAGCCAGGGAGCATTTACAGCAGCTGGCACTGGCAAATCTTCATAAGTTATATGTACAAGAGATCACATACCTGGATAAAGGTTTCTGCAATGCTGATTTTGTAAGTAACAAGATGCAGAATTTGTTATATCTGTGTATCAGTCTGCTTCATTACATTTAATTAACCAACCCACTCTCACAGGTTGCTGCCAGTTGTAAACAACAGCGTGTGTTGGATTACAAAGGTCTTTTTTCTCCTGCGCATGGTGAAACTTGGATTACATTTTGCACTTAGGTTCACACCAATTGACTTAATTGTCCGCCTAACCGAGCGATGAGAGTGGGGAAGTATGTTGGTAGAATTTACGTTCAGAATAATTTTGGATTACTCAGGGACTGATAGTGTTTCAAACCTGCTGGAGTCGATCCACTAGCATTACATTAAATGCATGCACTCTTTATAAAATGAAAGGCTCTTTAAATAAAAAGCACGACTAGTTTAAGAACCAGCACCAAAGCCATACCTTGAAGCAGTGTGAAGTTAAAGAGGCGTTTGAAATCTATTCATTGCAGCCTTTGTTTAATAACTACGCCACTACTGTGAGCCCATGCAATGAAGATAGGCGAGTCTTGAGGGGGAAATTTTAAGCCCCCACCCCCCCCACCCAGCCAATGAGAAGCTAACGTGATGGGACACAAACTCGGTTTTACCTTTGCCCAACTCTACCCTTTGTTGGTGTAATTGGAGAGTAATATTGGACTGTGGGTCAGATCAGTGATCCCCACCCAATCCAATGGGTTTTTGCCCAGTGATTTAAGTTTAATTGTCAGAGTTTTGAACCAATAGAAGTATGATACACTGCAGATCCAGGGGTCTATTTTCACTCATATTGCCAGGTGTTAATAGAACATTAAGTCGGGGGTCTTTACTGTCCCATTAACACCAGAGAAGAGTTGGGCGACATTTTACAAGCGGTCGAATCTTCCAAGGAGTAGCAGTCACCGTTGGATTACCACTCCGTTCCAATTTTCCTACCTTGCACCGGAGTTTCCGCATTTCTTGCCAGGACTTTGGAATCAGGTCTCTTCGGAAAGGCGGAATGTATCTGTTCTGGGAGCCTTTCCTTCGTAGTGCAGGACTGTCAGGGAAGCCAAGCCACACCCCATTTTTACAGCACTAGCTACCATGTCCCAGTAAGTTGAGATGGCCCAAAGCCACTTTGAGAAGCTACGGAGGAGAAGGTAAGTGCATAAGGTAAGTGAGTGAGGGGGTGGGGTGGCAGGTGGGTGAGGGGGTAGGGTGGATCGGGGAGTCCTGTGAGGGGGGAGTTGGGTGGTCGGGGGGAGGGGTAGTCAGGTGATTGAGGTGGTGTGTCAGGTGTCAGGTGGTTGGGAGGCAGTCAGGTTGTCAGGGAGTAGTTGTGTGGTCAGGGGGGCAGTTGGGAGATTGGGGTAGTTGGGTGGTTGGTGGGGGTAGTTGTGTGGTTGTTGGGGGGGGGTAGTCAGGGGATCCAATGGAGAGCTGAGGGGGGTCATTAGCATAGTTACCCATGAGCTAGAACTGGTTTTAATCCTTCAAACATTTCCTGGGTAAATATTCCGATAAGCGAGTTGGAATCATCCAAAGTCTACTTGAACTCAAAACTCGGAGGGTTCCAGATACAGGGGAATTGCCCATTGGAAGTTCAAACTTCCTGGGCAATTCCTGTGTAGTTAGTATGCGGGGTAACCAAGGGGTCCCCCCAGTGCATCTTGCGGGCGAGGGTATGTCAGGTATGTGACCAGCCGGAGGTCGGAGGTTCTGGGTCAAGGATGCCAACACTGGAGATTCCGAGTTGTTTCCTGAGCAATAAACCTCTTTGAACATTTAGCACACTGCCTTGAGTTCTGAATGGCTCACCTCAAGGAGCATGTATTGGTCTCGGAGGGAGTACAATGTGGATTAATCAGAACGATTCAGGAGTTCAAAGGGTTAAGTTATAGACCATATTCCCTCGATTATAGAAGAGAAAGGGGTGATCGAATTGAGGTGTATTATTGAAGGAGTTGATAGGGTCGATAGACAGAAACTATTTCTTCTGGTGGATGGAACTCAGAACAAGGGGGCAGAATCTTAAAATGAGAGCAAGGCTGTTCAGGGGGTGATATCAGGAAGCACTTCCTCACACAAAGGGGAGTGGAAATCTGGAACTCTCTCTCCCCCGAGGCACGGTTGAGACTAGGGCCAGAATTTTTCTCTCGTTGGGCGGGCTCGGTGGGAGCAGGCGGGGTGTGGTCGGGAAGCTGAGCGCCGCCTGTGATCAGCTCCGCTCCACGATTTCACACGGGTGGACCAATTAAGGCCCCGCCCTGCGTGGATCACGAGCGGCAGTGCTGAGCACTACCTGTGCGGGCGGGGGGGAGGAGGGAGAGCGGGTCTGGCCCGCAGTTTTCCCGAGCAGGCATAAGAGCACTTCAGTCTCCCTGAGGCACAAAACTTCCTCTGGGAGATTGAAGCGCTTTTTTAAAAAACTGAATGAAGACAGTAAAAATGAAAAAAAAAATGTCCCCTCATGTGTCTCTGTTACATGAACTGGGACATGTTTTTAATTTGAAAAATAAAGTTTTTATTTGATGCTTATTTGCTTTGGAAACCTCATCCCGCTCGTGGATGAGGTTTCCTAAAAAATGTGAAGGCCGCTTGGCCTTTTTGGCCTACCCGCCATAAGGGCTGCGTTAATTAGATTTTAATCAGCTCGTTAAGGGCCTTAATGGGCCTTTCAATTATCGGCGGGCGGGCAGCCGACTCCGGCACACTCACCCGCCGAACGAAATATTGCGCAAGTGCACGATGATGTCAGGACGCACGCCCGACATCATCGCGCGTCATATTACACTCGGGCATGTAGGGCGTGTGCCCACACGCTGAACATAAAATTCTGGGCTTAGGGGGTCAGCTAAAGATTTCAGAACTGAGATTGATAGATTTTTGCTGGGTGAGGGGATTCGGGGTTATGGAGCCAAGGCGGGTGAATGGTGTAAAGATACAGATCCAGCCACGATCTGACCGAACAACGGAATGAGCTTGAGGGACTAAATGGCCTCCCACTGTCCGTATGTAAATCCTGCCATATTCTCAAAGTTCCAATGGTTATTAGGATGCATTTAAAATAATAAAAAAGTCCTTTTCCTGTAAGCTTGACTCCTTTTGCATTTCATAAATAGTAAAACCAGAGCATTCTATGCCAATCGTTTGATTGCAGTAGGATGTCTATACTTAAAATACTTACATTGACCAAAAGAGCCTTAGATATGGTTCAATTGTTGTCTTTAAGGAATATTCACATCAATTTTTAATGTAAGCATTGAGGCTTTAAATCAGTAATACAAGCCTAACATTCTCACACATGCGCATGCGCTCAGACACACACAAAAACACCTGCACTCACACACACACACAAACAAAGACCCACACAAGCACTCACACGCACACACACACACACTGAAACACACACACTGACACACACAGGCACACTCACACATGCACTCACACACACACACTAAGGCATACACACACATGCACACACACACACACACACACACACTGAAACACACACACTGACACATGCACTCACACACACACTAAGGCATACACACACACATACACACATGCACTCACACACACACACACGCACCCATACACACGCACACACACATGTACCCATACACACACACATGCAATCACACACACTCATACACACACTCACTCACACATGTACTCACACACACACAGACTCTCAAACACAAGCACTCACGCACATGCACTCACACACACGCATTCATACACATGCTCATACACAAGTGCACTTGCACAGGCACTCACACGCACACATACATGCACTCATGTGCACACTCACACGGGCACTCGCAAATGCACACACACTCAACACACACAGACACACATGCACTCACACACCCACACTGACACACTCGCACACACATACTCACAAGCACTCAAACACACACATACTCAGGTGTGTGCGCACGCACACACTTACACACACATGCACTCACACACACACACTGACAAGCGCACACGCACTCATGCACTCACACGCACTCATGCACTCACACACACTCACACACACACGCACTCACACACGCACTCACACACACACGCACTCACACACACATGCACTCACAAGCCCACTTGTATGCGCACCTCAACACATACACACGCACACACAGACAGACAGACATGCACTCATGCCCACACACACACTGATGCACTTGCACTCACACACACAGACACACATACTCACATTCACACAAGCACACACACGCTGACACACACTTACTCATGCGCACACACACGTACACACACTTACACACACTCACGCACATACACACGCACTCACACACACACACGCACTCATACATATGCTCACACATGTGCACTTGCATGCGCACTCGCACAGGCACACGCACTCAACACACACACACACACACATACACTGACACACATGCACTCACACAAACACGCAGACGCACTCACCATACACATATTCACACACGCACTCACCCACACACGTGCACATACACAAGCACACACACGTACACACACGCACTCACACTAAGCATACATACACAAACACACTCACACCGAATACACACACACATGCACTCACACCAAACACAAACATACATGCACTCACACCAAACACACACACGGACTCACACCAAACATACACATGCAGTCACACCAAACATACACATGCACTTGCACTCGCCCACACACTCGAGCGCACAGACACACTCATGCGCACAGGCACACTCGCGCGCACACGCACACTCGTCTGCACACATACACACACATGCATACACATGCACACTTGCGCACGCATACATACAATCAAGCGCACACACACACACAGACAGACATGGTGTGGTTGATTAATTCACTATTGTCGAATGGCCAATGTGGAATCCCTGCTTAAGTGAATTATCTTCAATATATATTTATTTCATCTCAGAGCCTCCAGTGCTCTTTGAAAAGCTGCCTTAGTACAAATTGAGCTGAGTTTGTTATGTGAAATCTGTTGGGAATTTTCTAAACATTAGCTGGGGAAGTCTGAGTGCCAAGTGCCAGATGTCATTTGAGAATACAGGAAAAGCAGCAAACTGTAAACCCATCTGCTCAGGACACAGGCTTACGAGTGGCTTAATCTTCATGTTTTGACCCAGATAATGAATAATAGCAGAGAAGATCAAGAATTTCTTTCTTTCCTTCCACATTTTTGAAAGCAGTAACGCACTGCGCATTTAATGAAAAACTTTGTGCAACTTGTCCTAAACTGCCCAGGAGATGTGGAACATTTTTGAACCTGCTTTGATCGGCTGAAATGTTGGGTTAGGAGTGGCCTCTTTAGAGTTGCATGACTCTGAGAGCTTTTGCTTGGCATCGCCTTAATTGTGCCAACGTGAGGGGGTGCATCTTAGGAAAGGGTGTAACAGGACTGAATGAATGGTCAGGGAAGCTAAACAAAATGTTCACAGAGCCATACAGCCGTCACAGGAGTAGCGGGGCTACAGACTACTCTGGTAAACCTCCTCATTCTACGCTGAATTTGAAAGTAATCTGAGTTCAGTTACATTGTTAAGAGATCAGTCGTCCAATTGCGGATACTCAAAACGCAACAATCGCATTAATGTGGTGCCTTTATAAACATCCCAAGACACTTCTTTAGAAGCATTAGCAGACACTGAGCCACAGAGAGAGATAACAGAACAGTCACCCAAGGGGGGCAAAGAGATTGGTTTTAATAAGTGTCTTAAAGGAGGAGAAAGGTGGAGAGGCCGAGAGGTTTAGGGAGGGAATTCCAGGGCTTGGGAATTGTAGAGCTTAGGGCCCTGGCAGCTGAAGGCACGGTTGCCAATGGTGGAGCGGCAGAAATTGGGTATGTGCGTGAGATCAGAATTGGAGAAGTGCAGAGATCTGGGAGGGCTGTGGGATTGAAGGAGATTGCAGAGGCGAAACTATGGAGGTATTTGAAAACAAGGATGAATATTGAAGGGATATAAAGGTTATGGAATTGTTCGGCAGGGATATAAAAATTATGGAATGTGGATAGATGGAATTAAGAGACAGACCCACCATGATCTAAATGAGTGAAGGAACAGGCTTAAGGGACTGAATGACTGACCCATATGAATCTTCCAGGACATCACAGGATAGATCTACCAGGAAAAGCTAGCCTGTACATCATGCAATAGCCTCCACAATGTTTGCTGGGGACTTTTTATGCCCTTTCCAGGAGTGAAGGCTGAAGTCTAGGCTACCTAATCCTGCCCTGTGTTCTTCTGCCCTATCACCCTCCAATTCACCAGCTATGGCACGTGCTTCCTCACTCCACAGCACCAGATACTTCCCCAAAAATTAAAATACTGCAGGTGCTGGAAATCTGAGAAATAAGGAGGCAAAGGGAATGGTGGAAACATTCATCACCCGTGGGGAGAGGGGGAGAGACAGAGAATATAACCAATCCCATCCATTGGGAAACTGGCAGGATCAATGCTAGTTTTACACCCCTGCTTGATATAACTCCCAGTCAGAGGGCGATGTTGGACAGGGTCTAACACCTGATTCCATGGATTTCTTGATGGTGGAATTAGCAAACAATTGTCCTCAAAGTTTCAGGTCAATGGTCTTTCACCAGTTACAGTCTTAACTGATAATAATCAAATACAGGGAAAGGGGGAGTGGTGTAGTAACCGAAGGTATAACCTCTCCTACTGTCCATCAGGGGTCATGTGATGTTCTTGGAGGCTCCGACCAATGAAACCTAGGAGTGGGTAATCCGGATGGAGGGGGGGCTTCCTGTCGAGGGGCCTGTTTGAGCATGTAGCATCTAGAAAGCTCTCTGTTATAACGTTTATCTCTTTCTTGTTGAAACCTGTCCGGTATGTCAAGTCATCACAGCAGGGTTGGGGAGGAGTGGGGCGTCAGAGAGAAAGAACAAAGGAAAATGCTGAGATAGGGTGGGGTGCAGGAGTGATTCGAGGAATGAAGGTGCAAGCTGAAAGGGGAAACAATGGGGTAAATAAGGAGGTAAAGGGTAGGTCTAGTGGAGCTGTAAGAAGTAATATTGGATTCACAACCAGCACCTGCTGCCTGGGAAGTGGGGGCAGTGGTTATGATCTGAACTTGTTGAACTCACTGTTGAGTCTGGAAAGTTGTAAAGTGCTTAATGGAGAAGTGAGGTGCTGTTCCTCGAACTTGCAGTTGCATAGTGGCCAGGGTGTGGCATTGGGTGATTGACAGAGCATGAGGGAACCTGGGGGTCTGGCAGAGGGGGGCACTGTCCCAGTGGATAGTGGGTGAGAAGGCTGTGAGTGGCACCCAGAACTATAGGCACTTCATGGAAAGGACAGATAAATGAGGAACATATCATCCAGGCACACAGGCTCTGAAGTCAACCTCTTGATGAAATGCAGTAACCGATTGGAGTGAGGCTCGAGACCGGGCCCCACCTTTGTGGAAGGTTTATCTTTTCTACCGGCGCCAGATGAATGAATGGTATCTCCCATAGAATCTGCAGCAGATCCCCAAATAAGAGGCACCCGGGGACATGTGGAAGCTAATGAAATATTAAATGAGATCTACTTGAGCCACAGGAGTAGGGAGTGATAGGCTGCTTGTGGTACTACTTCTAAACTTACAGAAGCTCAAATTATACCACTGGAGGCATAGGCTGACAGGATATAAGCAGAGAACCCTTAGAGACCTCCATATTGTGGTAACCAGTAGGGGTTTGGGATATAAGAGCTACCATTAAACCAGCCATCTCGCTGATCGGATGAGGTCACAAATCCAGAGCCCAGTGGAGTGACAATGGCCTAAGCCCACCTGCTTTGTGATGTTGTACCTAAGGACTCATTGAATGTATCCATAGGCTCCTTCAGATGAATTTGCTACTTTAATGAGTTGCAAAGCATTCCACTCCAATAATGTGCAACCCCCAACAGTGCATCATGCAGGTGTTTTCCTGGCACAATGCATTCATATTGCGACAATCCTCCATCGCCTCCCACTCTTTGCGGCAAGGGAATGAGAGGCTGGCTGCTTGGGGGGCAGGAAACTGCTTCAACACAAACCCTGTCAAGAAATCTCACTCAGCAGTCAAAGTACAATCCGATGTGCAGGTTAACTCATGAGTAGGCCATTGGAGTCCTGAAGCAATGGCTGTGGTGACTGGATGGGTCAGGTGTATAATAGTGATTGGATGTCAGCTTCTTCTGCAAAGGGAGCAACAAATGGGGCCATCATTGGACAAGGAGATTCAGTAAGGATGAGTTAGAGCAGGGGTCAACGAGGGTCCTCCAGGCGTTTGCGGGCTAACCACTAACGGTACCACCGAGGCCATACGAGAGAACATCTGGAACCCTCATTTTCACTGCGCACATCACATTACACAACCAGATCGGCTCCCATGTGTGAATCAGCAAAAAGCACGGACAACGACAATGTTGTTTTACTAGCAAGGTTTTTGTAACTGTGGCAACATGAGAGTGCGAGATCAGGGGTAGGGTTTTATGTCCCGCGGACGGGCGTGAGCCAAACCCGGTCGGGTGTAAAGTAGCTTGTGACGACGTTGGGCGAGCGTCCCGACATCATCGCGCACTTGGGTGATATTTTGGTCGGAGCGTGCGCTTGAGAGTTGGCAGCGTGCCCGCCAACAATTAAGGGGCCTATTAAGACCATTAATCAATGAATTTAAACCTATTTTTTGCTGCCCACCCAACCTTATGGTTGGCGGGTGGGCGAATCGGCCAGGCGGCCTTTAGATTTTTTAGGAAACCTCATCCATGGGCGGGATGAGGTTTCCAACGCTAACTTAAAAAAAAAGTTTTTGACCCAATTTTTATAATGTTTGTGTTCATGTCGGTGAGTCCTATGTGGGGACATGTTTTGCACATTTTCAGAGTCTTTATTTTTGATGTTAATATTCTTTAGCTCCCCGAGGCAGCCCCCTGCCTTCAGGGAGCTTTCAGTCCGCGCTCCCCGCCCCCCCGCAGGTAATTGCACTGGTGCTCCTCCCGCCCCCCCTGACCACCCTGACTGCACCGAGGCGCTCAGCGCGCCTTCCACGCCGGCCGGCTGTTAATTGGCCAGCCAGCGTGAAATCGCGGTTGGAGGCCGATTGCGGGCGGCGGACTGTTTCCTGGCCGCTTCCGGGTCTGCCCACTGCACTGACCCAACGGCCCGAAAATCCTGCCTCAGATTCCCAACACTTGTGGGGGGCTGAAAACAAAGAGGAGGAAGAACGTGGAGCCCGACGTGAGACTGAAACTCTCCATCTTGGAAGCAGGTATCATCTCATTGGAATCTCACCAAAAGCAGCATCATTCTCTCCAGCAGTACTGATGAGTTCTTTTGTGGGGGCAAAAGTCGTGGGTGGGGGGAGGTGGTTGTGGTCCTGGTAGGTGGCCAGTGGGGTCTTTTATAGCCTAAATGGACCACAGACATAGAAGTCTGAGAACCACTGAGTTAGACAATGCTAGTGTCAAAGAGCTCCAACAGTTGCCAGAGCTCCTTGGCCACAGTTCATCAACGACTGCTTCAGGTGAACTAATGGCTGCTCCCACACCAAAGCCCTAAGTAGCAAACTATGCTGGGGAGCAGATAATCTGGTGAGGCAGAGCAGAAATCCTTGAAAGAGCTGCAGTTCACCATCGAAGTGCAAGTTGTGGCGGGGGCAAAAAGTGGACAAATTGTTGGCCACGATACAATGAAGTCACTCGAGTGCACCTGCTACTATTTGGTGCTGAAGGATCGGACGAGCAGCAAAGGAGGCTGGTTCTAATTGGGACTGAAACAGTTAGTGCTTCAGGTCAATGCACTTTCATCAGCACTGGAGAAAGGAAAGAAAGACTTGCATTTGTATAGTGCTTTTCACGACCACTGGCCGGCTCAAAGCATCTTACAGCCAATAAAGGACTTTTAGAAGTGTAGTCGCCATTGTAATGTAGGCAGCCAATTTGCACACATCGCGTGTCATATTACGCTCGGGCGATTCAGGCACGCGCCCAACGTAAAATTCTGTCCAGGGAGAACTCCCTTTTCTTCAAAGTAGCACCGTAAGACATTATACATCTACCTGAGAGGGTAGGCAGGGTCTCGGATTAATGTTTTATCAGAAAGACAGTACCTACAACAATGCAGCACTCCCTCAGTACTGTATTGGAGAATCAGCCCCCACCTTTGTGTTCAAGTCCTGGACTGGGACTTGAAACCAGAATCGTGTAACTCAGACAAGAGAGCTACCCACTGATCCACAGCTGACACAATATATTAAGAGGTGGATAGGTTTTAAGCGAATACTGAGCCGGGTTGGATCAGTAAAAGGGGCAAAGAAACCAAATGGAGAGGCCTGTGATTTAGGGGGAGGGAAGGAGTGGTTAAATGACAGAGGTCATGATGGTGCAAGGCACAAGGGCTTTGGTAACGAGACAAGTAAAGGAACAAAAGTTTGGGTTCAGAGGAAATGTAATTGGCAGCTGCTGAAGAGCCAGAGGGTGAAGGAAGCACCGAAAATCCGACAAAGTTAGGAAGACTCCTTTGGTTTGGTATTATGGTGGGGAAAGCTGAGGACACACCCGAGGGGTGGGCTGCTTTGCTGATTGTGTGCCAATAGGGGACTCACCCCCAGCACTTGCCCGCTTCTCTCCCACCCCACCAACTGTGTATAGACCCCACCCCAACACCCAGCTCACCATGGCCCCTCCAGCCCAGTACCAGTCCACACCTTCCCCCCCCTCCCCTCCCCTCCCCCGCTCCCAGTAGCCACTCTCCATTAGCAGCACCGGCTATCTCAGGCAGGAAGGGAGCGGTGGTGAAGATCCAAATTTGCTAAACTCAACGTTAAGGTCAGGAGGTTGCGAAGTGTGCTCGGTAGCAGGGAGCACTAAATCTCCCCTGCTTCACATAAACAAAGAACCTGAACTGCAATCCCTGCAGGAACAGTTATGGAACTGTTAGCTGATGGAGCGAAAGCTCAAAGTTTTGCTGTGTGGTAGCAGGATCCGCTTTGAACATAATAAATAAAAGCAAGAGTAAGTCACACGGACAACAGGGGAACATTTGTTTCCGTCATTAAGTATATTAATTTATTCGTGTTACTTACATAATTATTCCAGTGAATATTCATGTACTTGTATAACACAGTGTAGGCCTTGGTAACTGATTGTTCTCACTTAGCTGCAATGTGCTGTGCTTGCTCCTTATTTATATTCTGACAGCTCTGTGGTTATGTTATTAGTCCCAAACTGTATGATGTAGTGCAGAAATTACAGATATGCAAAATATTGGTTCTGCAGTTGCCGGCATTTAGCTTAAATTACAAAAAGCCTAATATTTCATTGGGCCCTTACACATTAAGCAAAGCCTATGAGAGATGAATGTTTTTGTTGGATCCTCGTTTGCATTTCACGCTGACTGCACGATTGGAATTTGGCAGCTGGTTGCTCACTGTCACGTTGTAATTAACAGTCTGTCCAGGAAATGGGGGGGAAAAAAAGACATCGGGTGAGGGGATATCTTTGTTCCCATCTTAGAAATTAATGGCGACGCGGCCCACATTACCATGTGTTTGGGATTAAGCCAAGGAAAGACTTCGAAGATAGGGCCTTTTACACCTTGAAGTGTTTTTAATGCAGAATGTGGTTGCTCTGCACACCCACTTCTCAAAAGCCCCCTTCACAACTGGAGGCTCAATGATTTTACTCACAAGGGGGTCTATATGACAACAATTTCTAAGAGTCAAGCAACACCTCTCATGCCATTTTCTAGCCAACCAAAAATGGGACAAAAGGAATCCCCTGAAATAGTTACAACAAATTAAGGAAAGTTGATTAAAGGATCCTCCTTAAAGCCTTGTTTCAGTTACCCTCGTCCCCAGCGTTATTTGGGAGACTCTCGAATGCTTTTTTTTAAGTTACAGTGATTTTAACTTTCAGTTTTTCAGGTAATGGGAATAAGGGCTTCATTGTCAATTTATTTGTACCATTCTCATCAATAAAGCTTCATGTTAACATTAATATGGCAAATGGGCAACAGTTTAAAAGCAGCACACCACCGGCAATAGAAAAGGTTTGGTTATGTTGACTATCTCTGTGTTTAATTGACTGCCACTCCTCTTCAAGAAATGCCTACCTTGAAGAAGTACTGCTCTGCTCTCCGACAGGATTTCCACCTGTCTCTTCTGCTTTGTTTACCTTCATTGCTTTCCATTTCTCTCCTGATGTTTGACAAGGTGTTTACTAAAACCCGCTTTCTTAGATAAGATCACCACCTTCAACACCTCTTTGTTCTTTTGTCTGTGACATCTTTTGATTATCTGCTCCTATCACTGCTTGCTTGTCCCTACAACCACCGCCCCCCCCACCCCCCCCAAGTTCTCTCCGCACCCCCCCCACCCCCCCACCTTAAACCAGCTTATATTTCACCCCTCTCCTAACTTTACTCAGTTCTGCTGAAGGGTCATGAGGACTCGAAACGTCAAATCTTTTCTTCTCTGCCGATGCTGCCAGACCTGCTGAGTTTTTCCAGGTAATTCTGTTTTTGTTTTGTTGTGAAATCTGTGGTGAGAGGGTTGTCTTATGATGATAGATTGAGTAGAATGGACCTACGTTCTCGGGAATTTAGAAGAATGAGAGGGAATCTCACCGAAATGTATAAAGATTCTTTGAGTGCTTGGCGGGTGAATGCAGAGGGTCTGGTTTCCCTGGCTGGAGATTCTAGAACTTGGGATCATTTTTTTGGATAAGGGGTCAACCACTTAGGATGGAGATGACGATAAAGTACTTCACTCAGCGGGTTGTGAATCTTTGTAATTCTCTACCCCTGAGTGTTTTGTGTATTGAAGTTCGGTCGATGAGTATGTTTCAAGGCTGGGGCCGGAACTTTCCGTGAAATCAAAGTCCGAAAGTGGGCGGGGAAATTGGCATTTGACCTACTGAACTTCATCTTTTAACAATGAAACTTCTTTCATAATGCCAATTTTATTAGTAATATAAACATATTGCTTGGTAGCTGCTAGTAAAGCGTCAATTTTCACCCCACTTCTTGAATGCTCTATTAAAAAAAATACAAATGCACACTATCTTTTTTACATATCAAAATTAGTACACATGAAAGCACCCAGACTTTAATCCAGTTAAGACACACCCACAAACTAAACCTCTGCTTTAAAAGAAAAATGTTACATACATTAATAGCTTCGTGACAATGATCTCCTCCGCTCTGCCAGGGTAAGTCACCTTTCTCATCACTCTCAACTCACACACTCACAAACCCATCACACATCCACAGGGATCTCACTCACTGCCAGCTCAGGGTACATCACCACTCACTCACTCTCTCACACACACCGTCATCTCCTCTGTGGATTGTGTCCTCATCCTGTCCATGGCACCACTCACCCCCCACACGTGCATCAACACGTTTCCAACTTCTGAGTGCTGCTTCCCAGCAGAGCCATGTCCATGAGGATCCACCCAGCGTGCCATGGATGTTCCTCCAGGGCGCCATTGCTGTCAGGCTCCAGCATCGTCTGCTCCTCGAATGTCCGCGATGTGAGCAAAGCCCTGGCGGGTAAGTTGTGGCTTCTGCACGTCACACTTGTCAAGATGTGTTCGACACCGATGTGCTTTCCCGCTGACGTGGGCGGGTGATCCAACAGGGGCGGGGACGAATCCGGCGGGCGGGCCCAATAATGCTATGCTGATGTATTACAATGAGGTTCCTGACGTCCAATGGTGGAGAACGTGGCCCGCCATTGGCGGGTTAAGCGGACGATCGCAAATTGGTTTCATCGCCATATTGTCCGCTCATGCCACCGAACACACCCGATGCCAGCGGGCACGGAAAATCCCGGCCCTAGGGTCTCTACGGTGAGAATTTTCCTTCCATCAGTTCTACTTGCAATGTTCTTTCCTGGGGATTCCCTGTGTGGAGCTTCAGTGATGTCATCAGGTTGTCTAAGTAGCCAATCACGTTAGAGGATTTTCATGGACACACATAACTATTGACTCCCCAATATTTCAAAAATCTGTCTATCTCATCCTTGAATATACTCAATGACTCAGCTGCCACAGTTCTCGGGGGTAGAGAATTCTAAAAACTTCGCAATCCTCTGAAAGATGGACATGTTAAAGTCTTCCTTTTTTTTGGACAATGCTGCAGCACATCTTTCATAAACACAGGGCTATGAGCCAGGGTCAGTACACAGCTGTTTGGGAAACGTGGTTTTTTCCAGCCCTCCTTAATCTGCTTGGTCGTGGCTCAGGTGAAGTTTGATCCTATTGACGGGTAGATGGAACCAATGTTCAACGCGAACTTTCTGCTTGAGCTGCTTCCAGTCAACCTCATCATGGAGCCAGAGCTCATGCTTGTTGTTTTTGAGGGAGTGATGAAGTGCCATTTGGCTGAAGATCATGTTGTGTGTTTTTGCTCTCATTAGCCCAGAGGAGTCCATTAATCTGAGATCTCTGTTTGTTTCTGAGTGAACGGTTTTGCTGCTAGAATGAATCATTGATGAGGAGGATGGGACCTCCAGTGGTAAATAAAACAATCTAATCCATTTGACAGACAGGCAACAGTGCAATTATTAGTCGATGATAGGTAGGGAACTTTAGCCAAAGGATACTCCTCCTTTTGATGAGAACTTCTGTTCAAAAGACCTTGAAGGTACTTTCCACTGCCAAACTTACCCAGGGGAGGGTGCTGACCCATGCTTAGAATTGAAAGCGTCTCCAGCACCATCTGTGCCATAGTCTGCCAAACAACTTAAGGCCCACTACTGTCGAAGTTGTTGTAAATAATGAAGTCAGGCTGGGGTATTTTCTCTGTCAGAAGTTAGATGCATGTCAGCAAGAGTACAGATTAGGCTTAAGTATCTCAGTGACAAGTTTCTCATCCTTCATAAGGTATGAAACAGACAGAAGTGTTTGCACAAGAATTACCAAGCACAAGCATTGAAATGCATTACAACGAGCATATGGCACAGAAACAGGCCATTTGGCTTATCTGGTGTTTATGCTCCTGCCACTCTCCTAACCCTACCAACACATCTCTCACATGTGATCATCTAGCTTCCCTTTAAATGCATCTATGTGACTTGCCCAAGCCGCTCACTGTGTTGGCGAGTTCCACATGCTATCCAGGCTCTGGAAAATCATTTCCTCCTGAATTCCTCATGAGATTTATTTGTGGCTATCTTATACTCAGGACCCTCTAATTATGGTCTTCCCCCACAAGTTGAAACGTTTTCACTATGACTACCTTGTCAAAATCTTCCATGGGGTGGAACTTTAAGGTCCCGTTGTGGCGGGGGCGGGGCTGTAAAATGAGAAGAGCCGTTCGAGAGTCCATTGGCTGTGGCGGGACCGGGAAATCCCGCTGGTGGGAGGGGCCATAACATTCCACCCATAATCTTAAAAAATATCCATCCAATCACCCCTCAGCCTCCTCTTTACTGGAGAAAAGAGCCTCAGTCCATTCAACGTCATTATACAAACCTCGACTCCAATACATGAACATGCCTTTTGCTTTAATGTGCTTGTTCCTGTTTTACCTTACATAATTTAATTCTAAATGAAGTCTTTATTAGTTATCATAGAAATGGCCCAAAACAACACAATTGCTCATCTGTAACCATCCTTCCAAGCATCTCCTGTCTCTATTCAAAATCCGAAGGGTGACTCATTTTCTATGTAGAAACCCAAAGGTAACCCAGAATTAACAGCCTTGATTTTAAGTCTCCATTGTAGTTTTCCATGGTGAAGCAGAAAGAGACAAAAATAGAAATAATTAAAGACATAAATTTGTTTCATAAATATCAAGCATCATTGACTGTCGGACCAACCCATAAAATAAATTTACTGCAGGCCAATTGGGACTTTATTTTTCTTTGGGAGTTTCCAGGGCCTTATCAACAAAGTTCCATGACGACCTATAGTGTAGTTCATATATTGACGTTAGTAGATATCCTGCAGTATTGCTCGGTTATTAACATGTGAGTAAAAGGTATTTGCTTCACTTATTAGTTTGCACAATGGTTTGTGGATCTTTATTCCTTCAGTCAACTAGGCCTGTGGCGTCGTCCTTTAATGACAAGGGGTAGAGAGGTATTGGTTCAATACTTGACCTCCTCATTGACATAAAGGATTGAAACAAAGACCATCAGTAGTCCTCAAAGCCCACCAGTTGGTTTCAGTGCCTTGAGCCTAGCTGTGCAGCTGTAAACCAAGCTGGATAATTGAAAATACAACGCTGACTGGGCCAGCTTGTTACAACGTCCCCTGACACTAGAAACATTGAGCCTTATTTTAACAGCCTGGCTGTAAACGGCCAGAGGTGTGGTGGGGATGGAGGAGAAGTTAAACTAACTGGAGTCTGTTGCCTCCCCCTCTAAACCCATTGCCTTCACAGGGTGCCCCATTATTAACTGCTCCTTTGAGCAGGTGAGTAGGATACCCTCAGGAAGGGAGCGCAGATCCTGCAAGATTGTGTGTCCCACATCAGGAGCTGAGTTGATGACACTGTAGTGTGGTCTGAAATAAGGCAGCGACTGCCTTGATGGCTCATACAGAAGAATTACTCGGTGAGGCCAAACAATATGTAATTTAAATAATCGTTTGGTAGCGCAGAACCTGGAGCAGAATTTTCTATTCGGCGCGGGGGAGGGCCCGACACGCCAGAATGTAAAATGACGCGTGATGTCGTCAGGCGTGCGTCCCGACATCATCGCGCTGCCTTGCGGCATTTCGTTCGGTGGGCGTGTGCCGGAGTTGGCTGCCTGCCGATAATTGATAGGCCGCTTAAGGCCATTAAACAGATAATTAACATGAATGTTACGCTGTTCGCCCAACCTTACAGTTGGCGGGCAGGCGAAAAGGCCAAGCGGCCTTTTTAGGAAACCTCATCCACGAGCGGGATAAGGTTTCCTAAAGCTAATAATGATTATATGAAACTTTTTCTGAAAAACGAAAACACGTCCCATCTCATATGGCACAGTCACAGGAGAGGGGACATGTTTCATTAAACTTTTATAGTTTTTATTTACTTTTTAAGAAAGCGCTTCAATCTCCCTCAGGCGTGGAGCTGCTTCAGGGAGGTTGAAACGCTCTTTCGCGCACAGGACCTGACTCTCCCTCCTCCCACCGCCCGCATAGGCAGCGCTCAGCGCTACCGCTGGCGTATTATGCTGGCCGGGCCTTGATTGGCCCGCCCGCGTAAAATGGCGGTGCGGAGCCGATCGTGGGCGGCGGTCGGCTTCCCGACTGCCTGCTCCCGCCGAGCCCGCCCGACCAATGAAAAATCCTGGCCCTGAGTATTGCTGAAATCCCACCATGGCAGAGGGTGGAATTTGAATTCAATAAAAATCTGGAAATAAAAGTCTGATGATGACGACCATGAAACCATTGTGGTAAAAGATCATCTGGTTTCACTAACGTCCTTTAGGGAAGGAAATCTTCCACCCTTATGTCTTGGTGCTCTCTGGACATCCAGAGCGGTGGTGGAGGCAGCCTGCTGACTGCAACACCCTGTCTGTGATGACCTTGGCCAGTTTCCATGGCAGCCACCATCCCATCAGTATTGAGCTCGGTGTGTTGCAATGCCGGAGCTATCGCCTCAGCCTGAAGACGGACAGACTCCTCCATCTTGCAACCTGAGGAGTGCAGTGGACATCCTTTCCTGATGTTCCTGAGCTTGCCTTTGCATCTCCAGCAACTGTGCATGGCCAAGTCCAGGGGCTCGGCACTTGACTTGGACTCAGCAAACATCTGGCCTCCAGCAGTCCTCTGAGTGCCAGATACCTGGGAATCCCTGCCTCCGCCTGCTGTGGATCAGACAGTGCGATGTGCTCACCAGATTGTGACCCCAAAGCCACTCTAAAGCTAGGTCCCACCGAGGTGTGTGTCTCTGCGCTGGTGGAGGGTGTGGGTGACGCTGTGATGGGACTTCAGGGAGGGTGCCTTCAGATTCCCCTTCAGAGGTTTCTTCAGGGCTTGATTGGAGGGCCTGGGTCATGGACTCTGTTCGGCTGTTTCCCAGATGTGCCTGCGGAAGCAAGGAGAGATAATTACTGCATGGCAGTGGTCTGTGAAAGAGGGACACATCACTCACAGCATGGTTATCTGATGGATGTTGCACTGCTCGATCCTCACTTGGTTGAGCAGCACCAACCTCACCGTCAGCACAGGAATGGTCCAGATCCTCGCCTGGCAGCTGGGTGGCTCTGTTTCCAAAGCCCGTGAGGACCTTGATTTCAGGCATTCCTCCACTGGCCTGCGACCTCTCCCTCTTGTTGTGTGCCAGCTTGTCCTGCATGAATAGAGAGGGAGAGAGTGTAAGCAGGATGGCTGCCAGGCCAGATGATAAGTACGCCTGGCATGTGTGTGGGTGGTGAGTGGTCCCATGGATGGGATGAGGACAATGATGGTGTGTGTGAGAGAGTGAATGGTGATGTCCCTTGCACTGGCAGTGAGTGAGGGCCCTGTGGCTGTGTGATGGGTTTGTGAGTGTGTGAGTTGAGAGGGATGAGAAGAGTGACCTACCCTGGCGGAACGGAGGAGATCATTCATCCTCTTACGGCGCCGGATGGCTGCCCTCTTTCGAAGGGTGTTGGCGCTGACCACCGCTGCCACTGCCCCCCCAAGCTGGAGAAGTAAGGTTGCTGCCCATCCTGTGGCCAGAGCGGGAGTAGAGGACATCACGGCGAACCTCCACTACGTCCAAAGGGCGGTCGAGGGACACGTCAATGAACCTGGGGGCTGCAGTCTTTTTGCCTCTCAGGGCCATGTCTTCCTTGCAGCAGCCCTGGGCTGGAAGCACCGAGATGTGGGCGTATGGCTGGACTTTAAATATGGTGCTCGGTGCACCGAGGCGGTGAGGTGATTGCGTGGCGGGTAAATGAGTCCGCCATGGAAACGGCGCGTTTCCCGGGAATGCATAATTAATACTGCGGGTTAGGGACGATACGGTGTGAAAAGCCGCCATAGCGGCCGACGGGTAAAACGTCTTTTTACCCACCGGCTCCCGCACTTTGGTGCAAACCTAGTTTTGAAGAATGTTTGCAGAGGAGAATTCTTAATTAAGGTTAGCTAAAAATGCTGCAAGTACTTAGAAATGCAAATGTGAATGTTCTGTTTATGTAAATTATTTGGAATAATCAAATTTTGTAAAATGTATTGGAAAAATTGAATTACAGCGACTTGCCTGAATGAAAGTAGAAAAGCAAAATACTGCAGATGCTAAAAAAAAATCTGAAATAGAACCAGAAAATGTTGGAAATACTCAGCAGGCCCGGGAGCATCTGTGGAGAGGAACAAAGTTAGCGTTTTAGGTCAATGGCCTTTTATCAGAACTGGCCCTATATTACTTAATAGGCTCAAAACGAGCACAGGAAACACGTGACCCGGGCAGGAAGATAGCGACCACCACAGAAAATTAGTGTCCACTCTTCATTTTTTTGCCTGTCTGTGCGTGTCAATCCTTTTTTTTTAGTCAAGTGTGGTTTTGACTTTAAGCAGTTGTTTAAGTTATTACTTAGAAATTTCAGATAGATCACAGGCTTAAAAGGTGAATGTGCGTTGATTGTCCAGGCTGCAGTTAAAAGGAAAAAGCATATCAATCTAAAAGTCACGAACATAGATTGAATGTAATGGTAGTCCAGCAGTCTACTTATTTTACATTTTCTACCTAGATTGAGTATAAGTGCTGTAAAAAGTACCCCGAGTCAAACAAATGCGAGCTGCTTTACTTTTCAATCCTCACATTGCTATTTTCCCTCCGTGATATTAATGGCCCAGAATGTGTTGGGAAAGCAAATGTTTAATGGCGCGCCTTGTCGCTAATGTGTAAATCCTCCGGCAATATGTGGTGATGGAGAGATTCTCTGTGAATTGTGAATCACCAGAAGTTACCAGATAATTTACTCTGCTCTGCTGTTAGCCTTGCAAAAACAGCAGCTTGTCCACAACCTCCCTAGGAGCTTCAATAAATTGCTCTGTTTGCAAATTAATCACCCATTAAACTTGCTGCATAAAGTTAGGGCTGGTACTTAACAGCGTAAGGACCCCTTCTAACGCTAACACTTTTGTTCACTGCAATGCCAAACAACTCTCCAGCCCAGAAAGAGAGCAATTGAAACTGCGGAATCCCACTCCTGCAGGTAGGAATTTGTTCTCAGAGTTTTTTTAAATTTAAATTTTGTTATTGTCTTCTTAATTTTTCTTTCTGTCTCTTTTTTTTTCTCTCTCCTAATTCCTCCTCGTTATTTCTCTTTCTGTCTGTGATTTGACTCTAATTCACCCGATTTCCTTCTCCATCGTTCCTTTGTTTCTTTCTGACCCTTCAATCTCATTGGTTAAGGAGATAGCCTCACTGAGGCCCCAAATGCCCCGTTGGCATTTTCCGCACTGTTTTCAGTTTATACTTCCAGAAAGTTATGGCGCAATCGCTTCTGAGCTGAAAAGCGCAGAAAAAAGTCTAGCACACGGGCATCAGTGAGATCCTACACTCCAGCAACATCTGGGCCAACCTGTTAGAAACAATTGCGGAAATGATACCGTGGACAGGTTGGCTGTGAAAAGCCTTGTAAAGTGCTGGCCATCAGCAGAGAGCAGAAAGAATAAAACTAGGGACCATGAATATAAGATCATCACTAATAAACCCAATAAGGGATTCAGGGGAAACTTCTTTACCCAGGCAGTGGTAGGAATGTGGAAGTCGCTGCCACAAGGAGCAGTTGAGTTGAATGATTTAGATGCATTTAACGGGGAGCTAGATAAACGCATGAGAGAGAAAGGACTACAAGGATAGGCTGGTGGGGTGAGATGAAGAAAAGTGTGATGAAACTCCTTTGGAACATAAACACCAGCATAGACCAGTTGGGCCGAATGGCCTGTTTCTGTGCCATAAAGTTCTACGGGCAGGATTTTTACCTCATCAGGTGGGTGTGGTGGGTGGGCCCGGGAACGGCCGTGAAACTTTACTGCTGCCCGCGATTGGGGCCTGAGCGTGGTTTCATGCTGGCTGGCCAATTAACCGCCAGCCAGAGTGAAAGGCGCGTTCAGAGCCTCAGCGTTGCTGGGAAGAGTGCGCGAGCCGAAGTGTGCACATGCACAGGGGGTACGCTTGGTGAAAGCTCCCAGCACAGAGCTGCCTCAGGGTTGGGGGGCGGGGGAGGGGCGGGGGTGTGGTGAACATTTTTAACATGACAAATAAAGAATTGAAAAATAAGGAAAACACGTCCCCACATGTGACTCTATCACAGGAGCAGGGACCTGTTAAAAATTAGTTTTAAAAGTTTTTGCTTTTTTTTAAATCGCTGGTCGAAACCCCATCCCACCCGTGGATGAGGTTTCGCAAAAAAATGCCAAGGCCGCCCGGCCTATTCGCCCGCCGACCGTAAGGTTGGACGGTCAGGGGAAAATTTTATTCAATGAATTAATTAAAGGGCTGAACAGCCCTCTCGATTGTCGGTGGGCGCGCTGCCAATTCCTGCCTGCGCCCGCCGACCGAAATATCGCGTGAGTGCGCGGTGACGTTGGGATGCTCGCCCACGCGCCGGGCCGAAAATCCTGGCCTGTGTCAGTTTTTTCTGGGCGAGTTGGGTGACTGAGCGCAGGATGAGCCAGTTTTCAGGATTCACATGGAGATGTAACTTTAAGCACTGCACTCCCCCAATTCCCACTTCCCTGACCTGTGTAGATTAGGACAAGTAAAGGATGTGGGATGAATTCCTGCAAGGGGAACTGCTAACCACCTCACTCTAACCTCTAAATGGTGCTGTTTTAATTTATTTCAACGCTCTTGAATCCATTTTGGAACTTCACCTCTAACACCTTGCGCTTTATCTTCTCAGCACGTCTAATTTGGAAGGATCTATCAAACGTTCCAACCACATATAAATGCAACATAGCCACACTGGCCCTCTGCCTCTAGTTGCTGATGAAGATTTGGCAGGTCCATCAGCTGTATTCCCAAATATATGTTCATTCTCCTTTATCGTAACCAGTTTAGACAAACGGGGCGGAGTTTTATGGCCCCTTTGTGGAGGGGGTGGGGCCATAAAATGTGGCGAGTCGTCCAAAAGCCCATTGACTTCAACGGGACCATAAAATCCCACCCATGGGGGTAAAAAGCATTTTGCAAAATGATATCTAATATTTTTCCTAAAGCTGGAGTTGAGTTAATTTAACCAGCCTGAGCTATCATTGCTTTAAATTTAAGAGGAAATTAGTACTTTATACTAGTTGCCTGGTCTGAGAAATTAGAATCACTTTACAACAGGTCATTCTCCTGCTACGATCACTCTTATTATCTTGGCAAATTGCTTTACTGCAGGTACAATTCCATCATTTTTGAGAGTGAGGGAGCATTGCATAGGTTATTTGTGGCTAATTACGCAGTTACTTCAAGAGCATGTTCAACTTGGTGCATCAGGGGTTGCAATGAATAACAGAGCGGCCTGCTTCCGTCTCTCCACCTTCACTCAACGTACCTCCCTCACCCCTGCCGGGGCCACCACTGGCTGCTCTTTACCTGCCTCCAGCCAGTAAAGGAAGCCTATGGTCAGAGCTCCTGGCCCATTATTCCCTGGTCCACCTTAGTTGCTGCTGCTCCTCTGGTCTATTGTGTGAAGTCTGGTGGCAGACCCTGGAGTAGCGATGGTTTTACAGTGTGAACCATTGCGTATTTGGTACCGTGTGGCCTTTGAATCAGCGGGCCATAAATTCAAGTCCCCCTTTAGGGACCTGGGGCAGAATTCACCCTTGGTGGGTGGGATCGGCAAGGGATGGGCGGGGGCAGTCGGAAAGCCGCGATTTCACGCTGGCAGGAGGGGGAGAAGGGCGAGTGGGCTGAGCACGAACTTTGCATATGCGCGCGAGATGAAGAGATATATAAAAAAATAAAAATGTGATAAAACATGTCCCCACTCACGAGTAGGAAAGGCCGCTTGGCCTTTTCGCCTGCCCGACAATCGTCAGGTTGGATGGGCCGCGAAAACTTGATGTTAATTGATAATTTAATGGTCTTTAAAGGCATTTTGATTGTCGGTGGGCGCACTGCCTGCACCAGCACCCGCCCGCCGACCGAACTATTGCGTGACTCCGCGTTGCGGCCGGAACGCTCGCCCGATGTCAACGCGCGTCACGTCACGCTCGAGCGGGAGATGGGAGCGCGTTCGCCTGCCCTCGAATGCAAAACCAAAGTTTACAGCCCGAGTGGGAGTACAAAGAGACCCACACTGTTTGGGTGCTGAGTTTTTGTGAGACAGTGAACTGAGGCTCTGTGTGTTCTCTTGGGTAGGTATAAAAGATCCATGCTTCTAAAAGCTCCATTTCAAAGGACTGCAGTGGAGTCCCGTCCAATATTCATCCCTCAGCCAACATTATGTCAATGATTTGGTCATTATCACATTGCAGGTTGTGGGACCTTGTGGTGCTCAAATTAACTGTCACGCCTCCGACCTTGCAGCACTTTAAAAGTAACTCATTGGCTGTGGATCACTTTGGGATGGACTGAGGTGCTATAGAAATGCAAGGTTTTGTTTTTGGTGGTGCTTGGTGTAGGGAAAATTCCAGTCGTGACCTCATTTCCCTCTAATTTGACCGCCAACACCTACCTGCTGAAGGCCTCGATGGGAGGTTTGATGAAGATTTCGGGGCTCTTCTGCCTCTTTCTTGTGGTCCCCCAGCACATCAGATGGTGCAACAGCAGCTCCACTATAGGCACTGCTTGAATGTCCTTGAGGGTCACAGGTGAACCTCCGCATCAACCATACCAGGGATACCAAGTGACCCCTGACACAGGAAACTGGGGAAAGTCACAGTCAGGCTAGGATGCTGGGAATAAGACCCATCCTAGTACTGTTGGAACAGGGGGAGCAGGGAATCTAATGTACTTGGAGTCCTGTGAAATTGCTGAATTATACTTCTCCCCAGCCCCTCTCAGTATTAGTCAAGCAAAAGTATCTGTCTCCGAACTGAAGTCAATATAGTCCATCATATTTTTTGGGTCATGGCATAGACATAGGTGTAAGGTACTCGCTCATCGCTTATCTCCCTTTATAAGTAGATTAGGGCCAGGATTTTTACCTCGTTGGGAGGGCTCGGTGGGGGCGGGCGGGAGTGGTCAGGAAGCCGACCACCGCCCGCAATTGGGGCTGTACCCTGATTTCACGCCGGGCGGACCAATTAAGGCCCGCCCAGCGAGAAACGCATGTGGGCAGTGCTGCCTGTGTGGGGATGGGAGGAGGGTGAGTGGGGAACTTTGCACAGGCGCGTGGGTGCAGGCTGGGAAAGCTACCTGAGGCACAGAGCCGCCTCAGGGAGATGGAGAGTTTCAGAATTAAAAATAAACAATTCTAAATTGTTACAAAACATATCCCTGCTCATGCGACTCTGTCACATGGAGCAGGGACATGTTCTTAATGAAATGTTAAAATTTATGTGTTATTTTTATTTGCTGTTGGAAACCTCATCCCGCCCGTGGATGAGGTTTCCTAAAAAGTACAAAGGCCGCTTGGCCTTTTTTGCCTGCCCTCCCGGCGTAAGGTTGGACAGGCAGAGAAAAGTAACATTTATTGGGACGTTAATGGCCTTAACAGGCCTTTTAATTGTCGGTGGATGAGCTGCCGACTCCTGCACGCGCTCTCGCCGACCGAAATATCGTACGAGTGCGCGATGATGTCGGGACGTTCGCCCGATGTCATCGCGCGTCATTTTACGCTCGAGCGGGTCAGGTGCGTTCCCGCCCGCTCAGTGAAAAATCCCCGCCCTAGGTGTTTTTTATTTACAACTTTTCATCTCTGCTGTAGCAACGGACGGGCAGGTTTGGAATTTGGTTTTCAGCGGGAGATTAAATTTAGTGGCTGAAAAATACTATGGGATTTCCGCACCTCTAACTGGAGGCCACAGATTGAAGGTAATTGGCAAAAGAACCAGGAGGGGGGAAGATGAGGAAAATCTTTAACACAGTGAGTAGCTGTGGTATGGAATGTGCTGCCTGAAAGGGCGGCGGAAGCAGATTCAATAGTAACTTTCAAAATTGTATTGGCTAAATACTTCAAGGTGAAAAAAATTACAGGTGGAAGGGGATAGGGGAGGGGAGTGGGGCTAATGGGATAGCTCCTTCAAAGAGCCGGCAAAAGCACGATGGGCCAAATGGTCTCCAATGAATCATATCATTCCATGATTCTCTGAGTTCATGGTATAAACTCTAAATGAGACTTGGTATTTTGGGTGCCAATTTAGAGGTATACCCTAAAAACTGCAATAATCGCATTTGTACCAAGTTTTCAATTGAAAATAGGAATTGAAGCAGGTAATTTTAAGGTCTGTATGAGTGCATTCATCAGATTCTTGTCAAGAGAACTTTGTTAGATTCTTAGCAAGATACCCAGGCCATACCAATTTATTGCTCCTTAATTTGGGCGTAGCCTTGTGAATTCTTTCAAGGCTTGTTACTTTTATTGTGTGGCTATGTGCTAACCAAAGGGCTGGCTAGTCACATGGTGGAGCAACTTTGGGTTGTGAGGTTGGCATCCATTTGGGAGAAGCATGTCCAGAGACGACAGAGGGGCAACATTTTGTTTCATGCAGCGAGTTGTGATCTGGAACGTGTCACTTGGAAGCAGACTCAAGAGTAACTTTCAAAAAGGAAATTGGATAAATACTTGAAAACAAAATGAAAGAAAATGGAAGGTTATAGGGAGAGAGCAAGGGGAGTGGGACTAATTGGCTTTCTCCTTCAAAGAGCCAGCACAGACATGAGGGGCTAAATGGCCTCTCTCTCTCTCTCTGTGTCCTGTATCATTCCAGGACCAGGATATTCTGGTCCTGCCCACGGCTGGAATAGGGGCGGAAAATCTGGAGAGGCAGCCAAAAGCCCACTGACTTTGGGCAGGAATTTTGCAACAGGGCGGAAAATCCCGGCCTAGAATTCTAACCCTGAATTTGCTAGAAAAGCAAATCCATGTGGGATGTAAAAACAAACTGAAGGTTTGTTACCATTTTGTATTATCGCCAAGTTCAAACTCAGCCCCAGAAGATGAAACAGAGGGAGACAATTTAGCCCCTCAATCTTGCACTGGCTCTTTGAAGGAGCTGACACATTAGTCCCAATCCCCTGCTCGCCATCTTTAAAAATTTCCTCTTCAAGTATTTATTGAATTTTCTTTAGAAAGGAAAGTCCGAAAAATTACCTATTCCTGATAACTTAATTTGCTTACATACGAACGTATGAGTTAGGAGCAGGAGTAGGCCATTTGGCCCCTTGACCCTGCTCTGCTGTTCAGTAGGATCATGGCTGATCTGATTGTGGCCTCAACGCCACATTCCTGCCCACCCCCGATAACCTTTGGCTCCCTTGTTATTCAAGAATCTATCTCTGCGTTAAAACTGTTAATTGACCCTGCCTCTACCGCTCTCTGGGGAAGAGAGTTCCAAAGGTTCACGACCCTCTGAGAGAAAAAATTTCTTCTCACCTCCGTTTTAAATGGGAGACTCCTTATTTTTAAATTGTGTCACCCTGGTTCTCTACCCTCCCACAAGGGGAAACATCCTCTCAGCGTCCACTTATGTATTCTGGGGCTACCTGAATGCAAAGAGTGTGCATCAAACACAACAGTGCATGCTCAGTCAACCAATAAAGTTGAAACACTTACAGAATTGTCAAATCATATTTGCATTTACGAGGGGGCCTTTACTTACTGAGTCACTTTCAAAACAAAATGTTTAAAAACTATAGTCAGAATTCATGAATTTTAATATTTAAAACTGTTCAGCTCATTCTTCCCTGGAAGTGTGTTATTTGTGGCCACACATGCCCGGTAGGAAACCATGAAGTGCACAGGATAAACACAGTTAGGAATTAAGGAACAGTTATTTGACCACATAGTCAACTTGGCTGAAACTTGTCTATCTGAGCAAACACCAGACTCATAGCCAAAGGGAAGCTAATACCCAGGAGAGAACGCCAGCAATGTTTATATATAAAGAAAACAGATTAAGGAGCAGTGACACCAGAGGAAGACTTACTGACCATGAATCTAAATGGATGGATTACACCAGTAGTGACCTGCATGGCTAGGTGCACACTGAGGGACATAATGATGATGGATTTGCAGTCAATGCGTGACAAGCTGAAACATGGGTTTGTACAGAGAAGTTATTTCCCAAACCCAGTTTTAAATACATTCACATCTTGACTCCCAGAGACTTCAACGCTGAAGATTTTAATTTTCTGGTGACCATACTGAGTGCTATCAGCTACTGTCAGCTCCACCACTCTTATCAACCTCATGTTGTAAATTGCATTATGGATCCATGTCTGGAAACAAATCATTTAGTGAAATGTGATAGCCTTGGACCCTATTTTGTTTTCCTTGCTTTGTATTCCTGCACTAGCAGTGAAGCCATAGTGTACAAATGTACAAGGAAATACATGATGCTCTGGTCATCATGAGTGCGGGGCACGTTTGTTGGACAAGCTGGTTGTCTCCTGCCCATCAATTTTGCATGCTTGTATACAGAACGATGTAGCTACTATCATAGTACAGTAGAATTATGGTTATTTTTCTTGATTTGTAGTCCAGAGAGTTGGATTAATCAACAAATCCCAACATTTCAGTTGGAGAATTTACATTTAATAAATTAAATCTGGAGTAAAAAGCTAGTATCAGTAATGGTGGCCAAAACCCATCTGGTTCACTAATGTCCTTCAGGGAAAGAAATCTGCTGCGCTTACCCAGTCTGGCCTATATGTAACTCCAGACTCACATCAATGTGGCTGACCCTTAAGTGGCCCAGAAAGTCACTCAATTCAAAAAAGGGTGGTTCATCACTGCCTTCTCAAGGGCAATGAGGGGTGGGTAATAAATGCTGGCCTAGCCAGCGATGCCCACATCTGGCGAAAATGAATGATGAAAACAAATGATGAAAGGACACTCCACTGAGATCCCAATGGTCTAGTTTCTGACTGATGGTCATCCAATGGGATGCTTTGGAATCTAAGCCCCTCATGTGCATACATTCTAATTGAGAAATCTAACCCATCAGTGTTCCTGGAGCAGGTCACTCTGTGATCAGCTACTCTTAGTGGGGAGTTGGGCTTACAGGGAGCAGTCCTGGGAAATCATGTCTTGTAACCCTCTTTTGATTCAGAATCCCTCTTTTTTTTGGTGCCTTCTTGATTGGTGGCCGGTCAGTATCGATACTGGAAATTGAAAGTTAGATACAATGAAGTGAAAAATAGCCAATTGGATGGGAGAGAACTTACCAAAGAGATACATTAGGTGACAAGTGTATCTTAATTGTTGGCCACCGCATTAAAACAGTATAATGGAGCAATATTATTATATATAGTGATCAAAGAAGATGGGTTGCTGGTAGCAGTGCAACAGTTAACATGGAGTAGAGCATTGCCTCGAGGGCAAGGTGTGGCATTTTACAGACATTTACAATTAAAAGCATGAGATCTGCAGAGAAGTCGGAGCTCCCCTGACAAATGATGCCTAGAAGGCGGCGAAAGCTGATGGCATCTCTGATGAGAGAATGGTTTGCCCTGGATGCCAACTTCAATTAGACAACGCTTTGTGGAAGAAACGCTTCTGCTTATTCAATCAGAAAATTGGATTGTGGCCTAAGAGCACTAAAATTTCGGAAAATTATAGACCGAAAGATTGGCCATTCACAGAAGGCACCACAGCTTCTTGTTTGTAAGCTCTGCCTCGCCCGCCTGATGTTGTGTTCCACGGAGGAGAAAGCTCATTGTAATGTTGGAGCTGTCGTCAATCAGTGTGACATGCACCATTTACACTGATGCATTGTAGGGCTTGTGTCGCCCTGTGTGGTATGCACAGTGTGGCACTGATACATTCTGGTAGAGTGCCCCTTGACTTAGCCTCTTGGTTCAGTTAGCTGGAGAATTCTTCAAAACCCAAGCCCTAGATTTCAGGGATATTTGTGGTGCTGTGTAAGGGAAATCATTTGGGTGCATTTCTAGAGTAGAATGGTTGTGTGTGTGGGCAGGATCCACAGTAAATCCTTTTTTACAAATTGTAAATTTTCTTCTGAATTTAAAAAAAAAATTCATTCACAGATGTGGGCATCGCTGGCAAGGATAGCATTTATCGCCCATTCCTAAATGTCCTCAAGAATGTGGTGGTGAGCCGCCTTCTAAACCGCTGCAGTCCTCGTAGTGTAGGGACACATAGTGCTGTTAGGAAGTGAGTTCCAAGGCTCCTTTGACAGCACCTTCCAAACCTCTACAATCTAGAAGGACAAGGGCTGCAGAAGCTTGGAAACAGCACCACCTGCAAATTCCCCTTCAAGTCACTCACTGTCCTGACTTGGAACTTTATCACTGCTCCTCACTGTTGGTGTGTCAAATCCTGGAACTCCCTCCCAAACAGCACTGTGGGTGTACCTACACCACATGGACTGCAGCGATTCAAGAAGGCTGTTCACCACCACCTCCTCAAGGGCAATTAAGGATGGGGAATAAATGCTGGCCTTGCCAGCGATGTCTGCAGCCCCTGAATGAATAAAAAAAAAGTGTTGTGAAGGAATGCAGCTATAAATGCAAAGTTATAAGAGAATCCAGCTATAAATAAAGAGTTAGAAGATTAAAATAATGATTCTCCTATGAAATAAGGATTAAAAATTAAAAGCAGAGTTTATCCGGTGGACAAAGGTTTAAACGTTTATAAACATGCCTGGGCATAATTGTGTGCTCAAGGACAACAACATCCTGTGGCATATCCTCTAACACAAGGCAGTTCTGAAAAAAAAATGGAACTGGCCTTTATGTCACCTCCGCAAGGCATTAATAAATTGTAAGATACTATAGTGTAACAATGGATAACCTTAAGGATGACCCTAAAGTATTTGTTAACTGAATCCTGGAAACTGGGTGTCACAAGGGAATGACCACTGTCTGCACCTCTCAATGGCCTGTTTGATTGAAGGATATGACCAAAAACAAAGGATGTTGTCCTGCATGAGTGCTCAACATGCTTCCTGCTGGTTTAGTTTTTTTACGGTATAAATATTGGAACCACACAGTATGATTTTTAGATTTGTTGGATTCACTCCAGTGTCTCTCAAGGTAAAGGCACAACTGCTGTTGTGTAGTGAAGGTAGTTCTCCCCTTAATTGGGATAGAGATATCTCACTAGACTCTGCAGCTTTTTACTCAGCGATTTAAGGTAAATACTACTTTAAATATTGATGGATATCTTAACTATCTCCCTGTAACGTCAATAAGACTTGACGTTTCCATTTGAAACAAGGCTATACTTTCTTTTCCTGGAACCATCAATGTTGCGATTACTATCAAAAGTGAATTGCATGTTCAGTTCTTTAATAAACTTTTCTATAATTTAGAAAATATATTGTCTCATATGGTCTTCTGTATCCAAACTCGAGAACTCATCCCCGTACACTCTTCAATGGAGAAGTACACTGTTGAGGGGAGATGCCCTACAATAATGTTCTCTGCTGGTTCTTCTCCTTTGGGGAGAGTTGGGGAATTCTTCACACCCATTTCAATATCAGTAACCTTAAATGAGAGTGATCATCTGCAGAGTAGGAGGAATTGAAGGAAATCAGTGTTAATAAAAAAAAAATCCTGGAGAAATTAATGGGACTGAAAGCCAATAAATTCGCAGGGCCTGATAATCTACACCCCAGGGTACTAAAGGAGGAAGCCATGGAAATAGTGAATGCATTGGTTGTCATCTTCCAAAATTCTATAGACTGTGGAATAGCAGATTGGAGGGTGGCAAATGAAATAACACTATTTGAAAAAGGAGGGAGGGAGAAAACAGGGAATTACAGACTGGTTAGCCTAACAGCAGTAGTAGGGAAAAGGCTACAGTCTATTATAAAGGATGTGAAAACAGGACATTTAGAAAATATCGATGGGATTAGAGAAAGTCAGCATGGATTTACGAAAGGAAAATTATGTTTGACAAACCTACTGGAGTTTTTTGAGGATGTAACTAGTAGAATAGATAAGGGATGTAATGTATTTGGATTTTCAGAAAGCTTTTGATTAAGTCCCACGTAAGTGGTTATTGTGCAAAATTAAAGCACATGGGATTGGGGGATTGGGGGGGGTTGGTAATATATTGGCATGGATTGAGAATTGGTTAGCAGACAGGAAACAGAGAGTAGGAATAAATGGGTTTTTTCAGAGTGCCAGGTGGTGCCTAGTGAGGTACCGCAGGGATCAGTGCTTGGGCCCCAGGCTATTCACAATATATATCAATGATTTTGCTGAGGGAACCAAATGTAGTGTTTCTAAATTTGCTGACAACACAAAACTAGGAGGGAATGTGACCGGTGAGGAGGATGTTAAGAGGCTTCAAGGCGATTTAGACAGGTTGAGTGAGTGGGCAAATACATGGCAGATGCAGTATAATGTGGATAATTGTGAAGTTATCCACCTCGGTGGGAAAAACAGAATGGCTGAGTATTATTTAAATGGTGATAGACTGGGAAATGTTGATGTACAAAGTGACCTGGGTGTCCTTGTACACCAGTCACTTAAAGTAAACAAGCAGGTACAGCAAGCAATTGGGAAGGTAAATGGTATGTTGGCCTTCATTGCGAGAGGATTTGAGTACAGGAACAAGGATGTCTTACTGCAGCTGGAGAATTGTGTGCAGTTTTGGTCTCCTTACCTAAGAAAGGATATACTTGCCATTGAGGGGGTGCAGCGAAGGTTCACCAGGCTGAATCCTGGTAGCAGGATTGTTGTATGAGGAGAGATTGGGTTGACTGGGCCTGTGTTCACTGGAGTTTAGAAGAATGAGAGGGGATCTCATTGAAATGTATAAAATTCTGACAGGGATGGACAGACTGGATGCAGGGATGATATTTCCTCTGCCTGGGGTGTCTAGAACAAGGGGTCACAGTCTCAGGATACAGGGTAGGCCATTTAGGACTGAGATGAGGAGAAACTTTTTCAATCCGTGGTTGGTGAACCTGTGGAATTCTATACCACAGAGGTCTTTGGAGGCCAAGTCACTGAATACATTTAAGAAGGAAATAGATAGATTTGTAGACGCTAAAGGATCCAAGGGGTATGGGGAGAGAGTGGGAGTATGGTGTTGAGATAGAGGATCTGTCATAATCATGCTGAATGGTGGAGCAGGCTCGAGGGGCTGAATGGCCTTGTCCTGTTTCTACTTTCTATGTTTTTATGAGTATGTCTGATTCAAAATAGTCCCAAAAAGGGGCTAGGATTATAATTCACTTCAGTGTCAATGGCCACTGTGTATTCATATATCATTCTTGACCTTGAGTGTTAGTGAGCTAATTTATTGAATGGAACATGACATTTGAGTCGATCCTATCCTGATGAAATAGTTAACACATGGGGCTGAATTTTACCTGCCCTCGGAGGGGTCATGCACATAAAATAGGGCGAGTGCCCACCCCACCACCATCCCACCCAACCCCGAGCTCACCCCCATAACATGAGGGGGCTGGGCAGGCGCTGAAATCGGCAGCCCATTCACCATGTTTAAATAAATAATCAAGGGTCAAGTCAACTGACCCTGATAATACCACAAAATAAAATGTTTGCTGTGGGCAGCCAGGTGGGAACACGCAGCCCGGTTTCTTTTGCTTACCTGTTTAAAAGAAGGGAAGGAAGGGTGGGTCACTCTTCAGGGCCCATCCTTTGCCAAACACGGAGTGGCACCCCCAAGGTCGAACTTTCTTTCCAACCCGCTCCGTCCCTTAAACCCACCCCCCCAACAACATCCCCCCCCCCCCTCCCCCCCGCCCACGTCTCTCCCTAACCTGCCCAAACCCTCCTGGCCCAAAACCCCAGGTGGACCTTGGTCTTCCTCTTCTACAGTCCCAGCAGGGTCACTGGCTCCCTCCTGGCACTGCCAGGACTGATGGAGCTGCCGGCCAATCCAATTGGGCGGTGGCAAAACAGAGGGCGGGACCTTCTCCCCAGTGAGGGGCAGAACTTCCACTCGGCCCCTTGTTAATCTGCCTCGTGGCACCTTACGGCCGCAGAGCAGGTGGCGTGGAGCATGCCAGCTCCACGCCGACTTTGTTTCCGGGCAGTTGTGCCGTTTACCACCCCCCTGTATTATTCGGCACATGGAAATTAAACTAGAATTAGCAGATTACAATCAGGAGTCTAAACTCCAGCCAACTGTTCCCTCCCCAACCCAGCGTGACTTATTTTATTCTTCCATGGGGTTGTGGGCATCGCTGGCAAGGCCAGCATTTTTTTTTTGCCCATCCCTAATTGCCCTGGAGAAGATGTTGATGAATCACCTTTTTGAATAAAACTGAGCAGCTTGCAAAGCCATTTCAGAGGGCAGTGAAGAGTCAACCACATTGCCGTGTGGGCCTGGAGCCTCATGTAGGCCAGACCCGGTAAGGATGGCAGATTTCCTTCCCTAAAGGACATTAGTGCAACAGGTGTATGTTTGCAACAATCTGGTAGTTTCATGATCACTGTTACTAATACCAGCTTTTTTAAAAAAAAAATCCAGATTTATTTAATTAATTGAATTTAAATTCCCCACTTGCCGTGGTGGGGTTTGAGCTCACTTAGCCAAATGAATTTACCTACCACCCCATCACTAGAGACTCAAGGCAGAACAAAACAATCTGGAGATTCCTCAATCTCAATGTTGATTGGACGATGCCACTAAACCATTGGAAGAGCCGAGGACCAATATTTTTTGACTGGCAAGTTGAACGAAACTGAGCAATCTGGTTTGTCGCATTTCGCAGGAGGAAGTAAAGCAGAAAGGGGCACTTGGTGTTTTGTGCTTGGAATTAGTCAAAGGATCCAGGTTTGCATAAATGCTGTGCTGGGCAAGGATCCCCAATTGTAAATAGTTCACAGATGGCAACGCAGGGCTTTGCTGTTTCATGCTGTGATGCTGCAGTGGGACATCGCTGCTGGAACACGGAGATGTGGCATTAGGAAATATTGGCCATGATGAACACGCTCTAAATTAGCTCAAAATTTTCCGAAGGCTGTTATTATTGTAATGGTAACTACATGATTCTTTTCACTCCTGGGAAATGATAGAGATACAGAATGACTTTTAACAGCGCTGAGGAAAGATGTAATGAGTAACATTGAATTTCTAAAATAGAAAAAGACCATAATAATGTCAAGGCGATAAGGGAGGACTTGATTATAGTAATGTTACGGCAATGAAGGACAGTACAATTTTACTTAGAGAATAATTGTTAATAAATTGAAAGGTCACTTGCTACAATAATTAGCTTTTGTTTGTGTTCTTCCCAGTCAAACTGCTCTCCTATCAAATCCTATCAAATTACATGCTGAGTGCTCCTGAGTTAGACATTGAAGCTGATTTTTTTTTGACCTTCTTTGAAGCTCAATGTAGGGGTTTTCACTGTGCCAAACTCTGTGGTAGCCAGGCACTTTATTTATTTTGTTTCTTTTTCCCTCAAAGAATATGGGCGTAGGTTTTATCACGAGTGATTTACACTGCTGTTGCACCCACTCGCTCCCAGCAGAGGGAGTCAAACACAAGTTCCCTGGGTAGGTTCCTTTGCCCACCCATTGGGGTGGACATCAGTTCAGGAGGTGCGGCCATCGCTGGCAGGGCCAGCATTTGTTTCTCATCCCTATTTGTCCTTGAGAAGGTGGTGGTGAGTCCTCTTTCTGAACCACTGCAGCCCGTGTGCTGTCAGGAAAGGGTTTCCAGGATTTTGACCCAGTGGAAGTGAAGGAATAGTGAAATTTCCAAGTGCCTTGCAAGTGGTGGAGAGGCATTATTTACACATAGATGTAAAACCAGTGTAAAATGGGTATAAAGTACTGAACCTGCTGGAAACTTGTGTGCAGCCCCTTGAAAACATTCTACAACTTGCACTCTGGCAGGTACCCAAGTGAGACAGCAACAGTACTTGGTTCTTTTATTTCTCTCTCAAATTACTCCAAGATCATACTTGTACTGAATAATGACTGATCAAGTGCCATCTAAGGCCAATGGCCTCCAGGGGCAGAACTCAGAAACTCTTTGATGAAGACCCCCAAGAAGGAGAGTGGAGGCAGAAGACACAGACTCCTGGGTATGTGTTGAATCAAGAATGGCAGGACTTTGGCCATTAATACCACCAGGAGGAATATGACACCTGTGCTGAGTATCAGCTCTTTAACCCTGCAGAAAGATACGCCCAAAAAGGTTTAATGACCTGACCAGGACTGAAATGGTAACCCACGTGACTACCACTCTCCCATTCTTCCTTGTCCACTCTGGGCATAGATCACATTTCACCCTCTCAAAGTAACATTTATACAACTAACCCTTCACACAGCTCTCTGATTTAAGACGGATCTAATCCTCAATCCTGCAGTATGGTACACAACCCCCCCCAGCTAATATAGAAAGGTTGCTTTACCACAATCCCTCTAATCCTGACACCTCATGCCTCACTTCTTCCCGCCACTTCACATACACTTCTCAACTGCTGCCGTTAATCTCATTCATCTTCTTGGAAGGGAAATGTCACATACAGGAATATAGGAACAAAAGTACATCAATTGGCCCCTCAAGCCTGCTCCGCCATTCAGCCAGATCTTGGCTGATCTGTATCTTACTTGCTTTGGTTCTGTAACCCTTAATACCCTTGCTTAACAAAAACCTATCACTCTCAGATTTCAAATTTCCAACCGTCTCCCAGCCCCAACAGCTTTTTGGGGGAGAGCGTTCCAGATTTCCACTAGCCTCTGTGTGAAGAAGGGCTTCCTAACATTGACCCTGAACAGCCTGGTTCGAATTTTAATGTTCTGCCCCCTTGTTCTGAACTCTCCTCACTGGAGGAAATCAACCCGATCAAATCCTTTAATCATCTCAAACACCTCATCTTGAATGCCTCGATTGAACCTGCCTGGAAGTGTGTTGGAGGCAGGTTCAATCGAGGCATTCAAGAGGATATTAGATGATTATTTGAATAGAAACAATGTGCAAGGGTACGGGGAAAAGGCAGGAGAATGGCACTAAGTCACAATGCTCATCCAGAGAGCCGGTGCAGACACAATGGGCCGAATGGCCTCCTGTGTTGTCAGGAATCTGTGAATTAGATCACCCCTTAATCTCTGAGGGGATAACACTAGTCTGTGCAACCTGTTCTCATAATTTAACCTTTTTAGCCCCACGCTAGAGGGGCCACCCACACATTTTCATAGATGGACGCCACATGATAACTCCAGACATTAAAGGAATGGCCAGTAAGTCGTTCCGGACATTTCACTGGAAGCTCACTTAGATCTCAGGGCTGATGATGGCACTCCCAAGATCACAGGCAGTTGGGATGCACTGACAAAAGCAAAGTGACGAAGGCAGAATGTCAAGAGTAAAGTGGGCAAAGAAACCCCAGCCAATGTGAATAATTGCAGCACAGAAAACAGCTAAGAGAAAAGTTCTATATAAGTCACCGCTAAAGGAAAGCGAATGATATGCTTCATTCCAAATGACATGTCAATGTATTCAGTACTTAGTTGTCTGCAGTTTCTGACACTAGCAATGTTGTTCAATTAGATACAAAAAAATAATAAATAAGTTTTGCATGTGATCTTTCTGCAATTACAATTACAAAGGCATTCATGGAGTGCTAGCTTCTCCTCAATCTCTTTGAATTTCTTTGCTGTCTGTTAGAATCCCAATTAATAGAATGCACTCTGTATCATGTTCTGAGCTGCTACCAAGATCTCACATGCGCACACACATACATACACAAATGCACGCACACATGCAGCAACACACAAGCATGAGCACACATGCATGCACACATATGTTCACATGTACACACACATGCATATGCACACACGCCATCAAACAGGAACAGACAAACACATGCATACATGCACATTTACACACACACACAAACACACACAAGGACATACTAGCATGCATTCAGGCACATTATGCATACAGAGACATATATACGCACATATGTTTACATGCACACGCGTGCACACAGACACATGCATATATGCACATTTATGCACACACATGTTCACACATGAACACACACACACACATGCATACACAGGTGTGCAGTGTGCCAATACTATTCTTTATCTGAAACAGCAGTCTTGACTGGAATTAATGCAACATTACATCTTCACGTAGAGAATGCAAATTGTGGAACTAGTTCATGAACACTGAATCCTGTTCAAGTTGAGACAACAATGAAACTGTGGTTAAAACTGTCAAGGAGATGGTAGAGACTGTTAAAATGTTGAAAATGACAGACCACAGGTAAAATCAGTGGAGAAGTGGTGCCCATTAGAAGGTAGGCAGACTAGAGTTGCTTTTCAGGATACAATGGCCTAGTCAGCACTGTAGGTGTACCTACACCACATGGACTGCAGCGGTTCAAGAAGGCAGCTCACCACCACCTTCTCAAGGGCAGTTAGGGATGGGCAATAAATGCTGGCCCAGCCAGCGATGTTCACATCCCATGAAGGAATAACAAACAAATTTCACCCTTGGGGTGGGCAGCGGGAGTCGGGAAGATTCCCAGCTCGGACTACCACCTTGGGAGAAAGTGCCAGGAAAGGGTTTTCATCGTCGGGGGTGTGGACTGCAGTTGGGACAGGTGACTTGGGAAGGAGCTCAGAGGCAGCCACAGGGGTTGCACCTGCTTTGGTGGAACTTTGTCCCAGTTACAATGAAAAAAGGCCCCCTAGCCCTCACCCCTTGCACCCCCCACCTCCCACACACTCCCCATGACCCATTAATGAAACCCCATGCCCCCCGATTCACCCCCTACAGTCCCTCGCAACGCCCCCATGCCTAGCTATGGCACTTCCATCCTCATTCACCCACTATCCACTGTATAGAACAAGTGAGCCCTATAGTGAAAACAGGAATATGTAAAAAAAAAATCCACTTTCTTCAAAAAAAACCTTTTTACTACAAGCCAATAAAAGTGAAAATCACCCAGACCCTTTAAAGTATCAATGCAGAAGCTGCAAGCACTTTGTCTTCTGTAAGTAAACATTGTGCAATTGACAGAAGAGACCAGAAGGGCAGGCTGTCAATCAAGCAATGTTTCCCCTGGGGCTCAGGTGTTTCAGTCAGTACTCTCACTGATTTTTGGGCTCTTAGCCAAGCTTCATTGTGCATTCTTGGCTGAGAACTCAGTCATCCATTGGAGAACTGAGCCCCAGGGAAAACATTGCTTGATTGACAGCCCTGGCTCTCTAATCTCTTCTGTCAATTACACAATGTTTACTTGCACAAGATAAAGAGGTTTCGAGTGCTTGCAATTTCAGCTACTAATACTTGAAAGGGTCTTGATGATTGACACTTTTATTGGCTTGTGTATAAAGGAGTTTTTTTTAAGCAAGTGGAAAATGATCAATGATTGCCTGTTTTTTAAAAGCATTTTTACACAAACCATTGTAACTAGGGCCAGCATTTTATGCTCACTCCCCCGGAGTGTTCTGCGGCAGGGTTGGGGGAGGGAGAATGAGATTGCATGGATAGGATTCCCTCTGGGTTCCCGCCTGCCCCAACCTTGGAGCAATTTTATGCTGGGGTGGGCAGGCCCTCGGATGGGAAGCCTGTCTTGCCCCAATTAAGGTCCTTAAATGGCCACTTAAAGGCTGTTTCCTGCCCAGTCTCAATTTTTAGGCTGGCAGGTGGATCACAGCTGAAGGGGGGGGGGCGGTGGTGGGTGGTGAGGGAGGGGTGGTGGTGTGGGGAAGACTGGAAACAAAGTTGGATCTTGGCTGGGAAGGGGCGGGGGCGCCATCCCCTCAAGACCCGGGGACCTCCTATCCTCCTTCCCTGCACCCCCCCTCCCTCCCGGCTTATCCTTCGAGATCCAAATTTTTCCCCTTGCGAACCCCCCAGGCATTCCCTACCCTCCTGCCCTGGAACCCCTGCCACTTACCTTGTTCTCTGGGTTCCAGGACTTAGTGCCAGGCAGCTCCCTGCAATGCCTCTTCTGGCCACCACGGTGCTGCGCCTGGAGGGTCTGGAGAATGGTGGGCAGCTCCCCAGGGCGGGACCTCCTCCCTAGTGAGGGGCAGAAGTCCCACCTTATGCCAATCAACGCTCGTTAGAGTGTAATACGGCATCGGGGCTGCTGGAGATGACGGGGATGTGTTCCCCGCTGACTCTTCGGATGGCAAGGCCGAACTCCCACCATCCTGAAAACCTAGGCCTAGAGTATTCATTGGTTCTATACAGCGTATAGTGGGTGATTGGGCCTGGAGATGCCATACTTGGCATGGCAAGCATGAGGGGCCATAGGGGATGCATGGCATGGGGGGCATGGGGGACCATCAGAGTGGGTGGGGTCATACCTTTTCATGGGTAGTATGAGGGGCTATAGGAGCTGGGTGGGGGGCCATGCCTTGGCATGGGGGCATGAGGAGGACCATTTAAGTTTACCTTTCAGAAGGTTCGCTCATTCAGACTATGGTTCACGACACCTCTGAGATGCCGGGAACCACGACACTTTGAAAAGCTGGCCTGACTCTATGACAATTGCAGAGCTTGAGGACATGCCCGTCCCCGCAATGGAGCCGGCCAGGCCGGGAGTACAGGGTGTGGGCTTGCGACCCAAACCAGCCTGCACCCTTTAAAGGTGCTCCTGAAAATCAGAAACTCTGGGAATGGGGTCGGGAATCCTGGAATCGGGCCTGGCTGCCATTTTCACCCCTTCCATGGAGTCTCCTTGACTCCACAAAAATCCAGCCCACTATGTCAAACATGTGCTCAAGGTGCTAAAATAGAATATACCTGTAGTTTTTGTCCTATTAACATGCATGTCCCTGTTAAAACCCTAAGCATGTTATGGCACATTGTATTTAGTTTATATGTGAGTGGTTAAACCAGGTAAGCACCGTTGATATGTTGACTTTCTGCATTAGGAACATAAAATTATGTTCTGTACTAACACCACAAGTTAATGTTAAGGTGATAGAATATCTCTACAGCAACTGTGTAAAATAGTTAATATTAATAGCAATATTAATATTGAGGTACTAAGCTAAGAGATAATTACCGTGAGTGTGAGATACTAAAATCAAATGTGATTCCAGTAATAATGAAAAGCTAATATAATGATTATAGTAATTTTGAGTTAAGATAGAATCTAATTGTAGTAATAATATTGAGAATATAATTACAGTAATTGCAATAATACAGTGAGATGCAACACAAATCTAATAATATTTAAGGAGATTAAATTTAAAGATAATGATAATTTTGAGTTGCTAAGAAATTTTTAATTCTAGTAATTATGTTTCATTTTGAGATAGAACAAGATTATATAAATGATACAAAACAGGTAAGGCAGAATATGACCAGAGCAACAATTTTCAGGGACTAAGAGACACCTTAAAATGTCAAATTATGAAATGATGAACTATTGTGATTACAGTTATCTGCCTTTACCTTAAAGATTAGGCCTAGGTTAATTGCGTAGAGCCACTTGTTTTAACCGTGTGAAGAAGCTCAGGGGCAAATCGGCATCAAAAGTTGTCCTCCTTTCTGGGTATGAGAGAGAAAGATCAAGCTACAGATGCTGGAAATCTGAAATAAAATTAGAAAATGCTGGAAAAAGAATCAGCAGGTTCATTAGCGTCTGAATGAAGCAGAAAATGGCATTTTTCACATCGATCCCTTTGTAAGGACAATATTCTGGTGAAGGCTTTACGCTTGAAAATGTTAACCTGTATTTGCCTGTCAGAGGCTGTGAGTATTTATTCCCAGTATTTTTGGATATCATTTCTGTGTGATTTGGGCAGGGAAATTCTAACGCCCCAAGAAAACAGGAGGGTTCGGGTCCGGTAGGATGCGAAAAATGTTAAAAATCTCAAACATGAGCCCCCCAACCCACCTCAAACCTGCCCACCTCTGCTTTTAATGGAGGCAGGGCTGGAGGAGGAGATGGAGGCACCGGTGACCAATCTGCTCCAGGCAGTGGATTGTTCATTTAAATATTACCATGAGGCTGCATTACTCAGGTTCAATTCCCATTTTAAAATTAAGCCCGGCCGGCCAGGTTTCCTGCTTGCTTTTTCAAATCCTCCCATGACCTTTCCCCTCCCTATCCCTGTAATCTCCCCCTGTCCCACAACACGCCCAGATATCTGCACTCCTCCAGTTCTGGCCTCTTGAACATCCCTGATTTCAATCGCTGCACTATTGGTAACCCTGCCTTTAACTGCTCAGCTCTGAAATTCCTAGCCTTAACCTCTCCATCCCCCTGCATCTCTCTCCTTCTTTGAGGTGTTCCTTATACCTACCATTTGTTATCTGTCCTATATCTGTCCTAATATGGCTCAGTGTCAAATTTTGTTCAATGACTCTCCCATGAAAGGGCCTTGGGACATTTTACTACATTAAAAGCACCATATAAATGTTAGTTGTCATCTTTGGTTTTGTAACCCTGTCACTCGTGAGCTAAAAGCACTCCAAGAGGTTTTTGAAGCTGTTTCTAGCTCACGCTGGCCACAAGCGTAACTCTGTGCTTTAAGCCGCACTTTAGAATGCCCAGACATTCCTGAAAGCTCCTGAAAGCTTTAGAAACTTGGGACGGGATCACCTGTCACTCTGCCGTAACACTGAAAAATTAATCACCAAGGAGAGCATAAATTGAATACCTCGTCACTGCGGCTCTGTACTGGGTGGGACTGAAGTCAAACTGCCATGCAACCGATTTATGCTTTACATCCAGCAGGTAGGAGTAGTGGAAGGCGGGTCATTGGACCTATTCGAGGCTGAGTTAGAAAGATTTTTGATCACCAGGGGAGTCAAGGGTTGTCGAAGGCAGGCAGGAACGTGAAGGCTAGCCCCAGTCAGATCTTATTGAATGGTGGAACAGGCTCGAGAGGCCGAATGGCCTACTCCTGCTCCTAATTCTTGCGTCCTTAAATGCGCTTCAGATCAGTAACTGCCGGATAGAAGAAGATATGGAGTTGCAGATTTGGCTGCTGTAGTTCCATGGTGACGTAGATCATTTCATATTGAAATGCTAATGCAGAATTCTATTGCAAAGATAAGATATGGCAAGGCTGTTTCGATATTAAAGTGGTGGGAAAGGAGCTGTTAAGTGAAAATACAATGGATTTATATCTGAAATGAGAAAATTATTTCGAAGCATTGTAAACAAATTGGCCATAGCCGACAAGACATGCACAAATTTTAAACATAATCACTTTCAGTGTGATAAATTCTGCAGTTGTGCTAAACTTGAACTGCAAATCTAAATTACATTTGCAATAAACAATTTCAAATGCACGGTTCTTATACTGAAATGGGCAACACAATTTAATTCATATGATTATGAAGATAGATGTAATCCCAAATTAAAATGATTTTAGTGCGGGAAGTACCTTGTGCCCAAAATAGGAAAGTGAAGAGTTTTCTGTTGTGAACACAAGGAATTCAGGAGAAACACCTTTACCCAGGAATAGTTGTTCGGTAGTACAGAACTTGAGTATTGCTGAGAAAAAAGACATACTGTCAAAGCTTTTCGTCTTGCGCTCATATAAAGGGAACAACAATAGAGTATAAATTGTTGCTCCCTTTAGATTTGATATTCTTGCAAAACTGTCCTGATCAGTGCAAGACGAAAACCTTCGGCATGATGTGTCTTATCTTAACCCAGAAAGTGGTGAGAATTTGGAACTTGCTACTGCCAGGAGTAGTTGAGGAGAGTTGCATTGATGCATTTAAGTGTATGCTGGGTAAGTCCTTGAGGGAGAAGGAAAAAGAAGGCTATGTGAGATGAATGGCGGTGAGGAGACTTGTGTGGAGCATAAATGCTGGCATAGACCTGTTTCTAGGCTTTCAATCCGATGTGATTTAAAAGCTAATGATGAATTGTAGGCAGTCTTGTGCTCTGGATACATGCTAGCTAAGGATCAGATCAAGAGTGGTGAAACTAATTTCACTTAGGACACTTAAGTCTTTCAGAAAGAGAGAGTCCAAGCAGAATTTGACCCCAAGTTATAGAAGTTAAAAGGATGTCTTTGAATGCTCTTTGTCACCTATCTGTGCTCTTTATCTATTATTTTCTATAATTTCCTTTCTCAATTTGCTTTACTTCTGAAATCAATCAGTACTCTCGCTGGCTCTAATGGCCATGAGGATGTGTATTTTGACTTTTCTTTCTGCTCCGTACCTTCTTACGATGGCACACCTGGGATTAGTAACTTCCTTTGTGTCGCTTATTTCATTGTGGTTTGTGGGAGCTGGCTGTGTGCAAATTGGCTGCCTTTGCAACAGTGACCGCAGTTCAAAAGTACTTAATGCAAAACTCTTTGTACTGGATGTACTGAGGTCGTGAACGGTGCTATATAAATGCATGGTCTTTGTTTTATTAGATCAGGTTTTAAAGTAAATTCTCTTTGGATAGTTTGGAGCTGGTTTGAGACGTGTATCATTCACCATTAAAATGGGGGTATTTTAAAGCTGGTGATAGTATGTTACTTGTGACCCTGATCTATTAATGAACTCTTCTGAAAAGCTTTGAAAAGCTTGTAGGAAGGTATTCACTACAAAGAACTTTAACAATTTTTGTGTGGTTTTCAATGAACACTCATAATTTAAGCCTGTAGATGGCAGGATTGCATAACCATCATGAAACTGGTGCATTTCTGCTTCTGATTGAATGTGAATTACTCGAGCAGCTCTCACAGATTTCTTTTGGACTGTTGTGGCTTGAGTCAACTGGCCTGGTTTAAGCGGAGCGATTTAGGCACCGTTTGTTTCCCCGCTCCTTCCGAGGAAGCCAAGGAACCGGAGAAGGCCATTCGGCCCTTCGAGCCTGTTCCAACATTAAATGGAATCATGATTGATCCGCGTCTCAAATGCGTCTTCCCGTCATATCCTTGCCTAACAAAAATTGATCAATCTCAGTTTTGAAGTTTTCTATTGGCCCCATAGCATCAACAGCATTTTGGGGTTGGGGGGTGGGTGGGTGGGTGGGTGGTGAGAGTTCCAGATTTCCACTCCCCCTTGTGTGAAGAAGTGCGTCCTGACATCACTCCCATCCCAGCTCTAATTTTAAGGTTTGTCTGGAATCCCTGCAGCAGAGGGTATAGTCTCTCTCTGTCAACTCCCCTTAATAAGTCCTCCTTTCGATAGAAACGTTTCAATTCTGTGCACTCCATTTCTTTGGTTAGTGAAACAAAATGCTCCTAACAATCAATTCTGAAATCAAGTTGTTAATCACCAAGTAGGTGAAGCAAATACAAGATTTTGTTTAACTTAGACAAAAATTTATTAACAATATTTGCTGATTAATTTCAGCATTTTTGGATAAATACACCGAAAGGGATTATGGCCAGAATCATCCCACCTGTTCATTGTTATAAAGTCGTTCCTCAATTTTAATTCTACTTTTGGCCCAATTAACATCAGTTTTCATTTTTCACAACTAATTAACTACAACTGTTTAATTAGTGTCTTATTCATTCAAACGTTTCAGTTGTATTTAATTAACAGGGGAAAATGCAGACTGGTGCTAATGACGCCAAGAAATGTTCTTGACTTGCCTGCCCACCTGCAAAGCAACAGCATATATTAATCACAAAAGATGTTAGTTTATATGAATATCAAGGCTGTGCAAAATTTGCCAAAGCTCATCACGCATCCTTATGCCAATTACCCAAGTCACTACATGATGCTTCTCTGTTCAGTTAAACCCTCAGCCTGTGTCATTTGAGACAGATCAAATAACATCATGCCTGGCTCCTGATCTGATAATGTTTGATTTACAGTATCATTTCGTAGCCCACTAACGTTTGCAGGCATGACATTTACAACAACAAAAACAACTTGCATCTATATAGCACCTTTAATGTAGTAAAACGCCACCCCCCCCACCCCCCCCCACGGCCCCACGGAGATCCAACAGGAGGGATTTTCAAACAAGATTTGACACCGAGCCACATGTGAAGACATTTGGAAAGGTGACCAAAAGCTTGGTCGTAATGTTTATGTTTTAAGGAACATCTTTAGAAGAAGAAGGGGGTGGTAGAAGGGTGAGAACTTTTAGGGTAGACAATGCCAGAGGTTAAAGCAGCTGAAGGCATGGACTCCAACGGTGCAGGGTTAGAAAATGGGGATTTGCACGAGGCCCAGAATTGGAAGAAGGTGAGAGATCTATGGAGGGATGTGGGGCTGGCAGAGGTTACAGAGAGAGGGAAGCTGGGTGAGTATATTTTGGAGAACGGAATAGTTTCATATAGAAAGACCATAGCATCACAGAAAGGTTACAGCACAGAAGTAGGCCCTTTGACCCGTACATGCTGGAAATCAGAACGTTGAGAATCATAAATCAAATACTGTTTTATTGCTGAACAACTCTCATCAAATATGTATCATTCTGGGATGAAAGACACATTAGACGGCTTTCAAGTTTGATGGGGAAATCGGGCAGGTTGTTGCTTTAATGCTGCCTGTGCTGCCCGCACTGAATTACATCAAACTTACAGCACAGAAACAGGCTATTCAGCCCAAAAAGTCTGTGCTGGTGTTATGTCTCTTCCCACCACTACTTCATGGGCTGCATTTCACGCTGATTGGGCGGGCGAGTGCCTGACCCGATCGGGCGTGAAATCGCGTGAGATGACGTCGGGCGAGCGTCCCAACATCATCCCGTGCTCGCACGATATTTCTGTTGGTGGGTGTGCACAAAAGTCAGAAGCACGCCCGCCGACAATTAAGAGGGCAATTAAGCCCATTCTCACCGCTCTCTGGGTGAAGAAGTTTCTTCTGAATTCCTTATAGGATCATAGAAAATACAACATCAAAGGAGGCCTATTATGACACAGTTGATGGTAAAGGCTGGTTTGTTCAAACCCTGGAGGGAAACTTAAAACAACTATCATACCCCATTTTTGCAATTTGTATGTTTCGAGATGCTTTGAATTCAGTAGTAATAAGACCACTGAGTTTCAAGAGGTTTTTTATAAAACGAAATTAAACATTTATTAATACAAGATTGTAAACACATACATATGGCTATAAAATTACTACTATAATAATTACAAAAACCCCCTAATTAATCTGACTCAGTTACACCCCCGTTAAGGCATCAGTAAATCTCATAGATTTAAACAGACACCTGTCAAGGCCCAGCCTGCACAGTCACATTCAAAATGAGTTTCTTTCAGCTCTGGATCCTTGCAGACAGCAGCTTGAGGCTTTCAGGCTGGAGACTTCCCAAACTTGTTGGATCTTAAAATGCCTCTACCTTACAATCTCCTTTCTCCTTTATACATATCTTTCTCTTTGAATGTAAATTTTCCATTGTATCACTAGGTTTTTAACTTTACCTCTTCTAACAATAACGTCCTTACATCCCGCCAATTTTATTAGCAAGCTGAAAAAAAAAAACACATTGCTTCTAGTTAGTTGTAAGATTTCACCCGCGGTCTTAAATAGTTTCTTTTAACAAATGCTAATTTACATTTTACATTCTGCCCTCCTTACGTTTACTTAATTAACATTTCAAAACTACTACACATCAAAGTGCACAGACTAGCTGGCTTTAATCCTTTTAAGACACACACAGACACACACATAGGCACAAACCCACCATAACTCTATTTTAAAATAATTTCTAATAACATTATTACATCTTCTTGACAAGGCCATTCAGCCCATCATGCCTGTGCTGACTCTTTGAAAGAGGTATCCAAAAAGTCCCAGTTCCTTGTAATTTCAACACAGCCCAGCAAATATTTTTCTTTCAAATTATTGTATTTATTACTGACTATGTTCTGTTTAATTGCAGAACCTCTTCATGCATCTTCGTACCAGTTCTCCAAAGTCAATACCTGACTCTTTCATTCTTACTGCAATCCTCCAAAGTGGCCATTTGCTCATGTTGGGTTAGGCTTCTCCTTCCACGGGGATTTTGGACACAGTAGATTCGCAGCTTGGCTGTGCCACTGTGAGGCCTGGTCTAGTTGGAAGACCGGGCTTGATCAACATAAGCTATAGGCTGAAATCAAATGCATTGGGGCAACCGGCCTCCCTAGACTTGGAAAGGGGGACGTCCAAATGGTCTGTGGTCTCAGGAAAGGGAAGGGGAGGCTTCCCAACGGGTTGAGGCTGTTTTGAGGATCACAGATGGGGAATTTCTGCACCTTCTGGCCTCGGGAAGATAAATAAGTACTTCCCTTTGGGCTTCTCTTTGGTTAAACTGCCATTTAGATGTCCAGTTTGGTCTTAAAAATGGCTGTGGGGTCCTGTTGGTATTATTGGTCTCTGAGTTGAATATTGAAATTAGCTGCACCCAAGTTTCAGTTAACCCTCTTGGCTACCTGTCCCAAGGATCCCGGTCACCATGACACCGATATTTGGTAAGCGGCTCTTCCCAGCCATGTGGTTCAGCTGTCGAGGAGGCCTCCACATCTCTCTATTCAGTTTCCTGATCTAAATCTAAAACAAAACTTCAAGTCACAATGAAAGCTATATTTTATGGAATGCATATTATGCAACGTGGTTTCTCAGTTTGTACATGAAACTTCAAACACCAGTTTGACTTTGGTGTAAACCAGGAGTACGAGCATGGGAGATGAAACCAGGGAGCAGATGTAGAAGAAGAGGGTGCACTAAGATGAACTGGTGTTAGACCATCAGAAGAGATGCCCAGCTGGTCAATAGATGCAAGACCATTGGCTGTAGATGGGAGACAATGGAGAGCTTTGTCTGACTCATGCGTCTCTAGATGCTAGTCCTGTAGTACACCTTTTAGGCCTTGAGGCGCAGGGGGCAGTGTTCCTCCTCCTGAGACAGAAGCTCCAGGTTCGCGTCCCACTCCGGGACTTGATGACCATGGAAGGTGCATTCATAACGTGGCCAAATGGGTTCATTATCAACCTGTAAATCCTTCCAATACACCTATGGCAGGAGAGAGATTCCTGGTCAGCTGTGCTTGATGCAGAGTGGTACCCCTCAAGCTACAGCCTCTGGCAACAGACTAGCAACTCTTCCAGGAGAAACTAGCTATGGAAACAGATGTAAGTACATGCTTTGTCTGCCTCGTGTGCCATTAGGTGCAGGATGAGGAAAAAAAGACTATGCCTTTTACACAGCCTAACCCTATGGTTTGGTGCTATGTTTGATGTCTTCGATAGCTCATTTGTAGATTTCCAAAACAGTCCTTAAATTTATATTACACCTTTCATGTCAATGTTATCTTGATGGATTTCTCTTCACTAAGGTAACTTTATATATCTCCTGGCAAATATTTCTCCAATCCCCAGCAGTCACATAAATGTCTTCAATGGTAGAAGATCTGGACTGGGTTCAATCTTTCTTTGTGACTTTTTTTGCTATTTCTCCAGAGTTGATCCTTCAGCTCGTTGTAGCTAATAGAATCACAGGGATGTGAGAACAACAGGCTTGTGCCATCATTTACCAGTGAGACTGCCCACATCCATTAAAGTATTCCATTCAAGCAGTGTCCTCCCAGCTCTGCTATTCCTCACTCGATATTAAAATCGATCGTGTAAAATACTTTCGCAGGAACTACATCAGATTGTTCGATACATTCATGACTAATGTTGCACTGCACAATAGCATCCCAAACAGGTCTTGGTAGTGTGAGGAAATATTTGCAAGGCTGTGGGGGAAAGAGCAGGTGGAGTGACAGGAATTGGAAGAGCTTTTTCAAAGGACCAGCACAGGTACAAGAGGCCCAGTGACCTCCGCCGTTACCCTATGATTCGTTGATCTGATGGTCCAACTGGGAGTGGATCAAGCCCTTGCCCAATTATAACAAGTTAGTTCAAGTGAGGGGCAGTTTGCGGGAATTGAAGCCTTTGCTTGGTAATTAGCTATCAGCCTTCACTGCTTGAACACTTGAGCAAAAACATCTACACCTTGCAGCTTTGGTGAAAACAAAATGAACCTTTAGCTGTACAAATGAAAACTATTGTTCATTTTCTGACACAGGTAATTGCAGTTTTTCAAAAACTCGGAGTGCCCCATCCATTTCCTGGTAAGGCTGATACCAGAAAAATGATAACCTTGTACAAGCTTAGAGTTTGTCTCTTCAGACTAAAATTATTAACAGTGACATATCATGAGGTTTCATCTCAAGAAGCCAGTGCAGATTCTAGAGGAAGTATTGTTTTCTGCAAGTATCCAGATTCACCTGCTCCACCCGCCAACCCCCCCACCCCCCCTTAAACAATATACATTTCATCACATTTCTACTTCTCTTCGGCTCTGAAGAAGAGTCATACGGAGTCAAAATGTTAACTCTGTTTCCCTCTCGACAGAAGCTGTCAGGCCTGCTGAGTTTTTCCAGCATTTTCTGTTTCTGTTTCAGATTTCCAGTGTCCGCAGTATTTTATTTTTATTATAGCAGACTGAGAAAGTCTGGCTTTATAATTAAGGCTTTATAAATAGAGGCACAGAATGCAAAAGCAAGGAAGTTGAACCTTTCTAAAACTCCGGTCAGCTCCAACTGCAGTATTGTGTCCAGTGCTGGACAATGAACTTTAGGAAGGATGTGAGTTGGAGAGGGTGTGGAAAACTTTCACAAGAATGGTTCTGGAGATGAGAGACTTCGGTTATGTGGGTAGCTTCAAGAAGCTCGGGCTGTTCCCTCTAAGGAAGAGAAGATTGAGAAGAGATTTGATAGTGGTGTTCAAAATCAGGAGCAGTCTGGACAGAGTAGATAGGGAGAAGCTATTGAGTTGAGGAAGGATTGAAAACCAGAGGGCACAGACTCAAGGTGTTTGGCAAAAGAATCAGAGGTGCACGAGGAAAATTTTTTTTATGCAGTAAGTGATTATGATGTAGAGTGTGCTGGGAATGTGATGGTGGTAGATTCAACCCTGTCCTTCAAAAGGGAATTGGATAATTGCCTGAAGAGAAACAGGAATTTGCAGAGCTTTGGGGAAAAGGCAGGGGTGGGTGGGACCAGCTGATTTCCTCTCCAGCAGGCTTGTCCAACCCATGGCCTGTGGGTCAGATTGAGGCCCGAGAAGCCATTGTGTGTGTTCAAAATGCCAGTACGACAGGTAAGTGAAGTTGAAGGTTCCTATCCCACATTTGCTGCTGATGAAAGCAGGCTGTGATTGGAGGAGCAGTGAACACCAGAGGCAGTGAGTATGCTGGGGAAAAATAGAGGTTTTTGGTGGGGGCAGGGGGGAGAGTGAGGCTGCCAGTTCCACAGGGCAAGGGGAGGCTGCTGGAGCCACGGGGGAAAGGAGAGACTGTGGGGCCCACAGGGAGGAGAGACTTCAGGGGCCTGGCGGGGAGACACTGCGGAGCCCAGGGTCGGGGGTGGAGGAAGAGGCTGAGGCTGACTGGTGTGTGTGTGAGAGAGAGTGACTGTGTCAGAGAGAGTGAATGTGTGTGTGAGAGAGAGGGAGAGAAAAAGAGAGAGAGAGTGAGTATGAGAGAGAGAATGTGTGTGTGAAAGAGTGAGTGTGTATGAGAGATAGAGCAAGTGTGTGAGTTTGAGAGTGAGAGTGAATGAGAGTGTGAGCGAGAGTTAGAGAGAGAGAATGTGTGTGAGAGAGAGTGTGCGTCTGTGAGAGAACGTGAGTGTAAGAGAGAGAGTCAGTGTGAGAGAGGGTGAGTGAGTGTGAGAGGGGGAATGAGAGTGTGAGAGAGTGATTGTGTGTATGTGATAGAGAGTGTGTGTGTGTGAGAGAGAGAATGAATGTGAGTGGGTGAGTGAGTGTGCGTGAGAGCGAGAGAGAGCGTGTGAGAGAATGAGAGAGTGAGTATGGGAGAGAGAGTGAGAGTGTGTATATGTGAGAGAGAGAGAGAATGTGAGTCTAAGAGAGTGTGTGAGAGAGTGTGTCTGTGAGTGGGTGAGTGAGTGTGTGTGAGAGCGAGAGAGAGCGTGTGAGAGAATGAGAGAGAGTGAGTGTGGGAGAGAGAGTGAGAGTCTGTATATGTGTGTGAGAGAGAGAATGTGTGTCTAAGAGAGTGTGTAAGAGAGTGTGTCTGTGAGTGGGTGAGTGAGTGTGTGAGAGAGTGAGTGTGATAGAGAAAGCGTGTGTGAGAGAGAGTGAGTTTGTGTGTATATGTGTTTGTGTGTGTGAGAGAGAGTGTGTGTGTGTGTGTATGTGTGTGTGAGTGAGAGAGAGAGTGAGTGTGTGTGGGAGAGAGAGTGAGTGTGTGTGAGAGAGAGAGTGAGTGTGGGAGAGAGAGAGTGAGTGTGTGTGAGAGAATGAGTGAGTGTGTGAGAGAGAAAGCGTGTGTGATAGAGAGAGTGTGTGTGTGAGAGAGAGAGTGTGTGTGTGAGAGAGAATGTGAATGGAAGAGAGAGAGTGTGTGTGAGAGAGTGAGTGCATGTGATAGAGAAAGCATGTGTGTGTGAGACAGAGAGTGTGTGTGTGAGGGAGAGAGTGTGTGTGTGTGTGTGAGAGGGACAGTGTGCGTGAGAGAGGAGAGTGAGAGAAAGTGTGTGTGAGAGGGTGCTTGTCTCACTCCCAGTCCCAGGATTCTCACTCACTCTCATCCCTAGACACCAACAGGTATTCACATCCACTCACACGCTGGGTGAGGGTGAGTGAGTGAACACCCTGAGACTGGGAGTGAGCCAGACACACTCACTGACCCTCCCACACTCCAACAGGCAGGGGGTGATTTTTATTAATGACTCTTTTTTAATGTTATCAATTTATTGCTTTGACATTGCTTTATTGTTGCTCAGCAAGTTGTTTCTTTTCTTCATGCTCAGCTTTGTTTTGAAATTCATGTATCTTTCTGAAATTTGCTGATCGGCCCCTTGAATGAGAAAAAAATTGGAAACGTGCCACCCCACCCCCACGCAAATAGGTTGGACAAGTCTGTTCTAGAGGGCCAGCATAGATGCAATGGCCGAATGGCCTCCCCCTGTGCTGAAACCATTCTGTGATTTGCTATGTGTCTGAATTCAGCAAAGATTCAACATTCCAACGTTGGGCTATTAGCATTGTCAGCAATTTTCTGAAGTGCAATTCAATACTCAGTCAAGCAAAGGGTTTGTATTTGTGATAAGTGTTTGCAACATTCCTCAGTGCTTAGGTTTGGCAAATGGAAGTAAATGGAAAGTGTGAAATTAAGCCTATTAATGCGCTTGTGCATGATTCCCCATTATGAGGTCTGGGACAAATAGATTACAGGTTTAAAACCAGGGATTCTACTCATTAATCCCTGGTTTAGTAGGAAGGAGGGGGTCATCATGCTGATTGGGGAAAGACTCTGGAGGAGAGATTAGAATCATGCCCATAATAGGCAGCAAGTTTCCCATGATGATTGCTCCATGTAAGAATAAAACTCAAGCCAAACAGCTCCCTGTTTGCGACATCAAAAGTAAGTCAGCTCCAACTCTATTCCTAGCTGCGGATAGGGTCCCAGGAAATCCTGATCTTTCCAATTCCACACAAATAGAACTTGGAAAAATGTTCTTTTCTTCAAGCAGTCTCCTTCGGGAACGCTGCTTACGTTGCTGTGGACCCGGTACAGCTCGGAGAGGCTTGTGCTTCACAAGCTCCACCCAAAGGTGTCATCTTTCAGACGAGACGTTAAACCTAGGCCCTCAACGTGGGTGTAAGAGACCCCCTGGCACTATTTCAAAGGAGAGCGGGGGAGGCCCTCCCAGTGTCTTGGGCCAATGTCTCTCGGCCAATGACACTGAAAAGATTACCTGCCCAATATCGCATTGCCATTTGTGGGACCCTGTTTGCTGAAATTGGTTGCTGCATTTCCTACATTACAACAGTGGCTGCCCTTCAAACGTACTTTAAATGCTTTGGGCTATCCTGAGGTCAAGAAATGTGCTTCTTAAATGCCAGTCTTTCTTTCGTTTCTTTCTTGTGAACACAGAAAGTACTCACAAGTTAGTTCTGGCTCTTTTCCTCTAATTGGAGGAGGAGGTGGTGGTATAGTGGTATTGGCACTGGTACTAGTATTCCAGAGGTAGCTCTCTGGGAACCCAGGTTCAAAATCCTCCCCCAGCAGATGGTGAAATTTGAATCCAACAAAAATCTGGAGTTAAAACCACTGCTGACGGTTGTGAAAACCTATCTGGTTCACTAACGTCCTTTGAGGAAGGAAACCTGCTGTCCTTACCTGGTCTGGCCTCCCATGTGACTCCAGACCCACAGCAATGTGGTTGACTCTTAAAAACGCCCCCCCCCTCCGAACAAGGGCATTAAGTCCTGGCTGACCCAGTGATGCCCTCATCCCGTGAACAAATAAAGAAAAATTCAGATTTATTTATGCGTCACCGACGACAATTTTTCTCTTTGCAACGCTTTCAGCTGAGCTAGCGACCTCACGACAGTAAACATTTGATTTTTCTAATGATGTTGAGCTGAGGCTCTGATAACCTTCATCTGTCCACCGATCTCAATCTGTTGGTTTAATGCTAACATGGGGATTAATTTCATTGGACCAAAGTAGTGAAGAATGAATAAAGCCAGCAGGTTGCATTGTGTTTAGAAATTCATGCTGAGAGTTCGAGCTTACTTTCCGTTACCTGAGAGAGTATTCTGTATACATGATAGATAAATATAATTTAACATCTCCGACTCCATGCGCACAATGACTTTCTAAGTGCTCACGGTGTGACTAAATTTATTGCTCCCCCTGCTTTTATCAACAATATTGATGACAATAATTCAAAGTCATTATGAAGGGGGTAAAGTGTTACAAATTACTTGTCCACTGGTTTTTGAACTAATTACAAGACCATTTTTCTTTGAGAGGTTCTCTCTTTGAAAAATGACAGCAGGAAGAGTAAACTACTCAGATTCAGCTAATGACATTTATTTAAGACAATCTGTTATTTACTCTATTAATTTGTTCTATTAGTAATCATTCTGTGACGATGAACAGAGCCTGTCTCAGACAGTTTGTAAATGGTTCATTTGTATTTTATTGGCCTAGTTTGAGCAAGAGCAGATATTTCAAGATAACTATACTTCTTCCTGTCACCAAAACTAATTAGGCAATTAAATCCATTGACTGTTGTCTGACCGTGCATATGAGTCAAGCATCGAATAGGTGCTAAATTCTTACTCAGAGATGAAAACATCTGCAGTCTTAATCTCTGGGGTTCCCTTTGCGGGTAGTGAGAGAAAGGAATGAATGCTGGCAACTGGTATATGATTTCCAGTGCCAATGTTAGTGTGTCAGCTGTGGTTCAGTAGGGGGCTGTCTCTCCTGCTGTAGTCAGGCTGTCCTGGGTTCAAACCCCATGCCAAGGACTTCAGCCCACAATCCACATTGATGCTTCCAGTACAGTGGTGAGGAATTGCTACATTGTCAAAGCTTTCAGGTCCTAACAGCACTGTGGGTGTTCCTACACCACGTGGACTGCAATGGTTCAAGAAGGCAGCTCACCCCCCACCTTCGCAAGGGCAATTAGGGATGGGCAATAAATGCTGGCCTAGCCAGCGACACCCACATCCCATGAAAGAATATATTTTTAAGCATCCAGTCAGTCCCTTTCCCCCACTCTATCCTCATTATCCTGCAAGTTTATTTCCCTCAAGTGCCCGTCCAATTTAATCGCCTTTGCTTCTACCGCCCTTATGGGCGTCGAGTTCCAGATCATAGCCACTCCCTGTGTAGAAAAGTTTGTTTTCACATTCGCTCCTGTATCTCTTGCCTTAAACCCCACCTGCTCTCTCAGGTGGCTGCGAAAGATCCCATGGCGATATTTTGAAGAGAGCAGGGAGAGTTTCCCCAGTGTCCTGAAGCAATATTTGTCCCTTGACAAACATGGTTAAAAACAAAATATGGTGGTCATTATCACATTGTTGTTTGTGGGAGCTTGCTGTGCCCAAATTGGCTGCTGTGCTTGCTACATTACAACAGTAACTACACTTCAAAAGTCCTTCATGTAAAGCTATAGAGTGCGTTGGGGTGTCATGAGGTCCAATAGCCAAGTTTTTGTTGTTACATATAGCTCTTTACTGTAGTTTTGTAACCAATAGACAACAAGGGAATGGCACATTGTAAATAGGATTTATTGTAACCTTTGTAATTATAAAGTAGTTCCATGATTAACAACATTCTTCACTAACAAGGGAGTCAAAGGCTACACTGAGTGGGTGAAATGTGGAGTTGAGGCCACGATCAGATCAGCCATGAACCTACTGAATAGCAGAACAGGCTCGAGGGGCTGAATGGCCTACCCCTGTGCCTAATTAATATGTTCGTATGGTTAACCATGTCTTCACCTGTTAATAACTGACAAAAGTTGTTGCTATGATCTGGGATAGGCAGTGGGGGAAAGTGATGGAAGCACATTCAGTAAGAGGTGATTCTCAGAAGAGAATTGGATAAGTAATTGAAGTAGAAAAGTTTGCTGGGCTCTGGAGAAAGAACAAGGGATAGGGGGACTAATTGAATAGTTCTTTCAAAGAACTGGCACAGGTGCGATGGGCTGAATGGCCTCCTGTACTGTGTCATTCGTTCGATATGTTGCAGAGCTTTACCTGTACATCGGGAATTCTGGTACAAGTTTGATAAACCTAGTGATTAGAAAATTCTGTAGGACTCCTACCTTCTGTGTACAAATACCAGATTTCTGCCCGTGTAATAGGCTAAATCAGACACCTCAGTTTGCATGTTCTTGGAGAGAAGAAGTTGACTACCCTTCCCCGATCAAGGTGCTAAGCCTTTTGCTCAAAGTAACTCAAATATGATTTTTTTCCTGAGTACATGAAAATAGCCCTGTGAGCAGAGCTGCAATCACAAACTAGGCATAGAATCACTGTGTTATAGAATCATTATGGCACAGATGGAGACCATTTGGCCTATCAAGTCCATGCTGGCTCTCTGTAGAACAACACACCAGGGCTCCTTAGACAGCACCTTCCAAACCCGTGACCTGGAAGGACAAGGATAGCAGATGCATGGGAACTCCACCACCTGGGAGGTCCCCTCCAAGCCACACACGATCCTGACTTGGAAATATATCACCGTTCCTTCACTGTCGCTGGGTCAAAATCCTGGAACTCCCTTCCTAACAGCACTGTGGGTGTTCCTACACCATGTGGACTGCAACGGTTCAAGAAGGCAGCTCACCACCACCTTCTCAATTAGGGACGGGCAATAAATGCTGGCCTAGCCAGCGACACCCACATCCCGTGAAAAAATAAATTAAAAAAAATCCAGTCAGTATCATCCCCCGGCTCTATGGTCATTGCCCTGCAAGCTTATTTCCCTCAACCGCCCATCCAGTTTAATCACCCCTGCTCCCACCACCCTTATGGACGCCAAGTTCCAGATCGTAACCACTCCCTATGTAGAAAAGTTTGTATTCACATTCGCTCCTGTATCCCTTGCCCCAAGTCTTAAATTTGTGTCCCTTTGTGTCCCATCAGCTGAAGGGAACAGCTTCCCTTTGTCAACCTTATCTAAACCTGCTGTAATCTTGTACATCTCTATCAAAACTCCATTCAACCTTCTTTGCTCATTTAGAACATTTAAAACATGTAGAAAAGCTGAGTCATAATTTAAGTTGTAACAATTAATTTCTTTTAACACCTGCACACTGTGGAAAAATGCGAAGTTATGCAAGTTAAGCTGTGAAAGCTGTGAGGAACAGAGTGCAAATATTCACTGATAATGACACCACCGGAGTAATGAGAGTGTAGTGATGCCCCCCTACTCTTAATGCAAGTTTAGGGATCGAAGAGATTTGCCGGGAGTTGTGAACCTCCAGATCTTGCTGGTTGATTTACTCTGTTCCACTGTTTGTTTCACACAAACAACATCTCTTCCTCAGCCTCTCCAATATATTTAAAAACTTGTGGATTTGCACATTAATTGTCGACTAAACTCACTACAGAAAGTTAGTTTTGGAATTAAGAGCTTTTTAATGAGGCGATAACTGTTAATGCAATGACCAATCGAACTCTCTCGCTCATAATGGGATCAATTCAAACTGTTCATTCTCATTCCTGTGTGTGGCAAATTGTCAGAGGTTTAAAAACCATTAATTTAAAATTTAAAGATGTTTTTCTTACGCTTCATTCCTGTTTCCTTAACCCTCTCTTTCTCCATTAATTCAACCTTTCTTTCCCTCTCTTTATTTCTCTTTCTGGAGCTGATTTGACTGTAATTGACCTGATTTTCTTCTCCATCATGCCTGTTTCCTTCTCAGTCCCTAAATCTCAGACTGTTGGTCTGATCATTTGCTAAGGACCCAAATGTCCCATTTGCCCGTGCCCTCACACTTATCAGCCCACACTCCCGGCAAGTTGCGGCATGGAAATTTTCAAGTTTAAAGGCGCGAGGAAAAGTTTAATTCATGGGGCACCCGCCGTGAGATGCCCCACTCCAGCAAGGTCCGGCCATTTCAAAGCATTGTTGAAATGGAGCAATCTTCTCTTTCCTGTTCCCAAACGTACCCCCAAACCTGGCTCACACTTTGTACAATGTCGTGAGAGAATTGTGGTATATTGGTTTCACCTCATAGAAATGTTATACTTGGGCCTGAATCTTCTGGTCGGGCCACGCTCGCCGACGCGCAAAATGATGCACGGTGACGTTGGGTGTGCATCCCGATGTCACCGTGCGTCATTCCGATCCTCAGTTTGGCGGGCGCGTAGCGGTGTCGGCCATTAATTAACTAATTAAATTGCTTCTCAGGGCTGCCCGTCCGACCTTAAGGTTGTCGGGGGGGCAGGCAAAGAGCCCAGGCGGCCTTTGCATTTATCATGAAACCTCATCCACGGGGGGGTGGGGATGAGGTTTCATGAAGTGTTTATTAATTAAATAAATTTTTTTATTAACATTTGTTGACATGTCCCAGCTCATGTGACACTGTCACATGATGGGACATGTTTGAATAATTTTTTCTATTTTTTTATTAAGTTTCCATGAAGAAAATTATCTCCCTGAGGCAGCTCCGTGCCTCAGGGAGATCTCTGGGCTGTTTCGCACGCATGCGTGAAAAAGCGCAGGCCCCGACTCTCCCTCCTCCACGTTCCGGCCCGCCCAGGGAGCGCTCAGCACTTCCGGGTGTGCGTCACGCTTGGCAGGCCTTAGTTGGCCCGCCCACGTAAGATGGCGGCGCGTGGCCGATCGTGGGCGGTGATCGTCTGTGCGCCCGCCCACGCCTGCTCCCGCCCAGCCCGCCTGAAGGGGAGAAAATTCTCCCCTTAGTGTTTAACCCAACATAAAGAAAAATCACTCGTTGCTCATGCTGAGGGAGGGGAGCCCAGGGGGTTCCTCTGCAAGCAATAATCAAGGATTGGTTTAGCGAGACATTTCACCAGAAAGTCTTCATCTTTGTCTTGTGGTTTAAGAGGCCTACCCTCAATGGACTGCAGTGAAAACTCCAAAATAGGAATGGTGCAAGAGTGTATGCTGTCAGCAGCAATCTCAGAGTGTGTGATCTGTGAGTGAATGGTTAATTCAGATACAGGAGAAACCCATTATGTGCTGTTGTAATTGAGATCAGCACCTTGGAAGATCTGATTTCTTTGGAAGGGTTGTAGTAAACTGTTAATGAATTCACAGTCTGATCACAGTTTGCTGAGTGTAAAACAATCCATGGTCCAAATATCATTCTTAAGTCTGTCACTAGTTGCCGAAAAGTGGCTGTATTTTTTGTATAACTGTAAACAAGCTCCCATAAAATTATATTCGATTCTCATTTCTGCGTTCAACAAGCCACCATCTATGTCAAGAGCCGTCATTGTCAGTTAACAATCTTACTGGTTCATATTCTTTCAAATGTTTCACTGCCATGTGAAGAAAACTTTTGCCAACCCTCCAAGATATCTGCAACCCGGTAACTCTGGTCTCTTGAGCATCTCCGATTTTAATTGCCCCACCATTGGCGGCCATGCCTTCAGCTATCTAGCCCGTACGCTCCAGAATTTCCTCCCTTACCCTCGCCATCTCTCTACCTCTCTTTCCTCCTCTAAGGAAACTCCTTAGAACCTACTGCTTTGACCAAGTTTTTGATCACCAGCCCTTGGAGTCAAATTTAGTTTGAAAACACTCCTGTGAAGCAGCTTGTTTCATTTTACCACACTTAAAGGTGTTATATAAATAAAAGTTGTTGTTATTTATAATGCCTGTAAAGGAGGAATATATTTGGCTTTAGCAGCCTAGTCTCTTTGGGAAGTAGTAAACCTTGTTCTGGATTATATTCATATAAATAATTTAAATACAGCCAAAACTGATTGAGAGTACAAGTAACAAAGTTGATATTTTTATGTCGCAAGGCAAAGCTATATTGGTGGGATGAGGTCAAAGGGCAGGTGTTGCACCTTCTGCGCTTGCATGGGAAGGTGCCGTGGGAGGGGGATGAGTTGTTGGGGGTGATGGAGGAGTGGACCAGGGTGTCCCGGAGGGAACGATCCGCATGGAATGCTGACAGGGGCGGTGAGGGGAAGGTGTGTTTGGTGGTGGCATCATGCTGGAGTTGGCGGAAATGGCAGAGGAAGGTGAAGCAGCATTTCACTTGCACCTCCTTCAATTTGGTCTGCTATATTTGCTGCTCCCAATGCGGTTTCCTCTACATTGGGGACAACAAATGCAGACTGGACGATTGCTTTGCAGAACACCTTCGGTCTGTCCGCAAGCATGACCCAGACCTCCCTGTCGCTTGCCATTTCAACACTCCACCCTGCTCTCATGCCCACATGTCCGTCCTTGGCTTGCTGCATTGTTCCAGTGAAGCTCAACGCAAACTGGAGGAACAGCACCTCATCTTCCGACTAGGCACTTTACAGCCTTCCGGACTGAATATTGAGTTCAACAATTTCAGACCATGAACTCTCTCCTCTACCTTTTCTCAAAAATTTTTTTATCTACGTATTTTTATTTTTATTCATTTATTCATCGTTTTATCATCTTTTTATCCCCCCTTTTTTATCCCACTTTCTATCCTATTTCCTCACCACCGCCCCCTCCCCCCACCCCACCTCCAGAAGGGCCATCTGTAACTTCTTCCATGTTGTTCTTTCACACAATGCTACCCTTGTTCTGCTATTATCACATTTTTACCTTTACGCCACTATCAGCACTTTTTTTTAACCCTTACCATGACCATTAACACCCCCTTTGTCCTCTTGTTCATGACATCTTTGTCAACCTCTCCTTTGCCTCCATCCAGCTTCACCTGCTCCACCCCCCCACCTTAAACAGTATCAATTTCATCACATTCCTACTTTTTAATTCTGAAAAAGAGTCATGCGGACTCGAAACGTTAACTCTGTTTTTCTCCCAACAGATGCTGTCAGGCCTGCTGAGTTTTTCCAGCATTTTCTGTTTTTGTTTCTCAGTCTGATAGCGGATCAGTGTTAGAGAAATCCATCAATCTGCTTTCTCTTCAATGTACAATCACAACTTGTTTTTATATAGCACCTTTAATGTGTTAAAATGTCCTAAGATGCTTCAAGAGCCACATTTTAGGTAGGCCGAAAGCTTATCTGGAGGGGTTGGTTTTAAGAGGCATCTTAAAGAGGGAGAGATGTAAAGAGTTGGATAAGTTTAGGGATGGAATCCCCGACCTCAGGGCCTCAGCTGCTGAAGGCACGGCCATCAATGGTGATAACGGAGTGATGAAAATTGAGAATGCGCGAGAGATCAGAACTGGAGTGCGGAGGTCTTGGAGGGTTGTGGGGCTGGAGGACGTTACATGGATGGGAAGGGGCAGGACCATGGAGAACCTGGATGAACATTTTAAACATAATAGTAGGAAGGCTGCAAACAAACAGTTACTGTTATAAGAGAAGTACTCCGATACATAGGAGACAGTTGAGAATTAGAAACTGTGGAACAGATGGAATCAGGTAATGACTGATCATCTCAGCCACCTAACTGAGGAGTCTGAAAGCTTCAGAAACAGTATGTAATCTCGTGCTCACCACCAGCCTGACGGACAAGGGTTGCACCAGCTCTGTCGCAGCTTTCTATATAAATGGTTCAAGTAACAAGGCACCAGGTTACTAATCAGGTCACAGCTGCTAAGGGAGCCACAGGTAATTCTCAGCTTTCTAAAATTGCACAGGTAGTTAGGTGACAATCTTACAGCTATAGGTATCAGCTTGATGGGCCAAGGGCACAATGTCCTATAGATGAATAGTCTTCATTCATAATTGTATTTTAATTTTTGTTAGAGTCTCTATGGAGATACTTGAGGATATATCTGGAAGATAGTTTTCACCTTTACTGGACTTAAGGTGAGTTAATGACAAATTACACCACCCACAGCTCAATGTATAAATTAATGGCACAATCTAGCGCTACACTCCAAGGACATTGGGAACACTGCAAGTCTCACTGAATAGCATAACCCTCAGTGTCAGTTAACCCTCTTGTTTGCATGGGCTGATTTTTCTTCCATTGTTCTCTATGAAACAAAATCTATGAAACCACTCAGTTGTGGGAAATTCCTGCCTAAGTTACAGTGATGAGATGGGACAATCCCTAAGGAAATTCCTGCCGGATATGAGTCTAAGCTTCATCTGCTTCTTTGCCCATCTCCTCTTTGAGTATAATAGATTAAGGGATAATATTATTGTGGTGTGCTAGAAGAATGAAGGATTTGATAGTTGAAGGGAGAGAGAGACAATTTCATTTTTCTTGAAAGACCAAATGTTAAAGCCTCCTGATTGTTTCCAGATATAACTGAATAACCTTAAATCTGACTGATTTCCATTATATTTTAGGTCAGTGGTCATACATAAACGTTGTGAATCATGGCAGGGATCACACCACAATCCAACTTTTCTCCTAATACTTTCAACCTGCATTTGCTTCAGAAAAGTAATTTATTTTATTCAGACTGTGCCTTCTATGGGCTGAGACTTTCACTTATATGCTCGATGGGAATGACAGTTCTAAAAAAATACTCCCTTTCTACAATATTTTACAACAGTGATTGCATAGATTCCCCACCATGTTCTCCTGTCCACTTTGAGTAATAATAGCTATTACACTGTCAGACTGTATCATTCAGGCTAAAACTATTAGTTAAATTTATTTTCAAGCGATATAATCAATGAGAAGAAAAACTAATAGTAGAATATTTTATTACTCAATACAAATAACTAGGGTTGTATATTCTGTAGGTCCTTCCAATAACTTTGGAATTTAGACTTTGATGAATTGTTTAGTGGTCACTACTTTACAGAGCTCCATTTTTAGTATACCTCAAGGGGAAATAGGTAAATACATGGAATTGGAGGGTTGTCTTATGAGGAAAAGTTGGACAGTCTAGGCTTGTATCCACTGGAGTTTAGGAGAGTAAGAGGAGATTTGATTGAAACATATAAGATCCTGAAGGGTCTTGACATGGTGGATGTGGAGAAGATGTTTCCTCTTGTGGGAGAATCGAATTAGGCATCACTGTTTAAAAATAAGGGGCCACCCATTTAAAATGGAGATGAGGTGAAATTTTTTCTCTCAGGGAGTTGTGAACCTTTAGAAATCTCTTCCTGAAAAGGTGGTGGACGCAGAGTCTTTGAATATTTTTAAGGCAGAGGTGGACAGATTCTTGGTAAGCGAGGGGATGATATCGGGGGTAGGTGGGATGAAGATTTGAGGTGCTATCAGATCAATCATGATCTTATTAAATGGCGGAGCAGGCTCGAGGGGCCGAATGGCCTACTCCTGCTCCTTGTTCATGTGCTCGTATGAAACAGAGAACAAACTAATCCAGGACTGTAGTCCTACTTATCCTTTTAAGTCCAGTCAGACAGAATTAGGGGTGAAAGGGGTTCTTTCACAAATAGTTGGGAAACTGAAGGATTAGTCATTTCTTCCACTTGAGAACATAAGGTGTGAAGAACCATCTCTAATAGTATCATTCTGTCATGTTTCCCATTTATAAACTGGGATTGGGAAAAAAAATCAATTTGCTTTGAACAATGACTACGTTTATTATGGAAGAGCTGTGCAAGGCTCAGTGACACTTAAGTAATATAAAAGCGACTAGCATGTTAGCTGCGACTCAGTGGTAGCACATTTGCTTCTGAATCACAAAATCCCTCTGCATGGCTTCAGCACAAAAGTACTGAGGGACTGCTGCACTGTTGGAAGTGCAGTCTTTCTGATGAGACGCTAAATTGAGGTTCAATCTGCTTGTTTTGGGTGGACGTAAAAGATCACATGGAACTATGTCGGAGAAGAGCAGGGGAGTTATCATCGATGCCTTGGCCAATATTCATCCCTCAATGAACATCATAAAAAACAGAGGCCTGTAACTTCCGCTGGAGTGGCAACTGAGTTGTGTTGCCACGCCGCTCATAGTTCCTTACCTTGAAATCCAGGTACTCCTATCTCGCCCAACCTTCGGACTCAGGCTGCACGGGTTCTGTGTAGTGCAGCGTGCTCCTGGGGCCTACAGTCAAGGGCAGCTCAGTCACATGTAAATAAGCGACACCACCTTTTTCTGACAGCACTAGCTGCTGCAAACCAGGTAAGTTTGATGGTACAGCTAAGTTTAAAGGTCTTTGTCAAGCCATGGAGAAGGTAAGTGCATAAGGTAAGTGTGAAGGATTTGGGGAGTTGGGTTTGATTGCGCCAGGTCTGAGGGGGTCGGCGGGGGGGGGGGGGGGGGGGGGGGGGTGGGGGTGGAGGGGGGCAGGGGGCTTTTCCTGGTGGGTATTGGATTGGGTTAAGACGGGCCTGGGGGGGATGGGGGGAGTCGAGTCGGGCTGGGCGGTGGGAGGAGTTGAGTCAGGCCTGGCGGTGGTGGAGTCAGGACTTGGGTCAGGCCTGAGGGGGGGATGTGGGGGCGAGTTGAGTCTGGTGGGGCCTTGGGTGGGGGAGGGGAGTTGGGTTTGGATTGGGCTGGGCCTGGAGTTGGGAGGGTGGTTGGGGACGTACTGGGGGATGGGGAGTCCTGTGGAGGATCGGCGGTTGGTAGTGGGGGGTGGGTTGGGGTAAGTCCCCTGGAGGGGCTTAGTCGAGGGGTGTGTAATGGGTGGGGGTGCTTGGAGTCCTATGGGGGGGTCAGGGGGATGGAGGGTGTTCCATGGGGGGTCGGGGTGGGTCGGTGCTATCGTTACCCAGAAGCTAGAAGTGGTTTCGATTCTCCTAACTGTTTCCGCGTACCTACTGATGTAACACAGTCAGAACCATCCGAAGCTTAAGCTTTAAATCACATTTTCTGATGGTTCCCAGTGCAGGGCAATTGCCGTGCAACCCTTACGTGGGAATCTCTGGGGGTGGCTCCCCAGGGGATACGCATCCCACCCCCCCCACCACCCACAAACCCCAGATACACTGCTCTGGAGCTCGGAAGTTACGGTCCAGAATATCTGGTCATTATCACATTGCTGTTTGTGGGAGTTTGCAGAGTGCGAATGATCTGTCAGCCTTGCTACATTACAACAGTGAGTGCACTTCAAATGAACCTCATTAGACGTAAAGTGTTTATACGGCAGTTATGAAAATGCTACATAAATGCAAGTCTTTCTTTCTTTCTGTTTTCTCTATTAAGGAGGTAGAATTGGACAAGGAAGGGGGCTCAAAAAACAGCTGGAATCACATCTCCTGCTCATTCTATAATAAGGCTAATATTCAGCTTGATTGAGGTCTAGCTTGTCCAGGATATTTTCCGATCAGACAGTGACAGCTGTCTGCCTCTCCACAAAACTAATGATTGTCACCAGATATATTTATGTACTGTTCCCCCCTCCCCCACCCTGCCTCCAAAATAAAGTAAATGAACAATCTATAAATAATCAAGCATTAAACTTCAGGTATTACTTTCTTGGCCAACTTTGAAACACTGGAGGTGGCAGAGGATCCATTTAAACGTGTGCCATTTGAAAATAAAATAAAGAACACAGGCAGCAGATGCATGGGAACACCAATGTCTACCTGCAAGTTTCCCTCCAAGTCACACAGCATTCTGACTTCGAAATATGTCACCTTCCTTCATTGTTGCTGGATCAAAATCTTGGAATTCCCTCCCTGACAATACTGTGGGTGCATCTACAGCATTCAACGACTGCAAGAGTTCAAGGGGACAGCTCACCAGCCCCATCTCAAGGGTAATTAGTAATACGCAATAAATGCAGGCCTTGCCAGCAACCCTCATCCCTTGAATGCATAAAAAAACAATGGTAATGTAAACAGTCACTCAACCGGACAGACATTGATTCTTGCTGAAAAGAGAGACATGTTGCTGAAGCTTTTCGTCTTACACTCATCAGGACAAACGCAAGAATGCCAAATTTCAAACAATCACAACAATTTATACTACAGGAGAAAAGGGTGCTGATTGGTTCTGAAGGGTGCTGAGTTGACTTCCCAAACGCTTGTCTCCTGTAGTTAGGAGGGAGGGGGATAGTTGTGGTGCGCAGGGAAGGCAGTCAGGGGGTGGGGATGTTAGTCGGGGGTTGGGGGGTAGGGAGGGCAGTCAGGGAATGGATGGTAGTTGGAGGTCCCCGTAGGGGGTCCGGGGTGGGGGTGGGGGGGGAGGTGGGGGTGGTAGTGAGGGAGAGAGTGTGGTAGTCAGGGGTTTGGGAAGGGTAGTCAAGGGGTGGGTAGGGCAGTTGGGGGGCTGGGGGGTAGTTGGTGGGCCCTGTGAGGGGTCGGGGGTGTAGTTGGGGTGGAATAGACGGGGTGAGTGGGAGAGAGTGAGGGTAGTTAGGGGGGTTCCCGTGGAGGGTGAGATTTAGTTGGGGGGCCCTTTGGGGGTCAGGGTGGGTCAGTACTATCATTATCCAGGAGTTAGAAGTGGTTTTAATTCTTCTAACTTTTTTCTGGGTAACTATTCCTGTAAGACAATTGGAAACATCCAAAGTTTGCGGTTTCAATTGGAGATTCGGATGGTTCCTAGCGCAGGACAATTGCCCATGCAATTGCCGTGCAATGCTTACATGGAGACCTCCACGGGGGGCTAGGGGGATTCCCCCAGCCCGTCTTTAGGGCACCACCCAGGAATGATGCCCCGTAGCTCGGACGTTATGGGCCATTAGTTCATAGAACATTGTTGAAATACTATTCTCAGTTACCAAAATCCAGTTCTAACACTCCATGAAGTCTGGATGAAGCCACTTCAGAGGTGATCATTAGACAGTACTGGCCACCTAATTCTTAAATGCTGCTGTGTTAAAACTGTTTAAACATCCACTCTTAAACATAATGAACAGTCCTTGGGATTGCTAGCGCCTGTGATTTTTTTTGGATAATATTGCACCAGGTGGGAATATTATAGATCAGTTCTTATCAGCATCACAATTTTTGGTCTTGATTTTGATTGTTAATGAAGGTATATGATATGGTAGCGTAATACAGACACCAGATAGTGCCGTCCATAACAAAGCAACTTGTTAAAGGTAAGATATACAGCCCTGTCATAGTATCTTTGCCCCTTAATTTCAATGTGACTTACTGCAGTGTATTTAGAATGGCTTTAGGACTATTTATATAATACACTATTTTAGATATGAACTGCATTTTGAGCTGAACGCAGCATGATTTTTAATCATTATTTAATCTACCATCAAAGGCTCAGGACTGACAACCGTCATATGAGCTCTTGTGTCGAATAACTTGTCTGTTCACAGAAAGGTTATTGAAAACATCTCCATTCGATCGAACCACTGCATCAAGAGAAAAGCAATATGGCTCCAAGACCTGTTAAATTATAATCAGTCATCTTATATCGCATGTGACTATTTAATGGCCAGAAGTTCCTAAAAGAAAAAGAAACATGCTTTTCAGGAGATGTCACCATCTAATTGAGCTGTTCACGATGATTAAAGAAAGGATATAGAGCAGAGAAACGGGCCATTCGGCCCGACTAGTTCCTGTTGGTGTTTATGCTCCAGTCAAGCTGCTTCGTGTCCTTGCTCATCTAAGTCTATAGTATAACCCTCTATTCCCTTCTCCCTCATGTGTGTATTTAGCTTTCCCTTAAATACATCTATGCTATTTGCCTCAACCACTTTATGTGGTAGCGACTTCTATATTCGCTCCACTCTCTGGGCAAAGAAGATTTAAAAAATTTGTTTATGGGATGTGGCATCGCTGGCTAGGCCAGCATTTATTGCCCATCCCGAATTGCCCTTGTTCAGAGGGCATTTATGAGTCAACGACATTGCTGTGGGTCTGGAGTCACATGTAGGCCAGACCAGGTGAGGATGGCAGATTTTCTTAACATTTCCATTTGATCGAACCACGGTGTCAAAAGAAAGGCAATATGGCCCCATATTGGACATCAGTCAATCAGGTGAGTTTTTACGACAATTGGTCATCTTTAGACTTTTAATTCCACCATCAGCCATGACAGGATTCAAACCCAGGTGCCCAGAGCATTACCCTGGGTCTCTGGGTTACTAACCCAGGGACAATACCACTGCGCCATCGCCTCCCCCTACTGGATTGCTTGATAACTATCTCAGATCGATGGCCTCTAGCTTTGTTTTTCTCCACAAGGGGAAATGTTTCTCTCCACGTCTAGTATATCAAAACCTGAGTGTCACCTACGACTAAGTTGGTAGCTCACTCGCCTCTTAGCTACAAAGTTCCGGGTTTAAGCCCCACTCAGGGCTTGAGCACAAAAATCAAGGTTGACACTCCTGTGCAGCACCGGGGGAGTGTTTCTCTGTTGGAGATGCCATATTTTGGATGGGATGTTAAACCGAGGCCCCATCTGCTTGCTCGGGTTGAGGTAAAAGATCCCATGGCATTATTTCGAATAACAGCAGGAGATACCCGGAGTCCTGGCCAATGTTTATCCCTCAATCAACATCATAAAAAAACAGGCTATCTGGTCATTAATCACATTGTTGTTTGTGGGAGCTTGCTGTTGTGGACTTGGCTGCTCCGCTTTCTACATTACAGCAGTGATTACACTTCAAACACACTTCATTAGCTGTAAAGAACTTGGAGGCATCTGGTGGTCATGAAAAATGCTATATAAACGCAAGTAATTTTAAAAACCTCTATTAGGTCACCTGAAACTGAAAAATTTAAAGTAAACTGAAGCATCTATGACGATAGTAAAATACCCCAAATTAGATTTCTCCACGTTAGTTAATCTACTCTTCAGTTGACTGACTCAGTCTTAAAGGCGATGTGGTGCAGTGTGTAACCAGACCTACAGAAAGGAAATTGAGATGAGAAACCTTTAGGCAAATGTAGGTTTACAAATTTTAGGGAAATCGCTGTAGGGAGAAGATTCCTGTTTTGTCTAAATTAAATGCTATCTAGAAATGATCTATTACCATGGTTATGGTTAATATTTATGCTCCAAATCACCATTCTGTGTCGTAGTGCGTTGTGCGGGTTTTGCCTGCAATGTAATTTGATGAGAAAAATTCTAGAGATGAGTGTAGATTGCATTAATGATCTCCCTGACTCTTAGGAGGAGCTGCACTCTAAATCTACACATCAATTGATCAGTTAGACTTGAGCTAGAAGGGCAAAAGAAATTTCACTGAATACTGGAAATTCTTCCACTGATATTTTCCAACATTTTCTCTTAAAATACGTTTTCTGGAAGGAGTTATTCGTTACTGCTGTTGGAACCAAGGCAGGAAAAATAAATGCCCACAAAATGTGTGCTAATTAGTGAGAAATTTCTGGGAAAGGAAAGGTAGAGGGGTACGGAAAAAGTCCTGAATTATTACCCCTGGGACCACTGTAAATTCCTTACTGCACTGTTGGGAGGTCCCAATGTGGAACCTTAGTTTTTCTTCCATTACTGCAATTGAAACTGGCCACAAAAGCCATAAAAACAAAATACTTGCCTTTGTGTAACACATCCCAATGCGCCTTACAGCCAGTGAAGTATTTCTTATAAGTCACCCCTGTAACGTGGGGAAACACAGTTGCCAATTTGTTCACAGCAAGCTCCCACAAATAATCTGTTTCAGTGATGTTGGTTAAGGGATAAATATTTGCCAGGAGACTGGGGAGAACTCCCATGCTCTCCTTTGAAATAGTCCCGTGAGATCTTTAACATCCACTGGAAAGGGTGGATGGGGCCTCGCTTTAACATCCAAAAGCAGCACCCCCATGCACACCGCAGCAGCCCCTCAGTACAGCTTAGATTTTGTGCTCAAGTCTCTGGAGTGAGACTTTAACCCACAACCTCAGCAGTTAATAATTGAGCCATATCTGACACAGTGAGAAGGAGAACAGGAGCTGAAAGAAAGACTTGCATTTATATAGCATCTCCTGCGACATTTCGGTGCACTTTACAGCCAATGAAGCACTTCTGAAGTGTAGTCACTGCTGTAGCGTAGGAACAAAGAAGCCAATCTGCGCACAGCAAGCTCCCACAAACAGCAATGCAATAATGGCCAGATAATATTTTCTTTTGTGATGTTGGTTAAGGGATGAACATTGGTCAGGAGATTGCTCTTATTCAGAATGATGCAATGGCATCTTTTATATCCACCTGAGAGCTCACATGGAGCCTTGATTTAACATCACATTTGAAAGATGGCACCTCCAAAAGTATGGCACTCCCTCAGAACTGCACTTGGCTGGAGGCTAGATTTTTGCACTCAAGTCCTGGCATAAGACTTCAACCCACAACCTTCTAAATCAGAGGCGAGTGTGATGCCAATTGAACCAATATAAATTAGTGTACAATCAGCAAATTGGACCCACAAGTCAGGAAGTCAAAAGTGCTGAACAAAAATTTACATGCCTGTTTTTCTAAGAAAATAAAGTTCAATTTTAATTCAAAAATTCTGACTATAATTTGGTGACAAGGTTAAAGTTGTTTGCGAGAAATAGTTCAGACAAAGGGGAATGAATTAATAAACCTAATTATAACAAACTACTGACAGGCAAAATAATGAGGGATCAAAAAATAATGAAATTATCAGCAAAAAGAATATTGATTATAGATACTGCTGTATCATAAAATATATATAATTCAGTTTTGAATTTGCATATATTGGTGATAGTTGGTGGTCATCTTATTTGTTAACAGTTATGTTTGATTAATTCTTCAATTTGATGTAATATAACAAATAAATAATATGAAGAGGGCAGGGGAGAAGTACTTGGGTTGTTTTAGATCATTTTAGATGGAAACATTTTTACATTTAGAAAATTTATTAAGATACTTAAGTGTGGGCATTTCTTTAATGCTGTACCTACGTCATAAAGGTATCTGAGGGGCTGTTTAAGGGTAAATCTGATCCTGCTCTTCCAACGAGGGCCTTGTTCAAAGGGAACATTGGTCAAAGATAAGGCTGCAACAATTGCCATGAGTCACACTCCATTTGATTTCAACTCCCCCTGGAATGGCAGAATGGGTCAACCCACAGTGAACTCTTTCCTTCCTGACTGTCTCCTTATTCAATAATTAAGATCCGTTTCTGCTTTCTAATTGATCATTTTCTACTGTCATTATTGACCAATCATGGTGAGCGTGACCACCCCCCTAACAATCATGCTACAATAACAATCTGCTCAATCATATTGCAGCAGAAAAGTTATCCTCTGAAATCCGGCTGTGTGGATGGTGCTCATTCAGATTAACTCAGCAGGTCTGGCAGACTCGAAACGTTAACTCTGTTTCTCTCTCCATCGATGCTGCCAGGCCTGCTGAGTTTTTCCAGCATTTTCTGTTTTTATTTCAGATTTCCAGCATCCGCAGTATTTTGCTTTTACCCATTCAGATTAAGATTGAAATGTGAAGCTTTAATTGTTGTGAATTCTAAAATGACTGGGTTATCAAATGCTTTGAGGAATATAATCACGGGGAGAGTAGCTGCACAGTCCTCCAACCTCATTTGGAGTACTTCCTTAGGGTTCCATGAATCTTAGTCCATACTCTGCTATTTACCCCAGCCACACCAGGTTTATAGCGTGCCAGTGTCTGCTTATAGTCCACCTGTGAACCATCTTTCCATTGTTTCCTTTCTTGTACAATCTTCTTTGTCTATTTCATTTCCACTGCTGATTTGTTCCTCCTCCCCTCCATCCCTGCATCCCTCTTTCCTTCCCTCCCTCTCTCCTCCCTCACTTTCTCCTTTTCTCCCCATCTGCTCCTTCCTTCCCTACTCTCTCCCTCTCTATCTTTCTTCTTCCCTCACCCTTTGATCCCTCCCTCTCCCTCCCATCATCTCTCTTTCCTGTCTCATTCTCTCCCTCAAGCTGAGTTCTACAGCTTGGTTCCACACCTCTCCCGCTCTGGTCTTTCCCATCTTGGGCTATACACCAACCTTTACTGCTCCAAATGAAGTTGGAGGACTGTGATTATATTTCTCAAAGCATTTGATAACCCAGTCACAACAATTAGAATTCACATTAATTAAAGCATCACATTTCAATCTTAATCTGAATGGGTAAAAGCAAAATACTGCAGATGCTGGAAATCTGAAATAAAATTGTTCTGCCAGGCATAAGCTCACCTCTTCCCCAGCTCACAAGCAAAGCCACTGGAGATTCACTAGCAATAGAGAAAACCCATTGATATTGTGCAGCATAAATGAGGAACTGGTCTCTGAAAGGTTGGAGGATTAGAAATAGCTGCTGGAATAACAGTAGTCTTGAGCACAAAAAATCTAGGCTGACGCTCCAGTGTAGTACTGAGGGAGTGCTGCACTGTCAGAGCTGTCTATCGGATGAGACATCCTCTCAGATCGATGTAAAAGATTCCATGGTACTATCTCGAAGAAGAGCAGGGGAGTTGTCCCCAGCGTCCTGGCCAACATTCATCAACATCGCCAGAAAACCAAATTATCTGGTTATTTTCACATTGGCGTTTGTGGAAACTTGCTGTGCGAAAATTGGCTGCAGCATTTTCTACATTGCAACAGAGGGCGGCATTTTCCGGCCCCACCCACCGCTGGGATCTTCCTGTCCCGCCGAAAGTCAATGGACTATTGGCTGGCCCGCTGCATTCCCCCCCCACCCCCACCCGATCCACCGCGGGGCCACAAAACCCCAACCAGAGTCTACACTTCAAAAGTACTTTATTGGTTGTAAAGCGCTCTGGAACAACCGGAGGATGTGAAAGGTGCTATATAAATACAACTTATGTCTTTCTTTAACATATGCCAGTAATTTTTACTTTGTCCTCCACTTAAGTGAAGGGCAATATTCCACTTATTTTAAACAGGTTAACCTCTCTGTTAAAATGATGTGCAGAGGAATTTGATACCAGAGTGTTAAAATATTTGTCTGCTAATATCGTGGACAGCAATTTCTAGTCACAGGTTGGAAAATGTTTGTGGAGCTGCCCCTGCACTATTGCCATGGCCCTATAAATATTTCCTTCACAAGCATTTATCCAATTCCCTCTAGAAAGTTTATTTTAAATTTGCTTTGATCGCCCTTCCTGGCTGTGCATTCCAGATCACAACAGCTCACTTTATAAAAGAGAATTCTCTTCACCTCTAATCTGGTTCCTTTGCTAATTATCTTAAACCTGTGCTCTCTGGTTCTCTCCTCTTGCCAGTGGAAACAGCTTTCCCCTGTTTATTCTGCCAAAACTCTTCACAAAACTGTTTGATCTTTTCACGCATAACTCGTGAGTTCCTTGTGATGCTAGATCGAGGACAGAAGTAACTTATTCGAGTTTTCCTCAAATCGGAAGAAAGGGTGTGCAGAATTTGAAATCACCCCACAGTGGATCGTAACCTTGAAAGGGTGGAAGATTGTGCGTCGTAGAAGGTATTAGGTTATTCCAATTAACAAGACTTTAAGATACACCTGAGCTCATTTAAAATAAGCTCAATAATGTATAATTTTTCAGTCAAGCTGTCATATGGGACTAGGCAAAGGAGGTCTTTAATGCCTTCTGATATAAAACCTTCTTTATCTGTAACACAAGTTTGTTCCACTTTAACTCTTGTACTGTCACTAACTCCAGGGCGGTGGTATAAATAAACTTGACTGCATGCTTAAAAAATTTTGTATGCTATGGACATTACAAACATTTACAATTGTCTTGACTTCTGTTTTATGCAGAGATTACCACAACAGTTCATTCAAAAGATGCTATAGCTTTGAGCATGTCAATTGTGGCTCAGTTGGCAGCACTCTCACCTCTGACTTACAATGATGTGGGTTTTAGCCCCATTCCAGGACTTGGACACAAAAATCTTGGTGGGGGGGATGGGGGTGGGGGGGAATGGGGGAGGGGTCAGGGAAGTGCTGTGAAATTTTTAAGACGCCCTTCCTACTGGGCTCTCTCCTACCCCGACCTCTCTGCAATTTTATGGTGGGATGGGTGAGACATAGGCCGGCCCCTCCCCCAGCCCTGGTCCAAAGTGAGGCCCTTAAGTGGCCAATTAATGACCAGTTAAGGGGGCAATACCTGCCCAGCCTCAACTTTCAGGCTGGTGGGAAGAGCTCGGGGGCAAGGGGAAGCCCGAAAAGTGACCCAGCTCAGTCCTCAGGTGGGAAGTGGGGAGGGGGCAGGGGGTACTCCTCCATCCATGGCCTTCTTGTTAACATGGGGCGCCCACCCCCACCCTCCCTCTAAAAAGGTCTGGCCACTGTGGGTCACCCACTTAAGATAGAGATGGGGAGAAATTATTTCTCTCAGGGGTTCGTGAGTCTTTGGAACTCTCTTCTTCAAAAGGTGGTGGAGGCAGAGTCTTTGAATATCTTTAAGGCAGAGGTATATAGATTCTTGATAAGCAAGGGGGTGAAAGGTTACTGGCCGTGTGTGGGAATGTGGAGTTAAGGTGATAATCAGATCAGCTGTGATCTTATTGAATGGTGGAGCAGACTCGAGGGGCCGAGTTGCCTACTCCTGCTCCTAATTTATATGCCTGCATGTCCATATCCATACTCCCCCCCCATCGCCTCTCCACCAACACCCCTACCCCACTCTGCCTACCTCCCACCCCCAGCCCCAGGCCTCACCTTGCCTCTCCGCCCTGAGACCCCGCAATTTACCAGGCCCTGGACTCCTGGGACTTGGACTTTAGAGTCTGCTTGCAGTTCCAATCCCATCCACTGCAGCTTTTGGCACTGCAGGGACTAGCGAGCTACTGGCCAATCTGCTTGGCCGGTAACTCTCTGAGGCAGCCTTCCTCCCGATGGTGGGGGGGGAAGAGCTGCCTCCAGCCAATTAATGCTCCTTGGAGCGTGAAATGGCTGTGGAGCAGCGAGTATCAGCGGCACTGTGTACGCCGTCCACTCATCAGATGGCAGGAAGAGAAACTCCACCATCCAAAAAAACGTGGCCTAAGTCAAGGCTCCATCTTCCCTCTCATGTGGAATTAAATGATTCCATCGCACTGTTTTGAAGAAGAGGAGGGAGTTACCTGCGATATACTGGCCAACATTCACCCCTCTATACACATCACAAAAGCAAATTATCTGCTTGTTATCACATTGCTGTTTGTGGAATTGTCGTATTTCCTACACCACAATAGTGGCTACAATTCAAAAGTACTTAATTCAAAAGAGTGCTTTGGGACATCACCTGGCGGTGGAAGGCATGATATAAATGCAAGTCTTTCTTTTTTAATACACCATACCTTGAGGATAAGTCAATGGTCACTACATGAATGAAAGTTTTTCATTGCCTTTGGCCAGTGCAATGGATGACTGGCTCTTGTATTCGAATCGTGATCTGAATTATTGCGGCATGTAATTGCATCATTTCACAGATATCAGAAATCAACTTGCTGGAGATTGCAAAACCATTTGTGTTTTTTAATATAATCTCAGGGTATGGGCTACTTAATAAACCGTTCAAGCTTCATTGTTATTGTTTATGGCAACAGAACCTGTGGCTGTGCTTTGCAATGGGTTTTATGTGAGCTATTATATTTTATGTAATTGGGTTTACATGTTCACACTGATGTATTCAAGCTTGATTTAATTTCATTCAAGCCTCCGATCTCCCATGAAAATTCACTTGGCAAGTTTCTCTTTTCATTCCGTTGTGAGCTTAAAGCATGGTGATGTGACTTGAATGGTGGTGGTGTAGCAAATATGCTTCTTTTCCATCACCCCCTCTCCCAAGAAAATAGGATTGGTTTAATTTTTTGACAATATTTATACTAAAAAGCCTACTATTGTCTAGGGGAACATTGGTTCGCTCAGCCTATCGACCGCTGCAATAAGGGTTAGGGCCCTTAGGCTTGTTCCCCAGCAGGCAATTCCTCAGGCTTTCATCCCTTTCATAAAATGAACATGAGAGGATAAACTCATTGAACCAGCGTTTCTGGCGAAGCAATGCTTGTTGGGAGTATAGGTCACAAAATGATCTCTTAGCATTACAGAGCTGAAGAAATGTTAACTTTACTTGTATAAATTAGGATGTGAGGAGTAAACAGAAGATTCCAGGGAGTGTACAGTGTGTGTTGTAATATGGCTGTATCTCTTGTGGGGGGGGGCTCCTCACCAATTGGAATGGACATCACTGCTGGATGCAACAGACATTTTATATTGTCGATGAAGTCACTTTGCATCTTGACTTGTTTGTGAGAGGTTTACAATTTGCCGAATTATACAGCACTGTAATGCATTCCAGATCACAGCACAGAGCAAAAACAAAATGGCGTAACTCCTTCGCTGGCCTTTTGCCAATTATTTTAAATCTGTGTGCTCGGTTACTGACCTTCTTGCCAATGGGAACAGATTGTCTGTAATTACTCTATAAAATTTTGCATCTTTTGAACACCTCTATTAAACCTTCTCCTCAACCTTTGCTGCTTCATGGAGATCAGTGACAGGTTCCCTGGTCTCTCTCTCTACCCTTCATCCCTGGTACCATTCCAGTAAATGCCCTCTGCAACCTCCTTCCTTCCTGAGTGTGGTGCCCAGAATTGGACCCGGTAATCCAGCTGAGGCCTAACCAGTTGGTATGTTTTTGCTTGTCACGGAATGAATCATAGGTTTAAGGGCTGAGGTCATTTGCTTGCTTTTGGCTGCTGAGATTGAGTTGGGCTAGGTAAAACAGAGATCCTGGCTATTAGTTGGTGGAGGTCACTACCTGTGTCTGGTCATGAACAGGTAGTTGTTCTTGGCTTATGTCTGTTACTGTGTTGGCCTGAATTCACCTGCTGGCTATTGGTTTGATTTGGGGTTGGTTGGTGAAGATTAAGATGTGAGGTTTTGAGGCCAGGCCTACTTGGCACCCCAGAGGTTCCAGTGGGAATTGAACATTACTTGTTCAGATTGGGATGTAGATGCTTCAGCCACATTGTTGTTGCCGGGAGATTTCTATTTTGACATGGTGGGGAATGCACATACTGGCAGATCCCAGCACCATCTAGTCAGGAGGCCCATGAGCCATTGGAAAGCCTCTGCCAGAATTGGAGGAAAACTCCGATCTGAGTTCTGATCGCCGTCATCGACTGTCCCTCAATTCAAGGATGATGTTTGCTCATGGTCATGAGTTTCCGCCGTGGGTCTTTATGTGACTGAACAGGCTGATTGTCAACTGGTTGATCTCTGGGCACATGGGCAGGCCGACCCAGGAGGCAGTGGGATCCGGAGGAATTGCTTCCTTTTCTTTCCTTCTCTGCCAATACTCTGCCTCATCAATAAGATATTGTGACTCAAAGCGGGATGCAGCTTGACGGATAAGTTGTCGCCATTTTGAACAATTGGTAGCAAGCTCCTCCCAGTCAATAATGTCAGTGCTACAGCATTTCAAGACGAGGTTCAGAGTATCTTTGTCGTGTTTTCTTTGTCCTCCCCTGGAACACTGGCCATTTGAGATTTGAGAAAACAGGACCTGACCAATGAGGCATCTTTCAGCCATCCAGACACAGTGTCCAGCCCATAAAACCTGGGTTTTGCAGGAGTTTTGCTGACTACTTGTGGAGCTGCCTTCATGAAGGACACTAGCATTTGTTCAACGTGAGTTCTGATCAGAGGTCACCGACCTGAATTGCTAACTCTTGTTTTACACTCTCTGCACAGATGCTTCCTGACCTATTGAGCGTTTCCAGCATTTTCTGTTTTTATTATTTTGTGGCTTTATGGAGCACCAAAGAAAGTTGTTGACTAGGGGGTCATGCTTATACAGTAGTATACCTTTTTATATACATCCTCCTCTAAGTTGGCCCTTGTGCACTTTGTTAGATATGGTGGCGCTGGAGTTCAGGCGACATCTGCCTAAGATGGGTCAAATGGCTTCTCCCTCTGTATTTATCTCCTGATCTTGCATACATTATTGGTATATGGAGATATTTTGTGATCATTCCTTCTGTGCTGTGTGAAATTGTTCTTGTGCACATTCTCATGGCTCTGTCACCATGGCAAAGAGAAAGGAAGCTCAGAGACATTCCTGACTGATCCTTTGACAGAAGGCAATGCAAAAAGGTTGAGGCTATTAACATATATCGTGGCCACGGGCTTTGAATACAGAATGTAGAATCATAGAATATTATAGCACTGAATGAGACTATTTGGTTCACTATTTGGTTCATGGGGACTTATTGAGTCTACAGAGGGGTTTAGATAGATCAAGCGAGTGGGCAATAATTTGGCAAATGGAGTATAGTGTGGGGAAATGTGAACTTGCCCACTTTGGCAGTAAGAATAGGAAAGCAGTATACTATTTGAATGGAGAGAAATTGCAGAACTCTGGTGCAGAGGGATCTGGGTGTCCTGGTACATGAATCACAAAAAATTGGTATGCAGATGCAGCAAGTGATGAGGAAGGCATTTATTGCAAGGGGAATGGAATATGAGAGTAAGGACGCTTTGCTACTGTTGTGCAAGGCTTTGGTGAGACTATATCTGGAGTACTGTGTACAGTTTTGGTCTCCTTATTTAAGAAAGGATAGAATTGCATTAGAGGCAGTTTAGAGAAGGTTCACAGATGGAGGGTTATATTGGGGAAAGATTGAGCAGGCTATGCCAATACCGATTGGAGTTTAGAAGAATGAGAGGTGATCCTATTGAAACCAATAAGATCCTGAGGGGAATTGACAGAGTAGATGCCGAGAGGATGTTTACCCTTTTGGGAGATCCTAGAACCAGGGGATACAGTTTAAGAATGAGGTCTCCCATTTAAGACTGAGGTAAAGGGAGCTTTTTTCTCTCAGGGGGTTTTAGTCCATGGAATTCTCATCCCTGGAGAGCAGTGGAGGCAGGGTCATTGGATATGTTCGAGGCTGAGTTAGATAGATTTTGATCAGCAAGGGAGTCCAGGGTTATTAGGGCAGACAGGAACATTGAGGCCATAATCAGATCAGCCATGATTTTATCGAATGGTGGAGCAGGCTCGAGGGGCCAAATGACCCACTCCTGCTCCTAATTCTTGTGTTCTATTGCCTATACTGGGGGCAGAATTTTCGGCTGAACGTGTGGGGGTGGGGGGGAACGGGCCTTGATGGTCAGCGCGTAAAATGATGCGCGGTGACGTTGGGTGAGCATCCCGATGTCACCGTGCGCCATCACGATATTTCATTGGGTGGGCGTGTGATGGAGTTCGACGCGTGCCCGCCATTAATTAACAGGCTAGTTAAGGCCCTTAAATCGTCAATCGACGGCGATTTTCAGGCGCCCGTGCGATCTTCGGGTCAACGCATGGATGCAATGGGCAGGCGGGTAAGAGACTTTTTAATCAAACTCATCCGCGGACAGAATAAGAGGGTTCAGTGGGGTTGTCAATCTGGTCTGTGAAGTATTTATTGCAGAAAGTTTTTTCAACTTGCCTGTGTGATCTGTAGCAGTTCAGAACGAATTTCAGCAGCTTTCTGTGTATTTTTAACCTTCAGGTCAGCACTCTTCGGTCAGGAATCTTTATCGGGCCTGCAGCTTTCCGGAGGCCTCCCTTTAGCCTGGGTACGGGTTCTGACATGTCCACTGGAGGCAACTCCTCTGAGGAGGAAGGGAGGGCTAGAATAAGGAGGAGGCCAGGAGTGGACAATCAGCCTCCAGGGGAGCCACTTTTGGGAGGCCAGGCGCATACACAAGGGGTGCAGGGCCAAGAGGTTGTCCAAGGCAGAAGGGGCCGCAGAAGACACCACTATCCTGCTGCCAGGGTTCACAGGCGGAGAAGCAGCTACCTCAATATGTCTGAGATGCGGTGCCGAAGGAGGCTCCAACTGTCAAGGGAGACAGTCAACTATATCTGTCAGATGATTGGCCCTGAGATCTCCCCTAACTGTGTGGGTGGACACCCCATGCCAGTGGCTCTGAAGGTCACAGTTGCCCTCAACTTCTATGCCTCTGGCTCCTTCCAGGGCTCGGTGGGTGATCTTTGCGGTGTCTCCCAATCAGCTGTCCACACTTGTGTCAAGCAGGTTACAGACGCTCTGTTCAGACGGGCATTGACCTTCATCCACTTCCGCTGCGACCAGGCAAGTCAGACGCAGTGAGCCAGAGGCTTCGCGGCCATTGCTGGCTTCCCCCGTGGCCAGGGTGCTAAAGACTGTACACATGTGGCCATCAAGGCGCCAGCAGGTGAGCCCGGTGCCTTCTTCAACAGGAAGGGTTTCCACTCCATGAACGTGCAGATAGTGTGTGATCACAGGATGCAGACTCTACAAGTCTGTGCAAGGTACCCAGGCAGCTCCCACGATGCCTACATCCTCAGACACTCCCAGGTGCCGGGGCTCTTCAGTGTTCTAGCTCGGCTGGATGGTTGGCTGTTGGGTGACAAGGGCTATCCCCTCAGAAGGTGGCTCATGATGCCTCTCCGCCATCCAAGAACAGAAGCTGAGCAGCGGTACAATAGGAGCCACGGCTCCACAAGGGCTGTGGTGGAGAGAGCCATCGGTCTTCTCAAGATGCGCTTCTGATGCCTGGACCGCTCAGGGGACGCACTCCAGTACTCCTCAGATCGTGTGTCGCTGGTAATGGTTGCATGCTGCACTCTCCACAATCTGGTGCTGGAAAGGGGGGATGCAGTGGACGATGAAGACATCGACACAGTGGATGCGGCTGCACACGATGAGTCCAGCACTGATTCTGAGGATGAGGAAGCACAGGGGAATGCTGAGAGGCTAAACGCAGACCTGGGACTACACCAGGGAGGCAGGGACACCCGAGAGACTTTAATCCAACAAACCTTCAGCTAGTTCCACACAAATGGATCAGGAGGACCTGCCTTGCCTGGCGCTTCCACACGTAGCACCTCAGTGCGAAATCTGCCAGGTCATCAGCTGCAACTAAGGGCTTTGGACATAAACTTCAATGTCCACTCAAATACTTGTGACATGTCTATAAAACATACAAATGCAGCACAAAGTAGCCATGCTCAGCCATGGTAACACATCTGGATTTAATTTTCACCATCAGGAGTTCTCATAAAGTCAAAACAAAACGTTATTCAAGCAGAAACAAATAATAAGTCCCTAACCTAGGTCCAGCACAAAAGCACCAGTAAGATACCTGTGATGTGCCTAAGGTGCCTTATGTTTACGTTTGCGGGTGCTACGTCTAGGTGCTGCCCCATCGCTCGGAGTGGCTTGTGAGACAGCCTGCTGACTCTGCTGTCCTGTTGGCCTCGATGACCTTGGCGATCATCCTCTGGCCAGTGGAGCCTGTGCTGGCCCCGCCTGGGAGGGATCTGCCAGTTCCACAGCTGGCATCTCCCCAGTCGTCACAGCCTCACCCGATGAAGTGGTCACTGGGAGAGGGGTGGAGCAGATGTTGACTTCATCTGGAGTCCCCTGAGAGGAGCCCGCAGATACGACAGGCAGCTGCACTGCTGACGTGAGGTCGCCCTGGACCTCCCTGCTCACCGTGGATGGATGGGCAATGAGCTGGGAAGCTTGAAGCCCAGACCATCTCCCACATTGGCACTGACCAGCTGTGGCCACTGGCACTGTGAGAGCTTGCAGGTCCGAGTGTATCCCCAGGAGAAGCTGCTTGTTCTCCTGGAGGACCCTCTCCATGAGAGTCGCCACTCTCTCCATGGAGGAAGCATGACGCTCTGACATGAGGCTCATTACATCAGTGATGCTCCGTGTGGACTCCTCCACCACAGACACCAAGTGAAGCATAGTCTCATGTATCACTCCCAGATGTTCCCGCACGCCTGGCCGCATTTCCTGCAGCTGCTGCATGGCGGACAACTCCAGAGGCACATCATCACCCCCGACTCAGTATGTGCCTGGTCCCCTGCAGTCCTCCGACTGCTGGCGCCATCGGCACTCTCTGTCTCTGTCAGCTCCTCCAGCGATTGTGAAGTGCCGTCTCCACTGTGCCCCAGGACACTAGCCGATGGTGCAATACCCTCCGAGGTGCTAGTATCTGCGCTGGTGCCTGCCTTACTGAAATGGTGTGACGCAAGTGACACTTGAGGGCCCTCAGGTGTGAGAGGGGGCATCTGGATTTCCTCCTGGTGGACAGGCTCTGATGATGCTGAAATTGACAACAAGGACAGTGGATCAGTTAATGTGCACACAGTGACACACTTCATCCCTTTCCCCCTGGCTTATTATGCACTCAACCTTCCAGAACCTAAGGAGATGAATATTGCTGGGGTGGCAAATAGTTAGGATGATACCTTTACATTACAGGCAGATACAGACAGGCTGGTCAGATGGCCTAAGGAATGCCAAATGGAATGTCATGTGGATAAGTGTGAGGTGCTGCACTTGGACAGGATAAACACGGGAATACACGAGGAATGGTAGGACTGTGGAAAGTAAGGAGGATCAGAGGGACCTTGCTGGACATGTCGACAGGCCCGTTAAGGTAGCGGGACAGGTACATAAGGCGTTTAAGAAGGTAAATGCCATACTTACCTTCATTAGCTGAGGAATAGAATATAGGAACAGGAGGTCATGTTGCAAATGCAGAAAACACTGCCTAGGCCACAGCTATAGTTCTGTGTGCAGTTGTGATCAGCGTTTCAGGGGAGGGATGTGATTGGAGTGGAGAGAGTGCAGAGGTCACTGACCAGGGTGCTGGCTGGGCTGGAGAGTTTGACTTATGAAGAGACATAGCATAGACTGGGGTTATTTCCCCTGGAGCAGAGGAGATTGGGGGGTGACATTATTGAGGTTTATAACATTATGAGGGGCATAGATAGGGTCAACAGAAAGGAACATTTCCCCTTGGCGGAGGGATGAGTAACCAGGTGGCATCGATTTAAAGTAAGGGGCAGGAGGCTGACAGGTGATGTGATGAACAACTTTTGCACACAGAGTGTGTTGGGAATGTGGGAGGCACTGGCTGAATGGGTTGTGGACGCAGAAACCCTCCTAACATGTAATAAGTATCTAGATGTGCAGTTGCGTTGCCATGGCATACAAGGCCATGGGGATAGTGGTGGGAAATGGGATAAGGCGACTTTGGAAGGTGCTGGACGCGCGCCTCTCCGAAGTGCTGAGGGACCTTTGTGTATGATCCACACCTCTGACTCTATCAGTCTGTGAATGAGCAATGTTGCAACAATAACAAATTAAACAATCATCAGTGCTATGGATGGTGGGAGGACAGAGCGGATCTCACTGTTGGCCTCAGATACCTGGCCGTTCCACCCCAGCCTCACTGACACCAGTGGACCTGGGCAGATGCCACCTCTCAAGCTCCAGGGCCTCCTGCTCAAAACGACTTAAATTCATCAGCTGGGCCTGGCTGCCTCCAGTCCTCGAATACTCAGACGCATTGTGAGCATTCTTCTCCTGAAAAACAGAGAAGACCACTCATTGTGGCTAATCGCACATGGACTCTGTACGCGCACACCGCACCCCAACCACAGTGGCTCATATCAGGCCTCCAGGGTCTCCTCTCCCCACTACTGCTGATCAGTCACACAAAGATAGTACGCCTGGTCCCAGCACCCCTCAACAGCCACCTTGGACACATTCTGCGTCCATCACTTTAGGAAACACATGGTTTTTGCTCCCATGGCAAGGAGGCACAACTAGGTGCAGCATCGAGGGCAACAGACGGCTCTTGGCCACGAGACCTTGAGGCTCCCCTTCCACCATCTCATCACCGTGAATAGGACATGTGTTGGAGTTCTGAGTATGCGTCTAGCTGAATCTCCTGCAGGTTGCCCCCAGGCTAGTCATGTGCGACGAAGAGCAACACATGGTGCGGGGGAGAACTCATCTCCTCATGAGCCACTCAGGCTGATGTAAGCATGGGCACTATCTGCTTGCCCACCCAGCGTACGATAATTGCCCAACATGCTTCAATGCAGTCACGACAGTAAGACTTGGTGGGGGGGGGGACTCAAAGGCTAAGGCTACCTGCTGGGTTAAATGCCCAACACCAACGGTACTCACCCTTCCAGAGCACAACAAATCATTGAAGCACCAACGGCACTGGATCCAGGTGCGCTGCACCATGTCACGGGAGCTCACCACCTCCGCCACCTCCTCCCAGACACGATTCATCATGTTGGGGAGGGCTCCTCCTCCTCCCATCCTGGGGGACCAACACCTCCCGCTGAGCTACCACCTCCTCGAGGAGGGCAACAAGGCAGTCATCAAAAAAACAAGGAGCGCATTGGCCTCCCCGCTGGCCTACCCTGCAGCCTGCCCTGCTCCTGGGGCAGTCCCTGCAGCCTGGCCCTGCTCCTGGGGCAGACCCTGCAGCCTGGCCCTGCTCCTGGGGCTGACCCTGCAGCCTGGCCCTGCTCCTGGGGTTGACCCTGCAGCCTGCCCTGCTCCTGGGGCTGACCCTGCAGCCTGCCCTGCTCCTGGGGCTGACCCTGCAGCCTGGCCCTGCTCCTGGGGCTGACTCTGCAGCCTAGCCCTGCTCCTGGGGCTGACCCTGCAGCCTGGCCCTGCTCCTGGGGCTGACCCTGCAGCCTGCCCTGCTCTTGGGACAGACCCTGCAGCCTGGCCCTGCTCCTGGGGCTGACCCTGCAGCCTGCCCTGCTCCTGGGGCTGACCCTGCAGCCTGGCCCTGCTCCTGGGACAGACCCTGCAGCCTGGCCCTGCTCCTGGGACAGACCCTGCAGCCTGGCCCTGCTCCTGGGGCTGACCCTGCAGCCTGCCCTGCTCCTCTGCCCTTCCCTCCAGCATGCCCAGCTCAGCCGACCCCCTGTGGTGTGACCTGGATGTGGCCATTGTGAGCGGCCTACAGGAGGCTGCCAGGCCTTTCTTTAAACAGACTGTCGGGTCGCCATTGGACCCGGTGGTCTATGCACGCTCGCTGCCGCCCGCACACTCCCGCTATCCACAGGAGTCGGAAATGCGCTGGGCGGACCTTTATTGGCCCGCCTGCGCAAAATGGCAGCGCGGCCTCGATTGCGGGCGCCTATCAGGTCCACGCCCGCCCGCGGCCACTCCTGCTCCACCCGCCCGATGGGTAGAAAATTCTGCCCTGGATCCCTGAAAGAGTTAATCCATTAATTTCCAGTTCCTTCCACTTTCCTGATAGCCTCTAATGTTTTTCTTTTTGGGATATTTATCCACTTTCTTTTCAGAAAAGATTATGATCTTGCTTCCACCACTTATAAAAAAAATTCTTTCCCAGGATGTGAGCATCAAGTAAGGCCAGCAATTGTTGCCCATCCCTAATTGCTCCTGAGGTGGTGAGCCACCTTCTTGACCCGCTGCAGTCCATGTGGTGTAGGTACACCCACAGTGCTGTTCGGGAGGGAGTTCCAGAGTTTTTACCCACTGACAGTGAAAGAACGGCGATATATTTCCAAGCCAGGATGATTTGTGCCTTGGACAGGAACTTGCAGGTGGTTGTGTTCCCATAAGTTTGCTGCCCTTGTCCTTCGAGGTGGTCGAGGTCACGCATTTGGAAGGTGCTGTCGCAGGAACCTTGCCGAGCTGCTATTTGTGCTGGGACTCATGCCTGAACAATTGCTATGGAATTACTAACTCGCTGACAAATGGAAACCAGTCTTCTCTATTTCACTCATCCAACTCCTTATTTGTTGTCAAAGGCCAAGGTGTGAAGTGATGGATTTTCCACTCCACTCGCCAAATACATTTTCTGTTCCTATAGAGTCAGATCAGTGTATGAAACACAATTGTAAAGGATATGAAGGCATCCTTGTATGGGGCATTGATATAAATCCTCAGATTGAGGTCTCTGTTGTTAAACATTGTTGTCAATGTTCCAACTCTTTGAAGATGGAGGGTCCATTCACTCTGGGGATAGTTGCCCACAGGATGAAGGACAGTGGCTTTTCAATCAGTGTGGCAATCATTTTGCTCTTGGCCAAGTAGGAAATGGTCAGGTTTTCCCAACCCCAATCCCTCATAGTATTCCAAGGAGATGAACCAGGGTCCCTTGCAGGGACTGTAGTATAAGGGTCTGGCACATATAGCAGTAATGTGGGACTGAGTACAGTACCACCCACACAGTGATGGAAGAGAACACATGACCCCCATTGAGCGGTCAGCCTAATGTTGGACAGAGCTGTGCGCACACACAAGCATGGAGACAATTTCTAGCCTGAACCCTTTACTGTATATATGTACATAGTTCTTGTAGTTAATAAATACATCCAGTTCACCTACTTAACACTACAAAGACTTCATTAAGACCTCCTGAACGGTATCAAAAACCCGACAACAGGGGTGACATTTTTTCCATAGGTCAGTCTTGATTATTCTTCACTTGACTGGGAAATTGGCATTTCAGATTATAAACAGGTCCAGACCATGGTTGGTGTAAAAAGCTGGCACACTAGTAATCCTTTCAAATGTAAATACTGTTCCAGACTATTGGCATTGTACAAAAAGGGGAAAAGTCAGGAATAAAAGGGTAGGTTGCAGGTCTCAATGGTCACACTAAAAAACAAAATTGCCCTAGAGAGGTGCATGACATTCAGTAATAATCCTTATTAGAAATATAATTGGATGATGAGACTGACCCAGGTGAAGTGTTGGGTCACTGTGCTGGTTGCTGTGCTTTCACACTAACTGGAGAGTTACCTTCTCCAAATGGCAAATGACGAGGTCAGAGATTAAATTGCAGCAATTAGACTTTCCCATATACCGTTCTGAGAGGCACTTGGATTTCCAGAGCTTTAAATTGAACTAATATTTGTTTTTGAACACTGCTGAGTCAACTGAACAAGAGTGCAATCCTCTGTAGTACACTGCAACATAAAAATAATTCACCAGGGTAACATCATTGCTTGTGTTTTCCTGTAATATCATATGGCTGCTGGATGTAGAAATATTTTAAAACTCCTATGCTTGCTTGAGACTAGATTTATTAATTTTGAATTTTGATTCTGGTATTTGTAACTTGAAACATGGTTTCGAGTGTTCTGAATCTCCATGGCTTGTGAGTCCACATAGACTGAACTAATTAAATCCAGTGCAACTGAGATTTATCTTGAACTTTATTAATTCCACTGATGGACGCGCAGAGTTGTGACACTTTGGCTGTTCAGTAGACCTCGTTTGAGTAGACCTATGAGAGATGGATCCTGAAGACATTTAATTATTGCTCAAGAAACTAATAATATTTCTGCAATCTTTTGCCCATCATATTTGATGGCTTAAATGTGAAAATCTGCATATATTAGTTACCCTAAATGACTAGCCTCTGCATTAATATATAATTAAATTACATTTTTTGAGCAGTGACAGTTGGAAATTGGTGGGTAAGAGAGGATTTATGTTCTTTTGTTAATGTTCTATTCACTGTTATCTGGCAGATGATTCTTAAGATGAAAATCGCAGGAATAATTAAGCTAAAGGTTCTTACTGCCTAATGATTTAAAACATGTAGGTAAATTATTTAAGGACTTACATATTAATTGATACTTAATATATTGTACAGAACATTGAATCAAATTATTAAACAGAGATAATGTTATCGGGAAGCTAAAATCAGATGGCAGCATAGCCTAATTGTATCTGTGTATGATTATTATGAAACAGGATATAGAAGTACAGTAAATTGATTTGTTAATGGTGACTACAGGAAAAATACTGATGCTGAGTTTATCAAGTGACACCCAATTCAACTTTGAATGGCAGATTAAATTAAAGCATTTAATGAGAACATGAATAGGAAAGTGCGTATCATGTCATTATTTATAATTCGCTAGCCCTGTTGATAGAAATCCCAATATTCACTGAGCACAGTTACCATGGGTCCGTGAAACAATATAATCAGGTGCCGGTTTTCAGTTCGGGCAGGCAGTGGGCAGAGATGCTTGTCTCCTGCCCGCTAGTACAGGCCAGAGGACTGAGAAATACTTTGTGCTGGAGTCTCGTTGGTCAGCTACCTAGGCTTTAAGGGAATCAGCGACACCTGCGTGGGATCTGTTTGAGATGGACTGGCAGTGGCCGGGCCTTTCTGGAGTTGCCTCCTTTGAGGATCCTTGGTTAGGCCGCTCCACGTACAGTTTAACTGCGGGCGGGTGTCATGAAAGTATAATAATTATCATAATATTATTGCGATTTATTGTAAACGTAGGTTAATGGTGGGGTGTGGATAGTTGCTCTGTGTGTGTGGGATTTAATTGCATTGGAGACAGCTGGCCTGGAGGCTTCTGAGTCATCATAAAGGAGCTAGGTTTGAAATGCTAAATACGTATATTGGCTGAAGCTTTAGAACGTGAGGTGTAACGAAAATTTGCATTTATAGATAAATTAAGGCAGTTTGAATTTAAAGGGGATGGTAGGATGTTACACCCAGCCAAAAGAAGTTAAGCCAAACAGTGTATTTATTTTTCTCAAAGGTTACTGATAAATTGAGCACTATGAAAAGATTTATATTATGAGAAAGGTAAAGTTCCTAAGACATATCGGGACAATGGAATTTGCATTAAAAAGGGAGAAACATATAGAAAGGAGATGAGGCAATGTGTCAGGGAGAAGGAATCCTAAGATCTAACACAAGTGTGAAAAGCCTCCAGCCTCTGTACATCAAGCTGCTGTCTACAGGAACTGAAGGTGAGAAAACTCACTGTGAAATCTGCTGTTCAGGGTAATGTGTTGCTGTGCCTGGGTCTGTTTAAATCTATTTGTTTTACTGTTGTTGCTTTAATGGGGGTGTAACTGGAAGCCAGATTAATTAGGGGTTTTAGGAGTAATTTGTAGACCTACGCATGTGCTTGAAATCTTTTCTTTTATTAATACATACTTAATTTAGTTTTGTAAAAGCCTCTGAAGTCACAGTAGCCTTATTACTTCTGAACTCAGGGCATGCATCTCGAAATAAAATACAGTTGTGACCGCGTGATCAAATTTCCCTCGTGGATTTGATCTGCCTGGCACACATCATCTGCCACGACATTACAGTGGGGTTCATGTGGCCCATGCCCTGTCCCCAAATTGCATCAGGATCCCATGTGCATCAGCGGACCATAGTTTGTCGAGACCATTGTTGTCCAATATGCTCTTCACTTGTCACATGTGGTGAATCAGCCACAGACAGGTGGCAAGTTGATGTTCTTCATCAGATGGACATTGGGACTCTATGGCTGTCCAGTTGACAGAGGATACAATTCCAGACTCTGTCTGACACAATCTGTGCCCAGGTCAAAAATGTGGAAAATCTTGCAGGAAAAATAATCCTTAGCATTAAAAAACTTTAGCTTTGCTCCATTAAGGTATGTAGTAAAGTGTCCCCCATGAAGAAAATAAAAGCATATTGAAATATTTTAGTTGCTAAACCACAACTGGATTGTGTGTAGTGATTAGTTGCTGCTACTAAAAACATTCTTTGAGAGAGTTGCTGTCACAGTGCAGTGCACTGTTGCTTACCTTTAGTCCTGACACTCAATTCTATGGTGTTTAATTGTTCCGTATTTGATTATGTGAGTCTGGAAACTGATCTATACTCACTCTGCTTGATTGGTTAAGCCTGGGTGTGGAATCAGAGCAAAGAAAACTGACACCACAGAAGCTACCGGAAGTTGGGCTGTAAGCTTGAGTGCAGACATTTTGTGATTGCAGAGATATTTTAAAACTCTTGTAAATAGAACCTGTTGCACAGTTAAAAACTAGTGTCATTGCTCTGAGATATTTAAATATACAACAAATCCCATTACATTTCTGAAAGATTGTTACAAGGTTCACCCGCATCTTTTGCGCATATTTTGTGTCATGCGGCGAATATGGTGAACTGATGGCCAGAAGTTTGGTGAACATCGAAATCCTATTGGACAACACTGGCCTAGACTACCAATAATGAAGGACCCCCCCACCCCCATCAAAATGTTGGCCACTTGTAACTTCTCAAAGAAAAATTTGACTAGGTTTGTTGGGCCTGACCTAACCATTATAAATCCAAGCCATCTCTCTCTGATTAGATGAAGCCACTAAGAATATTGGGCTTTCTGCGGAGGATTAAATTGTGAGTTACCCATCCTCGTCCCAATTCCTGCTGAAGACTGTGATAAAAACGGTGACCGTGCAGGCAGGAAAATTGCCGACGCAAAGTGGTGAAACATTTTCACTTAAGCCCCCCGTTCCAAAATATTAATGTTAAATCAAAACTTTCTCTAAAACAAAATATGAGTGGAATATCGGCTTTGGCAGGACAACCATGAGTAATGATGCAATTTTCATCTGTGTCATCTCACATATGAAATACGTGATCTTGATATATTTTATAATGTTGGCGGAATAGCCAACTTTAACTGACTGTCATTTATCAAAATCTCGAAAAAAAAAAATTGATGAGGTAAACAAATTGCTGGTATGACTTTATTGAACAAAGTAAATTGATCTGCCAAGACTGTAGGCAAGGGAAGGTGGCTATCTGGTAACAGTTATCTTTCTCTAACCCAATCCTGAATCATGTAGACTGATGATCTACGGTGTTTATTTCCCCATTTGCGTTCTCCAGTATGATTTTTATTCAGCAATTCCTGACGTGTGCTGCCTGCTTGCAAAATAATTTGGAACTTCAATGTGAAATTCGAGTGGCGCATTAAACACTTTTTGTTAAAAATCCACTCTTCCGTTTGGCCGGCCCTGATGGACAGGATTTTAACTCTTTCTGAAATTGCTTTCTAATTTGTAACTCAGTGTTTTGTCCCTGCATGGTTCAGGGGACAATTTGACAGCCAGCAAAATAGATGGTTGTTAGGGGTCAACCAGCAATAAGTTGTATAATATTTCCAGTTTGTTGGAAACCATGGATCCAACAAACCCATTAAATAGTCTTGTCCAAAGGAACGGAACTTTTTTTAGAAAAAAGATCAGGACCCTGGGTGGAATTTTATGGTTCCCCCCCAACCCCCCACCGCCTCCACCATCGCCTGCGGCATTTTCTGGTCCTGCCGAAGCCAATGGACATTTGGATGGCTCGTCGCATTTACCCCTGCCACAAAGGGGCTGTTAAAATTGTATCCTTTTATAAAAGGCACGTTGCTTTATTATAGAAATGAGAGTCAAATAAAATTATAGATTGAGAAATGGTGTGATTGGTTGGACTGCATGCACCCCTGTGACATAGGAAAGGTGTTAGATCGATGGCAAGTTTAATCCTCCTTATTAGAAAAATAATGGGTTCACCAGCTTTCTGAAGGATGCAGCTTGTTAACAACCTTATTTGGCAGGAGAGGGTCAGGAAGTGTTAGAAATAAAACCATCACATAACGCAACCCAAATCCATTGTGTGCTCGCTTTCCACCAATTTTATGACGGGGGGTGGGGTGAGGGGGGTGGGGGTGAGGGGGAGTGGCCTGGTGCTCACAGGGTGGTATACTTCATTGTAATATTCAATAGAAGGAGATCATGGTGATGTCTCTAGACTAGTCATCCAAAGTTCCAGGCTAATTGTCAGAGGATACAGGTTCAAATCCCACCAGGGCAGCTGGTAGAATTTCAATTCAATGACTAAAAATTGAAAACTAGTCTCGATAATGGTGACCCATGGCAACTATCAGCAACATTTTCAAAAGTTCCCTAATGCCCTTCAGGGAGGGAAGTCTACCGTCCTTACCTGGTCTAGCCTACATGTGACACCAGGTCCATAGAAATATGGTTGACTCTTACCTGCCCTTTGAAATGTTGGGGAGAATTTTCCCCATGTTGGGTGGGCCGAGGGGGAGTGGGTGCGGGTGGTTGTGGACCTGATTGGGTCCGTGCCGCCATTTTACGTGGGTGGGCCAATTAAGGCCCGCCCAGCGTATGTCTCGACTCCTGAGGATAGCAGGAGTGGGTGGGCGGTGACGGGAGCGCACTGACTGCCGGGTCCAATGGTGACCCGGCGACCTGTTTAAATGAAGGTCTGGCAGCCTTTGCAAGGCTGCTCACAATGGCCGGCAGAAGGGCGCAGCAGAGGGCAACTGTGCAGCACGCAGGTCTGGAGGGTAGGTCAGTGGGGCAGGCCAGGCTGGAGGGTAGGGCATTGGGGCAGGCCAGGCCGGAGGGTAGGGCAGTGGGGCAGGCCAGGCCGGAGGGTAGGCCAGTGGGGCAGACCAGGCCGGAGGGTAGGCCAGTGGGGCAGACCAGGCCGGAGGGTAGGCCAGCGGGGCAGTGCATCCCTCATTTCTCTGACGAGTGCTTAGCTACCCTCCTGGAGGGGGTGGCAGCATAGTGGGAGGTCCTGCTTCTGAGGGACAGAAGGCGGAGGCCTCCCCACCTGACTAAACGTGAGAGGGAGGAGGTGGCCGAGAGTGTGAGCTCCCGTGATGTGGTGCGATGCACATGGGTCCAGTGTCAAAAAAGATTCAATGACCTCCTGTGCTCGGGAAGGGTGAGTACCATGTTGGCTGAGGTCACTTAATGCAGCCGTCGCCCTTTCCCCTTCAACCCTCACCCCCTTCCTGCACCCCCCACCCCGGCCCCCAGCAACTCTGAGTGCAGTTACTGCATTATATCCCTCGCTGGGTGGACGGGGACGGGGCCGTAAAATGCAGCGGGCCATTATAAACTCCATTGGCGACAGCGGGAACATCAAATCCTGCTGTCATAATATTCTGCCCATCGTGTGCAGCCGCAGCCACTGCGTCTACATCTTCTTCATCCACAGCGTCCCCCCTTTCCAGCGAGAGATTGTGGAGAGTGCAGCATGCAACCACTATCAGTGACACAAGATCTGGGGGGTACTGGACTGCGCCCCCTGAGCGGTCCAGGCATCAGAAGCGTGTGTTGAGAAGACCGATGGCTCTCTCCACCATAGCCCTTGTGGAGGCGTGGCTCCTATTGTACCGCTGCTCAGCTTCTGTTCTTGGATGGCAGAGAAACATCTGAGGGGATAGCCCTTGTCACCCAGCAGCCATCCATCCAACCGGGCTGGAGCACTGAAGAGCCCCGGCACCTGGGAGTGTCTGAGGATGTAAGCGTTGTGGGAGCTGCCTGGGTACCTTGCACAGACTTGTAGAATCAGCATCCTGTGATCACACACTATCTGCACGTTCATGGAGTGGAAGCCCTTCCTGTTGACAAAGGCACCGGATTCACCTGCTGGCGCCTTGATGGCCACATGTGTACAGTCTATAGCACCCTGGACGTGGGGGAAGCCAGCAATAGCCGTGAAGCCTCTGGCTCGCTGTGTCTGGCTGGCCTGGTCCCAGTGGTAGTGGATGAAGGTCAATGCCCGTCTGAACAGAGCGTCTGTCACCTGCTTGACGCAAGTGTGGACAGCTGATTGGGAGACTCTGCAAAGATTACTCACTGACCCCTGGAAAGAGCTGGAGGCATAGAAGTTGAGGGCAACTGTGACCTTTAGCGCCACTAGCATGGGGTGTCCACTCGCACAGTTGGCACACATCTCAGGGCCTATCATCTGACAGATGGAGGTGACGGTCTCCCTTGAGAGACCGAGCGTCCTTCAGCACTGCACCTCAGATATATTGAGGTAGCTGCTTTGCCGCCTGTAAACCCTGGCAGCAGGATAGTGGCATCTTCTGTGGTCCCTTCTGCCTTGGATTTCCTGCTGGCCCTGCGCCCCTTGTGCCTGCAACTCTCCTCCCAAAGGTGGCTCCCCTTGAGGCTGAATGTGGACTCCTGGCCTCCTCCCCCTTCCAGCCCTCCCTTCCTCCTCAGAGGAGGTGCCTCCAGTGGAGAGCACGACTCCTATTCCCAGGCTAAGGGAAGGCTTCCTGAAACCTGCAGGCCCCAAAAGGGATCTTCACTGTCGAGTCCTGACCTGAAGGCTGTTGCTCCTGTCCAAGCAGCAGGTATGAGTTTTGAAGTATTCCTGCTCGCACAGGCAAGTATCATTAACTTTTACAATTAAATATCTGACAGATAACATTCGCGACCCCACTCACCCCTCTTATCCCACCTGTGGATGAAGTTTATACAAATGTCTCCTACCCCCTGCCCATTGCACCCATGCAACGACCTGAAGATCACACGGGTCCTGAAAAATTTCAATCAATTGGCACCTCAAGGGCCTTAACTACACGATTAATTAATAGCGGGCGCACATCGGAGAACATCGCGCGCCCGCCCACCCAAATATTACGATGGCGCGCGGTGACGTCGGGATGCTCACCTGACATCACCGCGCGCCATTTTACACATCGGCATGCGGGTCCCGCCCCCGCACGCCAACGAGAAAATTCTGGCTGGTAAGTCACTCAGTTCAAGGGCAATGAAGGGTGGACAGCAAATGCTGACCCCGCCAGTGACATCTACATCCCATGAAAGAATAAATTTGAAAAAAGCATCAGGCTCTGACAGTGCAGCCAGGGGATATATCTAAATTAATCCAGGCCAGCTCGTCTTTCTAGGGCCTTGGAACCCCAGCAGCTAAATGGAGATGCAGGAAGTTGGATCCAGCAGGCAATTGCTTTTACAGCACTGCTTGTGGGCCGGGAGGGGTGGAGTGCTAACTCCATTGCCCCCCAGCCCCTCAATCAAATATTCTGTTGCCATCAGCCATCCGTGCCCCCCCGACCCCAATTCCTAAACCCTTGATCACTCCCTACGTGCCAAATGCCAGTCAGATTCTAACTCCCAACCAACACCCAGTGCTCCCTTGTTAATGATCTTTTTTTCCACTTGCTGTCCTGTCTCCCAGCCAGCTGGTTTATCAATCTGTGTGGGAAATGAAGGAGAAAACTAAAACGCATAATGAGATCCTACCATTGTATTTGGCATTTGGATCTCTCCTTTCCCAGAGCAAACAAGCTCCCTCCCTGTAAGTGTCAGGGTATTGGAATTAAATGTAGAAGAGGTGAAAAGGCTTTTCAGCCCAACTGGTGAATACCATTGTTAATACTTCATATCCCTCTATTTCCACTTCCCTATGTGTACAGCAAGCCTCCCCTTTAACGTGTCAATATTTTCTGCTTCTAACACTTCCTTGAAGTTATTGAACATTGCTCAGCCTATCTAGAAGGTGAATGCAGTGTCCTAGGCATGGTAAATAGATGCCCATGTCTGAGTTAGATAATTTCTTGATCGACAAGGGGGTTACGGGTTATAAGGGGCAGACAGGAAAGTGGAGTTGAAGCTACAATCAGATCAGTCATGATCTTATTAAATGGCAGAACAGGCTAGAGGGGAGGTAGTGGTGTAGTGGTATTGTCACTGGCTTGGTTATCTAGAGTCCCAGGGCTAATCCTCTGGGGACCTGGGTTTGAATCCCACCACAGCAAGTGGTGTAATTTGAATTCAATAAAAATCTGGAATTTAAACTCTAATGGTGATTGTTGTAAAAACCCATCTAGTTCACTCATGTCATTTAGGGAAATCTGCCATCCTTACCTATAACTCTAAACCTAGACCCCACAGCAATGTGGTTGACCCTTAAATGCCCCCTCAAGGGCAATAAATACCAGCTGAGCCAATGAATAAAAAAAATAGCCTATCCCTGCTGGTTCTTGTCATATTTTCACCACACTCTGTTCATATGATTATAAGAAATATAGCCTGCTCCACAATTCAGTAAGATCACAGCTGATCTGATTGTGGCCTAAACTCTGCTTTCTGCCTGCCTGTCCCCCTTGACTCCCCTGTAGATCAAAAAACTGTCTAACTCCTTATTCAATGACACAACCTCCACTGCTCTCTGAGGAAGATAATTCCACAGACTAATGACCCTTCTGAGAGAAGGAATTCCTCCTTATCTCCATCTTAAATGGGAGACCCATTATTTTGAAACTGTGCCCCCTCGTTCTAGATTCCACTATGAGGGGGAAACATCCTCTCAGCATCTACCCCATCAAGCCCCTACAGAATCTTGTATGCTTCAACAAGATCACCTCTTATTCTTCTAAATTCCAATGAGTATAGGCTCAACTGCTCAACCTTTCCTCATAAGACAACCCCTTCAACCCAGGAATCTTTGTGCAAAGAAGTGCTTCCTAAATTCCTTATTTGTTCCGTTAGGAGCTGTCTGTGCGCTCCCTTGTTCTGAACTCCCCCACGAGTGAAAAAAAAGCTTCTTTCACATCCATCCTCTTAAATTCCTTCGTGATTTTAAAGACCCCCTTCAGTAGATTTGGCGTTGGTACTGAATTAACATCCTGCCCAACCCCACCAGAAAGGAAAGAGAGAGAGAGAGACCGAGAGAGAGAGAGAGAAAGTAAGGGGGAGAAAGAGAAATACAGAGAGAAAAAGACAGAAAAATAAATATATATAGAAAGAGAGAAAAATAAAGGCTGGAGTTTTTTGGAGCCAAAAAACCTCATAAGACAACTCCTTCAACCCAGGAAACTTTGTGCAAAGAAATGCTTCCTAAATTCCTTATTTGGTGGGATCAGCTGTGGGTCAGCCAAAACTCCACTGACTTTCGGTGGGGATTGGAAGTTCCTGGTGGTGGGCAGGGCTGGTACATTCCAGCCAAAGAGAAAGACAGAGTGAGAGAAATATCGAGGGAGAAAGAGAAATCTGGCATGGGCGGCGGGAGGGGAGAGCGAGAAATATATAGACAGGGATAAATAAAGAGAGAGAGAGAAGGAAGAAAAGACTTGCATTCCAATAGTGCCTTTCATGATTTTGGGATGTCCCAAAGCGGTTTACTGCTAATGAAGTACTTTTGAAGTGTAGTCATTGTTGCAACATTGTAAAGGCTCTACTGCTCCCCAAACACACATCATTTCTGGGCTATAAAGTCTGACAAGCAACACCCTTCACCATTTTAGTTGAGGACTGTGAATTGACTTTCATTGCAATAAAAAAAAGTCACATTTACCCCTGAAGTTATGTTTGCACAGCAAGTGTCAACCCACCTCAAATTCAGTTTGAGTAATCCTAATAATAATCCTAGGCTAATCGCTCCGCAGCCCCTCAAAATTGCTTCTTCAAAGCAATTGGTTCTTACCGGGAGATATTCTACATGTGAGGCTGCTACTGCTCACACAGCCGTCTGTTTTAACGGTGGCCGCAGAAAGCATCGATCGCCATTGGAGCTCGCCCCAGTGAGTGACTCTTTTTGTAGTGTGAGATCAGGATGATCATATCAACATGTTTATAAAAAGTGTTTCTATTGAGACTGGGTCCAGATTATGGTTTGTTCAGTTGCCAAAGCAACTTTGATGCTTTTTAACAGGAAGCAGATTTCCTTCCCTATAGGGGCAATAGTGAACCAGATGGGTTTTTACAATAATCAGTGATTATTGTCATGGTCACCATTACTGGGACTAACTTTATTTTATTAATTGAATTCAAATTCCACCATCTTGAACCAATGTCCCCAGACCATTAGCCTGGGCCTCTGGATTACTAGTCCAGTGACATTACCGCCACACCACCATCGTCCCTGGAACAATGATGAAGGTGAGGGACAACCAAAAATGGACTGAGGAGCTTAATCCTAAGTAATATCTACTGTAGATGTGACATTAGCATGGCAAGTGCTTTTGGCTGTATTCATAATGACCTCACTCCTCGAGATGTTGGTCACATAAAGAATATTGAGACTGAGTTCTGTTTGAGGATTGAGATTTAACGCTACCTGAACTTGCAGAGGTTTAAAAAGAAAGCCAAAGGCATTAATGTATGGAAACCAGAAGGGTCAGTTTGCGGAATTGGTAACTGATTCAGTGGTGACGGGTTGGGATTTGGGAGAAGGGGAGGGGATCAATTGTCCCCAGGTTCCCAGGAACCAGACTGACCTTCATGCACCTTGACAACTGAGAGAAATATCTGAGGTGAAACTGGTCTACAGCAGCAGGTGCAAAACGGGTTCAGCGCGAATCATTGCGCCGATTTTTATTTTCCATTGGCTTGGAAATACTGTCAAGATTTTTAATTTCAAAACAAGCAAAATCCTCAGTGAGGCTAGAACATGAGTCTCTATAAGAGGTTCTATGAACTTAAGTGGAAAGGAGGTCGGGTGTGGGAGAGATTCGCCTATTGATTTGCTATGAGCCCATTTCACACCACTAGCATAAACCAATTTTACCCCAGTTATTTTTAAATTCACGGCCTAAGGTTGTGGGGGGTGACAGGATAGGAAGGTGAGGCAGCCAATCTAATTCACAGGTCTAATGTGAAGCACCATGACTAAGGAAGGCACTGCTGCAGTTTGCAGAACTGATACATGAACAACCATGCTTTAAGGGAACTCGAAATCCCTATACTTGTTTTCAATCCCTCCATGGTCTCACCCCTCCCTATCTCTGTAATCTTGTCCAGCCCTACAACCCTCCAAAATCTCTCTGCTCCTCTAATTCTGGCCTCATGAGCATCCCCGATTTTAATCGCTCCACCACTGGCGGCTGTGCCTTCAGCTGCCTGGTCCCTAAGCTCTGCAATTCCCTCCCTAAACCTTTAACCTTTCTATCTCTCACTCCCCCATTTAAGCTGCTTCTTAAAACTTACCTCCTTGACCAAGCTTTTGGTCACCTGTCCTGATAACTCTTTACATGGGCTCGGTGTTAAACTTGGTCTGAAAACTGTCCCACAAGACACTTTGGGACATTTTATTACATGACAGGTGCTATATAAATGCAAGCTGCTGTTGTGACTGTGGACGAGGAGATGTAGGCCGGAGGTCCAAAGCTGGAAAATAACAATGCAGGCGGTCAGCTTTTCTAGCCGAAATCCATCTGAGAGAAGAAAAATACTTAAAGCAAAACAGTCAGTTCACAAACTGGACAGGGCACGTGATTTATTTTCACGTTCTTGAGCAGAGGCACTAAGATCTAGTAAAGCAGGTTGAATTTGATTTCACTGTCACTCTGCATGGGGTCTATGGAATAAAGCAGCTTGTTGATTTGGATGTAACCTCCTCTTCCTAAATATTTCTGAGCCTGCCTTTGAAAAAAAACTTGAAACCTGTGTGGAAAGGCATAAACTTCCAGTTCAGGTCACAAGTGTGTCCTAATCTTACTTACACACAGAAGTAAAACACAGAAGACGTTGCTGGAACATGCAGAGATTTAAAAAGAAAGCCACAGGCATTAAATTAACGGATTAGTTTGTGTAATTCATAACTGATTCAGTGCTGAGGGGTGCCGGAATTTGGGAGAAGGGGAGGGGGGGTCAATTGTCCCCAGGTTCCCAGGAGCCAGACTGACCTTCAGGCACCTTGACAACTGAGAGAAATATCTGAGGTGAAATTGGTCTACAGCAACAGTGCGAAATGGGTTCAGCACTAATCACTGCACCAACTTTTATTTTCCATTGGCTCGGAAAATATTGCCAAGATTTTTAAATTTCAAAACAAGCAAAATCCTCAGTGATAAAAGCAAAATACTGCGGATGCTGGAAATCTAGAACAAAAACAAAAATACCTGGAAAAACTCAGCAGGTCCGACAGCATCTGCGGAGAGGGATACCGGTTGACGTTTCGAGTCCGTGTGACCCTCTGATGAAGGGTCATACAGACTCGAAATGTCAACTGTATCCCTCTCCGCAGATGCTGTCAGACCTGCTGAGTTTTTCCAGGTATTTTTGCTTTTGTTCTAAAATCCTCAGTGAGGCTGGAACATGGGTCTCAGGACAGTTTTCAGTGACTCCCAGAACTTCGCTAACAATAGAGCAAATAGAAGGTCATTTGGCCAAACGAGCTTGCTCTGCCATTCAATACAATCCTGGCTGATCTTCTAGATTATTGATCTAAGTACATAACTAGAAAGAACAGTTTAAACTAGTCAAATAATGAAAACACAATTGACAGGGATCCACCTTTGCCAGGTGTAGTCTCTGTGTAGTTTCTCGTCTAACGTCTGTAAATGATATACCAGCATGTTGCATAGACAAAGAGCACTTGCCCACTTTTTTGTTTTCTTATATTCTTACTTCATCACAAATCTGAGTTTTGAGCCATTGCTCAGTGGGTAACAATCTCACCTTTGAATCAGGAGGCCATGGGTTCAAGTCCCACTTTAGAGGCTTCAGCACAAAATCTAGGCAGCGTTGAGGGAATACTGCACTGTCGGAGGTGCCCTCTTTCCTGCTCAGATGGACGGAATAGGTCCCATGGCATTACTTTGAAGAAGGGTAGGGGAGTTCTCTGGAGCATCCTGGAAAATTATTTACCCCTCAGCTAACATCACTAAAAACAGATTAACCGGGTCGCTACCATATTGCTGTTTGTGGGAACTTGTTGTGCGCAAATTGGCTGCCAAATGGCCTACATTGAAAAAGTGACGACACTCCAAAAAGAACTTCATTGGCTCTTTGGGATTTCCTGAGGGTCATGACCTGTGCAGGATAAATGCAAATGATTCTTTTGTCTGAATTTCACATAAATAGTATGCCTTTGGCCATCTGGGGAGAGAACTTTGTGGACAGGACGTATTAGCATTTGCATGCAGCAATACAAGATGAATGTGCGAGTATTAATTAATCATGTTAATGTAGGCAAGACTGGAATGAAGGGAGCATCTTTTTTCCCAGGCTTTGATCTTAAATGACAAGTAGAAATCGTCTGTTTGTTGAAGTCTTGTGCCAATAGATTGAGCATTTGACCTTTGAACTTTAATGCCAAATTATAAGTAACTGAAAGAATCATTAAGCTGTCTATCTATTCCCAAATGATTGCTTCCCATTTTCATTAAAAAATACAGTTATGAAGGGAAAGATAAATTTCAAATAAAATATGAAGGTGTCACCGTTATAAAATTTGTAATTAGTTTCATGACAGATTTACTGACTTGGGTCTAAGAGCATAAAATGAAACAAAATGTGTCAATCAGAAAATAAGCCTAATATATTTCTGTACAAATAACTTATGAAATATTACCACATTTTAATGAATATTTCTCTGATATTAATGAGTCATTTGGTGCATCCTCAGGTGTTTTAAAATTTTAATTACTTTATGATTGACAATTCTACTCGTAAGACTAAAGCTTGACTTAATTGAATCTTGCTGTTCAGGAAACAATCCTGCAGGGAAAAAAAAACAAATAACTGGGACATATAATAAGTTGAGCTGAAAGCATTGACCCGAAGAGAAAATCAGTCACTGCGTATGTAAGGTCAAGGATAGGCCTGGATTACAGTATCAGGATTGTGAAGATTCCAGCCGGAATATTGCATTGGCTTTATTCAGAAAGCAGAAATCAAATTAGATAGCTGACTCAGCAAAATCCAATATTTCAGTTGACAGTTCCGTCAGTTGGCTCACTTGTGCACAGAAAATGAATTGCATAGGGATAGAACTTCCGCAGTTCTCCTGATGCCCCACACCCACTACCCCACCACTGCTGTAACTTCCTGAGAAGATTCAGTGATAACGCTGGAGAAAGGGGTTTTACAATGTAAACATTCCACCAATGTTCCATCTTAGTTACAATGGGAGTTTGGGAGGACCATACGAAAAAATGCCCTGACAATATGCCTTGAAAAATATGCCTTGAAAACTTATGACGCAGAAGGAGGCCATTTGGCCCATCACACCTCTGCTGGTCGATGAAGAGCGACCCAGCCCAATCCCACCTCCCTGCACTCGGTCCATAGCCCTGCGGGTCACGGCTCTTCAAGTAGACATCCAAGTGTGAGTTTCTACCTCTAGCACCCTTTCAGGCCGTTTTGAGGTCCTGACCACCCTCTGAGTGCAGAAAGTTCCTGATTTCCCCTCAAATCCTTTTGCGAATTACTTTAAGTCTGTGCCAATTTTTTTGATCTCACTACGAAGATACATAGGCTGTCCTTATTAACCCTATCTAGGCCGCTCATTATTTTATACACCTCAGTTAAGTTACCCCTAAGCCTCTTCTGCTCCAGGGAAAACAACCCCAGCCTATCCAATCTTTCCTCACAGTTAAGATTTTTCAGTCCTGGCAACATCTTCATAAATCTCCTTTGTACCCTCTCCAGTGCAATCTCACCGTTCCTGTGATGACCAGAACTGTACACTGTATTCAAGCTGTGGTCTAATTAATGTTGTATACAGTTCTAGCATAACCTCCATGCTTAATCATTCAAGCATGCTTTTTGACTTCTTAACTACCTTATCAATCCATCCTGCTACTTTTAAGGAACTGTGGACACAAGACTCTTCTGTTCCTCCACGCTACCTGTAGTTTCCTCCCATTTATTGTTTATTCCCTTGCCCTGTTACACCTCCCAAATGCATTACCTCACACTTCTCTGGACTGAATTCCATTTTCCACTTTTCTACTCAACTGACCAGACCATCTGTATCATCCTGCAGTCTAAAGACTTTCTCCCCAATGACGGTAATAGAGCCAATTTTTGTATCATCTATAAACTTCTTTAACATGCCCCTTCATTTGAGTTTAAATCATTGATAAAAACTACAGGAAGAAAGGGACCAGGTATTGAGCCCTGTGGAACCCCACTGGCAGCAACCTGCTTGTTGCAAAAACACCTGGCAAGCATTACTCTTTGCTTCTTGCCATTAAGCCAATTTTGGATCCATTTTCTTATTCTCCCTTGCATCCCAAAGGTTTTTACATTTTGACCAGCCTGCCATGTGAAACCTTGTCAAAAGCCTTGCTAAAATCCATGTTGACCGCATCCACTGCACTGCCTGCACCAGCCAGCTCCTTATTACCTCTTCAAAAAATTCAATCAAGTTAGCCAGATATGACCTTTCCTTACTTAATATGTTGACTTTCCTTCATTAATCTATGCCTTTCTAAATGAAGGTTTATACTCTCCCTCAGAAATGATTCCAACCATTTGTCACAACTGAAGTTAAGCTAACTGGTCTACATTACTTGGATTATCCTTGCTTCAGATTAAAGATAGATTGAATTTGATAATCGTTTGCTCGAAATTTCTTCAGCTCTGGTTGTAAATTTAATTAAAAGATACCTGAAACTTGCACATCCATGTAAAATAATTCTATCAAACTTGTTGAAGCATATATGATCCAGAAGTGATTTGACAGGATGGATACTGAGATGTTTCCTCTTGTGGGAGAGACTAAAACCAGGGACACATTTTAAAAATAAGGGGGTCTCCCATTTAAGACAGATTTGAGGAGAAACTTTTTCTCTCAGAGGTTCATGAGTCTGTGGAAGACCCTCCCTCAGAGAGCGGTGGAGGCAGGGTCATTGAATATTTTTAAGGCAGAGGTAGATAGATTCTTGACTAACAAGGGAGTCAAAGGGTATCACAGTAGAGAGGAAAGTGAAGTTGAAGCCACAATCAGGTCAGCCTGATCTAATCGAAAGGCAGAATAGGCTCAAGGGGCCAAATGGCCAACTCCTGCTCCTAATTTGTACTTTTGTATGTAATAGATATGTGCAGTGCTTCTCTGTAGTTTCTGAAGGTTGTATGGCTGTAAAATCTAACTTCTGGTGTCAGAATATGTTAATAGGAACAGGAGGAGGCCATTCAGCCCTCGAAGCTCTTCCACTATTCAGTTGGACCATGGCTGATCTGTATCTTAGCTCTATCCGCCTCTATTGGTTTTGTAACCTTAATACTCTTGCCTGACAAAAATCCATCAAGCTCAATTTCAAAAATTTCAATTGATCCCCAGCCTCAACAGCCTTTGTTTGGGGAGAAAGAAGGGAAAGACTTGCATTTATTTAGTGCTTTTCATAGCCACCAACATACTTATAAAGTGCAGTCACTGTTGTAATGTAGGGAACACAGAAGCCAATTTGCACACAGCAAACCCCCACAAACAGCAAATGTGATAATGACCAGATAATCTGTTTTTGTGATGCTTTTTGAGGGATAAATATTGGCCAGGACATAGCCAGGGGATCTTTTGCAACCACCTCAGCAGGCAGATGAGGTCTCAGTTTAACATCTCACCTGAAAGATAACACCTTCAGCAATGCAGCACTCCCTCAGCACTGCACTGGAGTGTCAGCCTTGCTCAAGCCCTAGGATTTAAACCCCAAACCTTGCGACTGCAGAGAGAAGAGTGCTAACCACTAAACCATAGCTGACACTTGCAGAGGAAACGTCAGATTTCCATTGTGATACCTGTAGTGCCCTGTGATTGTGTTTCTGATGACGGATTCCCTGTTTCTGGACCATATCTTAACAAAGACATTACAAAGTTGCCAGGCTGCTACAGCACATGGCGTCCCACGTTAAATTCCTCTAAAACCATACACAGAGTATTCTACCTTCATGATGCCGGTGCCAAAAAATAATTGCATATCTACATGGATGGCCAGAGGCTAAAGAAAATCCTAACCTAGCACACTTGGGAGTGACTCCTGATAGGACTCTGTCCTTCTGGGAACATTTGAAGAAAACATCAGCAAAGGTCCAAACCAGAAGTAACCTATTAACCAAACTTGCTGGATCTATGTAGGGTGCTGCTGCCACAACGCCCTGGACCTCAGAGCTTGCCTTATCATACTACTGCACCAGTCTCGCAAAGGTCATCACACATACATCTTGTTGACACTCAAATGAATCCAATAATGCAACAATCATAACTGGAACCCTCCACTTAAAGCCACTCCCCTGACTTCCTATCCTTGCAAACAGCACTTCGCCACACATTCGCCAACTGATGAAAACCCACAAACTGGCTGAAACCACCCGTGTTGCACCTCCCTCACCACTCCATGATGACCTGTTCAACCCGCCTCCCATACGGTGCCCCATATGGAGCACCCTTCCTGAGCAAGACCTACCAACAGATGCCCTTTGGATCAATTAAGGAATGGGAAACGCGGGAAGTCGCTAACAAGTTCCTTGTGACAAACCCCATCTGTCAAATGGCAGGCTTTGAACTACTATGGTGAGGATGGTCCTTGCTAAACAGGTTCAGGATAGGCCAAGGCCCCTGTGCAGCCAACTTCAGCATAAACCCCTTATGTACTTGTGGAAACCCAGAAGGAAAAATTGCTCGGACCAGTACTCTTATTTCCCAGTTTTTACTGGTGTTCCATTTTAAGGTATATAAGACCAGTTCGGACCGGTACTCTTATTTCCCAATTTTTATCCTCCTGGGAAGACACAAACAATGCTGGACATTACCGAGGAGTGTCCCCTCTACAGACTAAGTGGCGAACTAGTCACTTTAAACTGAGCAAATGAGGAGGCTATCGCTTGACTTCGGGAATTTGCATTCACTAAATAAATAAAATATGATGACGGATGCTTCCTGTGATATTGAACTTCTAATATCACTTGATCAATGGTCTCTGTCTCCGTAATTCCCATCTTTGGATTTAGTTTGTCCTGATATAATGCTGGCTATTTTTCATAGATGGAAGAGGTACCTCTTGTGTATACTACAGAACCAAACAAATGGGATGAGATCACAAGTAGGCTTTTCAAGTCTTGTGTCGATACAACAACAACTTGTGTTTCTATAGTACCTTTAATAATGTAAAATGTCCCAGGCCATTGCACAGGAGGGTAATACGTCAGATATTTGACACTGAACCACATATAGATGACATGAGGGCAGGTGACCAAAAGCTTGGTCAAAGGGGTAGGATTTATGGAGATTCTTCAAGGGGAGAGAGAGGTAGAGGTATGGAAAGGTTGTTGAGCTGGAGGAGGTTGCAGAGAAAGAGACTGGTGAGGCCATGGAGGGATTTGTAAACAAGGATGAGAATTTTAAAAATTGAGGTGTTGGCAGATGGGGACCGCTGAGCACAGGGAGTGACAGGTGAATGGGAATTGGTGTGAGCCAAGGCATGAGCTCTGGATGAACTAAAGATCCACGAGGTATGCTGCAAAAATCACTTGAAATTGCTCACACATGTACGCCTGGATTTTTGCTCCCATTGGGTGCGGCGAGTCAGGACATTTCCTATCCACCCCCTCCCCTACCAATGACCCCTCATACCCTCATGGCAACCCATGCCTCTCACTCACCCCCATGGCCCTTCATAGCCCCTATGGCAACTTAGTGCAACTCATGCCAACCCATGCCCCTCCCACTATCCTTTGCCTTTACTCATTCCATGCCAACTCACCTAGTATCCACCACAGGCAAACCTCAGGAGCCAGACTGACATAAAACAAAGTTATGTGTCTAATGCTGGTGTCACTATTTTAAAAAATAAACATTCTCTCATTGATAAAAAAACCTTCATCACATTGAAATTCCTTCAACTAATCTCTTCTGAAAACAAGCATCTCTATTCTATAACCATTTGGAGTTATCAGTCAAACTGCTACTTAACAGGCACCCCACTGTGATAATGTTAGGTAGTAAAACCAATTATGCAGCACAAATCCTATGATGATAACCCTCAGGCTTATGAAAATAGGAAGAGTGAAATAGCAAGCACTAACTGTTTTTTTAACTCCAGATTTAAAAAAAAATTCAAAGTCCAGTATAATTAACTCCCTAGGCAGCTCTGACAGTTCTAATGAGCTTTGACAGTTCCAATGTGTTTTGAAAATTCTTTGACAGATTTTATGGCTCTTTGACAGCTTGATAGTTCTTTGACAGCTTTGACAGTTCCAATGAGTTCATGCAATCCCAAAGGGCACCTGATCTCTATCAAAGGATACCTTACCTCTCCCAAAGGGTACCTTAGCTCCCCAAAAGGGTACCTTATTTCCATCAAAGGGCACCTGACCTCTCCTAAAAGTGTCCCAGGATCATATTGCAAGGGTTATCATACATCTCCAAAAGGGTAACCTGGCTACCCAAATGAATTCACAAGGTTCATACCTGCTCCTACCAGGTCTATTCTGAACACTCCGAGTTTCAGATACCTAACTCACCAGAATCACTTGAGACAGCTGCTGATTTTTACAGGCAGCTGCCTCTGTGATCCATGGATGTGCAATTTAGAACCTGCCCACATTCCACACCCCACCCATATCCCCCCCGCCACCCCCGAGTGAAAATGGTAGAGGCCAAGTTCAGGGGCAGGACTTCCAGATTTAGGCTTCTGTTGGCATCTTCGTACATACGGAAAGCCTCTCCTCTCCGCCTATGTGAAAATTCAGGCTACCAGTCATACCGCAAGCAGTTTTAAATGTGTAAGTGTTTTGCAGATGACCATAAATAAATTGTATGAACCTGAAACTTAAAGATGAGAGTGGGAACTACAAGCTGATTTTCCCCTCATGGCCTACAGCTTAACAACTTCCTTTTTGCTCTGTTTACTGCACTTGTTAACCCATATATCATTAATGGCCATAATGAAATAGCACAGTGAAATGGAATTTTACATACCATAAAAACTACCAGAGGAAATTAACGCCTTAAATAATTTCACTGTTTTATTTTTCCATGTTCTTTATCTCTGAAGCAATTAATCAACATGGCACTCACTGCTTGGCTGCGAGTCTGTTCTAATCTTTGGGGGGAGAAAATTCTTTTAATCTCTGTTGTTGCTTAAGGCTCATACATTTTATACACATGTTCTCTGGTCCTTAATGCACAGTTGAAGTTGGATAGCTCACCTGCATCTACATTATCCATTTCTCTCAGGATATTGAAAGACCTTGATGGTGCTTCATCTCAATTTTCATTCCTGTAAGGGAAATATGTTTATCTCTACCTCTTTTCAATGTAGTAGCTCAGTTGTTATGTTACTGGGCTAGTAATCCAGAGGCCTGGACTAATGAGCTAGAGAGGTGAGCTCAATTCCCATCATGCCTGCTGTGGAATTTAAATTCAATTAATTAAATAAATCATAATTGAAAGCTGGTATCAGAAATGATGAAACTACCAGATTGTGGTAAAAAAAACCCACCTGGTTCAATAATGTCCTTTGGAAAAGGGAATCTACAGCTCTTCCCTGGTCTGGCTTATATGTGACTCCAGACCCACAACTTCCACACCTCTTAACTTCCCTTCGAAATGGCCTAGTAGCCACTTGGTTCTATTCAAAAAAGGTGGCTCACCACCAACTCATCAAGGGAAATTAAATATGGACACTAAAAGCGGCCTCACCAATAATATCCATGTTCGATGAAAGAATGAATGAAAAAAAACATTGGAGCTCTAAGTTCTAGGTTTTTCTGTTCTCCCTCTCCAGTCCCCTTCTAGCGCACTCTAGACCGTTTGAAATACCCAAAATTGCTTCTGTTAGTACAAAACAAGGAACACGTTGTACAGAAAATAATCAATTCAGTTTGCTGTTTCCTGTAGTTCTTTGGCTTTTCAGAATTTAGGAAACAGATTCTTGCCCTTTTCACTGTTTATCAAGGCAATTTTAAGAATATGCAGCAGTTGAATACCAGGACAGAAAAGAGAAATGTATTGGCACAGAGCTGAGTGAAGCTGTATGAGTAGCAGAAGGTGTATTTTCTCACCAGTATCTTACCTTCAGTATACTTGCAAGGTCGTTGAACTTCTTCTCGCACTGTGTGGTAGTCCTTGGGATAATCTTACACTCACTTCCTTTACCAGCACCCTCTAGGCAGCCTACACAAATCTCCTTGTCAGTCCTTCTTGGTCTTTTTCACCAGGATGCTACCAAGGATCCAAGGGTTAGACTATGAGGAAAGGTTACAAATGTAAGCCAATGTATTATTTACCTTTTAATGTACAATCGCTTTTTAAACTTTGCAACTGTTTATTTCTTTTATATTAATGACCGTAAACCAGCTGTGGTGTGGTGCTGTGTATGGAGTTTTTCAGGTGGTGGAAGATGAAACATCGAGTTGAAAGAACAGCTCTAGACCAAAGGTATCAAAAGAACCATGCAGTGTGTGTGCATAGAGAAAGGCATGGTGGTTTATTTAAACAAGACAAGGCTTTGCTAGAATTAATAAGTTCTGCAAAATGAATTAAATTGCAGAAGTGCTTGCATCAGGGAAAAGGTACAGTTTCTCCCTCATTCAGGCTGACAAACATGCCTCCTTCTCTCAGCTTTGGAGACTGATAACAGTGTTGGAGATAACAAAGTGGAGTCAAACTGGCTCTTTTACTTCAAGCATGGCCTTGGGATTCCTGCAAGGGGGTGCCGAGCCGGGAGACATCTGGAGGAGGAACTGGGAACCCACTGACTTGTGCTGGAAAAGGACATTGGTGGAATTGAAAATCAATTAAATGGGCTAAAACACATATTATATGGCACAAAGCCAGAGCCAACAACGGTATAAAGAAAGAGCACACAAAGACATTGTAGCTGCAGTGGCTAGGGTGACCTGGTCAGTTGCTCAGAAGTCAAGTGTGAAGGGCATGTTAGCAGATTAACCATTGAGATGGACTCTGGTTCACAGGGAGGTGAAGCAGCCAGGCATTTTCATGAGTATGTACTATTGCTTAGTGGTTTAATAAAGGTGCACCACATTTATTGGACCAATATCCAAGTTGCTGTGTGCCATTGATACCCAAAATAAAGGCTGGAACTTTTAGGCCAGATGGAGGGTCTTACATAAACACTAGGCTTGTATTCTATAGAATAAAGAAAGTTAAGGGATGATTTGATTGAGCTTTTAAGATTGTGAAAGGAGCTTTTAGGGTAGATAGAGAGAAAAGATTTCTGCTGGTGGCAGGGAGGGGGGGAGGTGGGGGGTGGGGTGGGTGGGTGGGGGGTGGGTGGGTGGGTGGGGAGAGGGTAGCATAAATCAGGGCAACGTAACCTTAAAATCAGAGCCAAGTCATTCAGGAGATATGTTTCTTGTACCCTTCTACACAAAGAGTTGTCATAGTGTGGAACTGTCTTCCACAGAAAACAGTAGATGTTAGCTCAATCAATATTTATGAATTTGGTATTGATAGACTTTTGCTAGCTGAGGGTATAACAGTATATAGAGCCAAGGCGGGTGAATGGAATTCGGATACTGAGCAGCTATGATCTCTTTGAATGCTGGAACAGGCTTGAAGGGCTGAATGGTCTTACCGCTATTCCTATGCTCGCTCAGTGCCAGCAGTAGTGCCTTTTCTGACTCCGATTTCTTCCAGAAGTATTTCTGGAAACTCACCCGAGAATCTGGGAGTCCTTCCAGCTGCTTATTTCCCCTCTCCCTCACCGATATGCTGCTACCACACTTAAGATATTGCTACCCTGCTTTTTCTCACCGATGCTCAGAGGGTGATGTTGGAGTGAATCAGCCTACACACCTCCCAATTGCCTTTCCCTTCATTCCTGGTGAGTTGAAGCATAATGCTGGCCTTTAAGACCGTAGGAACAAAAAAGATCCGAACAATTTTATAATATCCTGTCTGTTTTAAATGTGCAATGAAGGCGTGATTCATCTTTTTTATTCCACCTCCCCTTAACTTTGGCTGTCTCCATTGCCTGCCACCTCTCAACAGTTGGTTGAAGAACTGATGTGATTCAGCGCAGAGGCTGGTGAGTAATTGTGTGTGTGTGTGTGTGTGTGTGTGGGGTGGGGGTTGCGGGCAGATCTCCATTTTTTCACCCATTCTGCTGCAATGATATTCTTAGCTCTGTCATTGCCGGTTGCTGTAATGTAGAGAGCATAAAGCTGAATGGTAGCAACACTTAAACAAGCCCTTCTTTCCAGTTGTTGGGTAAGCAATCTCAAGGAACCTCTGGGAATCCATGGAAAGCAACAGTTGGTGAGTAACTTGAGGAGGGATCATTTCTACAGATGGTCTTCTCTGCTCAAGACACTTGCCTTAATGTGGAAACAACAACAGCAATCTCAGCCCTGTTGACCCTGCAAAATCCTCCTTACTAACATCTGGAGGCGAGTGCCAAAATTGGGAGAGCTGTCTCACAGACTAGCCAAGCAACAGCCTGACATGGCCTTACAGAATCATACCTTACAGATAATGTCCCAGACTCCGTCATCACCATCCCTGGGTATGTCCTGTCCCACCGACAGGACAGGCCCAGCAGAGGTGGCAGCACAGTGGTATACAGTTGGGAGGGAGTTTCCCTGGGAGTCCTTAACATTGATTCCAGACCCCATGAAGTTTCAAGGCATCAGTTCAAACATGGGCAAGGAAACCTCCTGCTGATTACCACGTACCACCCTCCATCAGCTGATGAATTAGTGCTTCTCCATGTTGAAAACCACTTGGAGGAAGCACTGAGGATGGCAAGGGTGCAGAATGTACTCTGGGTGGGGGACTTCAATGCCCATCAACAAGGGTGGCTCGGTAGCACCACTTTGACCGAGCTGGCCGAGTCCTAAAGGACATAGCTGCTAGACTGGGGCTGTGGCAGGTGGTGAGGGAATCAACAAGAGAGAAAAACATACTTGACATCATCCTCACCAACCTAGCTGCCGCATATGCATCTGTCCATGACTGTATCAAGAGGAGCGACCACCGCACAGTCATTAAGACAAAGTCCCGCCTTCACATTGAGGATACCCTCTATCGTGTTGTGTGGCACTACCACCATGCTAAATGGGATAGATTTCGAACAGATCTAGCAACTCAGGACTGGGCATCCATGAGGCGCTGTGGGCCATCAGCAGCAGCAGAATTGTACTGGCACATAATCTGTAACCTCATGGCCTGGCATATCCCCCACTCTACCATTACCATCAAGCCAGGAGATCAACCCTGGTTCAATGAAGAATGCAGGAGGGAATGCCAAGAGCAGCACCAGGCATACCTAAAAAGGAGGTGTCAACCTGGTGAAGCTATAACACAGGACTATGCCAAATAGCATAAGCAGCAAGTGATAGACAGCTAAGTGATCCCACAACCAATGGATCAGATCTAAGCTCTGAAGTCCTGCCGCATCTAGTCATGAATGGTGGTGGACAATTAAACAACTCACTGGAGGAGGAGGCTCCACAAATATCCCCATCCTCAATGATGGAGGAGCCCAGCACATCAGTGCAAAAGATAAGGCTAAAGCATTTGCTACAATCTTCAGCCAGAAGTGCCGAGTGGATGGTCTATCTCGGCCTCCTCCGGAGGTCCCCAGCATCACAGATGCCAGTCTTCAGCCAATTTGATTCACTCCATGTTATATCAAGAAACGACTGAAGGCACTGGATACTGCAAAGGCTATGGGCCCTGACAATATTCCGGCAATAGTACTGAAGACTTGTGCTCCAGAACTTGCCGTGACCCTAGCCAAGCTGTTCCAGTACAGCTACAACACTGGTATCTGCCCGGCTATGTGGAAAATTGCCCAGGCATGTCCTGTACACAAAAAGCAGGACAAATCCAAACCAGCCAACTACCGCCCCATCAGTCTATTCTCCATCATCTGTAAAGTAATAACAGGGTTTCGCCAGCGCCACTCAGCTCCTGACCTCATTACAGCCTTGGTTCAAACATGGACAAAAGAGCTGAACTCCAGAGGTGAGGTGAGAGTGACTGCCCATGACATCAAGGCAGCATTTGACAGTGCGTGGTATCAAGGAGCCCTAGCAAAACTGGAGTCAATGGGAATCAGGGGGAAAACTCTCCGCTGGTTGGAGTCATACCTAGCACAAAGGAAGATGGTTGTGATTGTTGGAGGTCAGTCTTCTCAGCTCCAGGACATCACTGCAGGAATTTCTCAGGGCAGTGTCCTAGGCCCAATCATCCACCCATCTTCAGCTGCTTCATCAATGACCTCCCTTCCACCATAAGGTCAGGAGAGGGGATGTTCACTGATGATTGCATGATGTTCAGCACCATTCACGACTCTTCAGACACTGAAGCAGTCCATGTCCAAATGCAGCAAGACCTGGGCAATATCCAGGCTTGGGCTGACAAGTGGCAAGTAACATTGGCACCACATAAGTGCCAGGCAATAACCATCTCCAACAAGAGAGAATACAACAATCGCCCCTTGATGTTCAGTAGCATTACCATCACTGAATCCCCCACTATCAACATCCTGGGGGTTACCATTGACCAGAAACTGAACTGGACTAGCCATATAAATACTGTGGCTACAAGAGCAGGTCAGAGGCTAGGAATCTTGTGACAAGTAACCCACCTCCTGACTCTCCAAAGCCTATCCACCATCTACAAGGCACAGGTCAGGAGTGTGATGGAATACTCCCCACTTGCCTGGATGAGTGCAGCTCCCACAAAACTCAAGGAGCTTGACACCATCCAGGACAAAGCAGCCAACTTGATTGGCACCACATCCACAAACATTCACTCCCTCCACCACTGACCTACAGTTACAGCAGTGTGTACCATCCACAAGGTTCATTGCAGGAATTCACCAAGGCTCCTTCGACAGCACCTTCCAAACCCGCGACCACTATCATATAGAAGGACAAGGGCAGCAGATAGATGGGAACACCACCACCTGGAAGTTCCCCTCCAAGTCACTCACCATCCTGACTTGGAAATATATCGCTGTTCCTTCACTGTCGCTGGGTCAAAATCCTGGAACTCCCTCCCTAACAGCACTGTGGCTGTACCTACACCACATGGACTGCAGCGGTTCAACGAGGCAGCTCACCACCACCTTCTCAAGGGCAGTTAGGGATGGGCAATAAATGCTGGCCCAGCCAGCGACGCCCACATCCCATGAATGAATAAAAAAAATACAGATTGACATAACTGCATCCAGTGCAAATCTATCTCTGAGCTCAGCAAAAATTGGCAGATGGTCGTTTGATGTACTGGATGTCTCAAGAGACCTTTTGTTTTATTTTAAAAATTAAGCCTTTTTTCACCCTCACTGCCTGATATCAGTGGATTGAAAACATTGGTAGCGCAAACACACTTAACACCAAACAAGTTCAATATAGTTACAGCAACTGATGAGAATTGCAGAGGCAGACCTGGGAGTGAGGAACTATTTTACATCTGACCAGGCAGACATATGAATTAGGGGCAGGATTAGGCCATTCGGCCCCTCGAGCCTGCTCAACCATTCAATAAGATCATGGCTGATCTGACTGTGGCCTCAAATCCACATTCCCACCTACCCCCAGTAACCTTTGACTCCCTTGTTAGACAAGAATTTAACCACCTCTGCCTTAAAAATATTCAATGGCCCTGTCTCCAGTGCTCTCCAGGGAAGTGAGTTCCAATGATTCACGACCCTTGGAGAGAAGAAATTTCTTCTCATCTATAACTTAAATGGGAGACCCCTTATTTTTATACTGCCCCAGTTTTAGCCTCTCCCAAAAGGGTAAACATCCTTTCAGCATCCACCCTGTCAAATCCCCTCAGTATCTTTTATACCTTTCAATAAGGTCACCTCTCATTCGTCTAAACTCCAATGGATACAGTCCCAGCCGATATAACCTTTCCTCATAAGATAACCCACTGCATTCCAGGTATCAGTCAAGCGAAACCTCTCTGAACTGCTTCTAGCGCATTTATATCCTTTCTTAAATAAGGATACAAAAACTGTGGACAGTACTCTAGATGTAGTCTCACTTCTAAAGCCCTCTACAACTGTAGCAAACCATCCCTATTTCTATACTCCATTCCCCTTGCAATAAGTGACAACATTCCACTTGCCAATCACTTGCCGTACCTTCATGCTAACTTTTTTGTGATTCATGTACCAGGACACTCCGATCCCTCTGTAGCCCAGAGTTCAGCAATTTCCCTCCATTTAAATAGTACGCTGCTTTTCTATCCTTCCTGCCTTTAATACTAAATCAAAAGTTGCTTGCCACTGCAGCATATTTAATGCTGGCCTTCTGTCGAAAGCAATAAGATGGAGTTTGTGTCTCTGACTCAAACATCGAAGTGAGTTGTCTGGAATGTCCAACATGTCCTCAACACAGGAGGCTGAAATTTTCCTCAGTCACAATTTTGTCATAGAATTGTCAATTTCAGTATTTAGGAAGAAATCCTAGAGCTTTAAATGTGTTTATTTTCATTTATTATTTATTGTCAGTTTGAACTATTAAATAAATGGTATACTCCACCTCACTAAAGGACTGCTAGTCAGAGGGGCCGATTTCAATAATGGAGGATTAAGGTTCTCTGTATGCAGCAAACCTCTCCAAAACTAGAAGAGGAAATAAGTGACTTCAAATTAACAATAGATGGTGCTAGAATACCAAAAATTACTCTTTCGACACTAGACCAACACACTGTTGTTATTGCAGCCCAGATGGTGCAGGCCTTGTTTCAACTTCGTATAATTGCAAAAATTTTGCCAACCAGTTTTCAATAAAGGCTTGCATTTATATAGCACCTTTCATGACCACAGGATGTCCCAAAGTGCTTTATAGCCAATGAAGTGCATTTAAAGTGTAGTCACTGTTGTAATGTAGAAAACGCAGCTGCCAATTTGCTCACAGCAAGCTCCCACAAACAGCACTGTGTTAATCTGTTTTTTTAAAAAAGTAATGTTATCTGAAGGATAGCTATTGGCCCAGGACAATGGTTGGGGGGGGGGGGGGGGGGGGGGTGGGGGAGAGCTCCTTTGCTTTTCTTCCAAATCGTGGCTGTGGTATCTTTTATGTTCACCAGCGATGACAGATGGGGCCTCAGTTTAACATCTTGTCCAAAATGCAGTCAAATCAAATCGATTTTTTTTTTTGTAAAGAAGAGTGGGATCGATTTTCATCTCAAGTGAGTTTTGGGTTGATCAGTAATGTGCACGTTCACTGCTGTGAAATTCAGGCCTTGGCTATTTTAACTCCTGGCGATGTTCTACAAATTGAAACAACCATTTTCATTTATATAACGCCTTCAAAGTAGTAAAACATCCAAATGTGTTGCACAGGAGCATTGTGGAATAAAGCTTGACTCTGAGTCACATAAGGAGATACTAGGACAGGTGACCAAAAGCTTGGCCAAAGAGGGAGGGTTTAAGGAATATTTTAAAAGGAGGATAAAGAGGTAGAAAGGCAGGGAGGTTTAGGGAGGGAATTCCAGAGCTTAGGGCCCAGGCAGCTGAAAGCTCAGCCACTAATGGTGGAGCAATTAAAATTGGGGATGTGTAAGATGCCAGAATTGGGACAGTGCAGAGAGTTCCAAGGGTTGCAGGGCTGAAGGATTTTACAGAGATAGAGAGGGCAAGGCTAGGGAGGCACTGAAAGAAAGGGTGAGATTTTTAAAACAAGGGTGAGATTTCCCAGATTGAGAGCTGATACAGAGCACAGGGATGATGGGTGAATGAAACTTGATGTGAGATAGGGGACAGGCAGCAGAGCTTTGGATGAATTCAAGTTTATGAAGGGATGCAGTCTTAATGAGAGGTTTTACCTCAGTTATAATTGTATAATTTAGAATGTCCAAGAATAATCAGTCACAATATGAGTGCACTCAGGGGAAAAGACGTATTTGCACAAACGTGTTTAAAATGCAAAAAAGGAAATTTTTTTGAAGATAAGTATCCTCATTTTGGAGGCTTAATATATTCTTTCCCCTTTGTTTTTTTTTCTCCCTTTCCTAATGCTTCTCGAGCATACATTTCTGGTGGTTGAAAGGGTAAGGAAGGCAATCTGCTCACAAGGCACTGCCAAGTGACACTATTCATTGGTAACAAGAGGGTCGCTTGATGAAGGCTGCCTGGCAACAGTCAAGCTCAATTCAGGAACTCGTCAACTCCACTCTCTGTTGGCTCCACTATTAAGTAGAGCAGCTTCTGCATGGATGTGTTAAAAATATTGCACAAAATCAACGCTTTAATGCTACTAAAATATGCATTTACAATCAAATTTCTTCTGGAAGAGTTTGGTATGATTCATACTTTGTGGATCGTTAAGATGTACAATGGAATATGTGAAGAGCTATGACTTGCGATGAAGATAGTATGCCTGTTGTTCATAAATTCAAAGCTTCGAAATAGGATTACCAAGACTGTTGGTTAGCTAAGGCTCAATGCAAATGTGACAGAAAGCACACTGTCACAATAGGAGGTCGTGCTGACTGGGTTAGATGAAAAGGGATCAGGGGAGGTTTGTGTGAAGCATATTTGCTAGCCTGGACCAGTTGGGCTGAATGGCCTGTTTCTGTGCTGTGAATACTATGTAACAGGATATCTGTCATCTACACTCTGTTTTCTTTTGTTTCAGAAGGTCGTGAGCCTTTGGAACTCTCTTCCTGAAAAGGCAGTGGAAGCAGAGTCTTAAGAGTTTTGAGGCAGAGATTGACTCTTGCTAAGCAAGGGGGCGAAAGGTTACAGGGGTAGGTGGGAATGTGGAGTCGAGGTTACAATTATATCAGCCATGATCTTATTGAATGACAAAACAGGCTCAAGGGGCCGAATGGCCTCCTCCTGCTCCTAATTCGTATGTTCGAATGTCACCATTGCAGATCAGTGTCCAAGTGGCTATCCCCAAGACAAGCTTTTAAAATTCAAATTACATTCGGAGGATGTGTGAGGTGATTCAACCAGCAGTCGGATCACAGATTTTCAACAACCTGCTTTCTAAAACTAAAAATAAACCCCTCTACAATGTGAGGAGAGTTTGTTGTTATTACTTAATGTCCTGTTTGTGTCACCTTCAAATGTCTCGTATGGTTATGTGCCGGTGCCATTATTGAGGCAAGCTTTTCTCTATTTTGTTTTCTACCAGAAACTCAGGAGATACTCATCAGGATAGTAACACATTTATATCATGGTGTGTTGTGCATCATGGATATCAGGTCCAAAGCTTAATCGCACTCGTTGAATGATCTGAATTGTTTTTTGCTTCAGTGCATCTGCACTTTGTCAACCTTTGAAATGCTTTATAGATTGTAACTGGGTAGAATTCCTAACAATGTTGAATAAATACTTAAAAGGGGAGAAAATGTACAGGGCCATGGTGAAAGAGCAGGGGTGTGGGGAGATGGGGCGGTGGGGATGAGTGGGTGACACTAATTGGGTAGCCCGGGCAAAGAGATAGCACAGACCCGATGGACCAACTGGCCTTCTTCGGTCCTGTATCGTTCTGTGATTCGATGAATATCTGAGACTGTTAATAAACATTACCAATTATTATAGACCCAACCTGAATGTAAGAACTAAAGCCTTTCCCCTTGACCAATAAATATTTAATGCCTCACATCATTAAATGAAAAAAAAAAGCAAAATCAATACATATGGGATATTTCCTGTTGAGAATTTTCTGAGGAGAGAGATCAGCTCTCAAGTCAAGGAAGATCTATTAAAACTCCATCAGAATAAGTACTTCAGAGAAGTAACTTTGATCCTGCATAACAAATCATATTCATTGCATCGTATAAAGCATGCATCAGAATTCTACATGCAAAACTTTGACTTGTTTTTGGGATCAATGCTGGATGTACATTTTTGCATTAAATTGTACTTGTATCACGGACTATTTGAAGCTTCATGGGGCTTGGTATTCCCAAACTCAATGTGTGCTGGCAAGAAAAATTGCTGACTTAACAAAGATTTCCTGAAGCCTGTTTTAAATGATGAAGCAATATAGGAATAAAACCGTAAGACCATAAGATGTAGGAGCAGAAGCAGGCCTTTCGGCCCATCGAGTCTGCTCCGCCATTCAATGAGATCGTGGCTGATCTGATAATCCTCAACTCCACTTTCCGGCCTTTTCCCCCCATAACCCTTGATTCCCTTACTGATTATTAGCCGAGTAGGTTTTAAATAGATTTTCAGGAGGGGGAGAGAGGAATGGTAGGAATTTATATAGCATTTTTCATGACCTCAGGGTGCCCCACAGTGCTTTAAAGCCAATGAAAAACTTTCTGACATTAAATGTAGGAAATGCGATAACAATTTGCTAACAGCATGTGATAATGGCCAGATAATCTGTTTTAATGATGTTGGTTGAGGGATAAATATTTGCCCGGACACTGGGAGAAGCCTCCTGCTCATGTGCAAAATAGTGGCCATGGGATCTTTTACATCCATCTGAGAAGGCAGATGGGGCCTCGGTTTAGCATCTCCCCCAAAAGACAGCACCTCCGAGAATGCAGCACTCCCTCAATACTGCGCTTATATCAAACAAGATTATGTGCTCATGAACCCGTGACTTTCCAACTCAGAGGCAGGAGGGTTACCCACTTAGCCACAGCTGGCAACTGAGGAGACTCAATAAGCTCTGTCCTTGAAGGAGTCACACTTCGGGTAGAAAAGGCTCAACTGTCCAGAACTTGAGGAGATATGCCACAAGGCACAATGATACAATAAAATCCAAAACAGGTTATTTAAGCCCAATCTCCATAATGAAGAGAGGTTTTGATGAGATAGTTTAGAGCTAGAAAGGAAAAGGAAAAGGCAAATTTTACCAAGTGAGAGAGGAGGCTGGAATGAGTTAGAATTGTTGAATTCCATGGATAACTCATAACGAAACAAGTGCCAGGTATTGAGGGCACTGATTGACCCAGCAGCCCAAGGAGCAACAGGTTTCCTCATTATTTCTGCCTCTCTCACTGTAACAGAAACTGTGGACTCACTAACCATGTGATAGTGTTATCTTTTGACTACTTAACAGTGATGTTATGTAGTATTGTTCAGGCTGTTCCTGGGGACAAAGGCTGTTGTATATTTGAAGTGTGAAGAAGTGTTGAGATTGAGTTCTGCCGAAGGTTCATACTGGGCTCAAAACGTTAATTCAGTTTCGCTCGCCACAGATGTTGCCAGGCCTGAGATTTTCCAGCTCTTTCTGTTTTCATTACAGATTTCCAGAATCTGCATTATTTTGTTTTTATTTTCATGTAGTTTTATTTTTCATTTTAAAATGTCAATTACTACTTTTGTGCCATTTGCTCTTATGGTCAGATTTGGGGATTTGACAATGGGCTCGATTTTAACCTTCAATGAAAAGCATTCCATACCACGCCCGATTTTACTTTGCTGTCGGCCAGTCTTTGGTCAGTTAGTCTGGCTTTTAGCCAGTCTGGCCATTGTCCAGTTCCAGATGGCTTAACATCTGGTACTTTAACCCTTTGTCCACTTGCATTACTAGAGTACTGGCAAGGGCTGGCACTTGCTCCTCGATACTTATTTCAAGTGTCCCCTCCATTGTCTCTGCATTGGTGTTGAATGCAGCCACCTGTAAATTGCTCACTTGATCCTGATTTGACGAGTAAAAAAAAAAGACTTGCATTTAGGTAGCACCTTTCATGACCTCTGGATGTCCCAGAGCGCTTTACAGCTGAAGGACTTTTGAATGTGAAGTCACTGTTGTAATGTAGGAAATGCAGCAGCCAATTTGTGCAGAGGTTGGTCCAATATACCGATAATAATCTGCTTTTGGTGATACTGGTTGGGGGATAAATGTTGGCCAGGATACCGTGTACACCCAATCGTGCCATTGGCACTAGTAACAGAAAACGACACCCTTGTAAATTCACCCACACATCCACAGAATAGAATCGCTGCCTGCTAATTAAAATGTGCACGCTCTCAGCAGAGGTGTAGGAGCACACTGACAATGGAAATCAAAACACCAGAAAGCAAGCAATAATGAATCATTTCTCTATGGTTCTCCCACTCTCTCTCTCTCCCTATCTCTTTCATTGCTGTATATCTATTGATGTTGAGGAACAAAATAGTGATGCTTCTAAAAAAGAGCAGCAACTTGAAAAATGGTTCTGAATATCACTGATTGCTTGACTTCTACCGTTGGCTTCAGTTGTATTTTGGTAGGGGTAGGGGAGGAGGGGTATGGGTGTGTTGTCAGTGCCATTGAAGCAGAGAACAGTTGTGACATTTACTGAGCAGGACAATATACTTAGAACTTACAGCACAGAAACAGGCCGTTCAACCCAACAGATCTATGCCGGTGCAAGGTCAGATGCCGCGGAAGTTGGAAACCTGAAATAAGAACAGGAAATGCTGGAAATACTCAGCAGGTCTGGCTGCATCTTTGGATAGAGAAACAGAGTGAGCGGGAAGAATTAATGTCGGTGATGGGGGTCTCGCCCGCTGGTAAGGGAGCCTTTGGGAGCCCCGTGTCGCCTCTTTTAGGGAAGGCCCACTGAATTAAGTACCAACCAGGCACTTAACAGGCCAGTGCTGGGCCTTCCCCGGTTTCAAGGACCCCGGGTGTGGAAGTTCCGCCTGCCAAGGGTGGCTGCCAATCAGAGGCTGCCAGCTCTTCATTGCTCTGCAGCACCAGTGGCAAGGCGGTGGCTACCGCTGGCAATGCACCAACCTGAGGCCCAGGATCACTGGAGGACCCAAGCCGCAGGCGATTGATGGCAGGTGGGGTGGGGAGGAGGTCCCGGGTTGGGGGGTCACGTGGGAAGGGGTGTTGGCAGCAAGGGAAGAGGGTGGGTCTCAGCGGCCCCCTGCTTCCCAATGCCGGCTGCCTCGATCAAGCGCTGCATGAGTGCCTTTGAATGAGGGACCCCCTGGAGTCCACCCACAAGCAACCCCGACAGGATTTGCTTTCCAGGCTTCCCACATGGTGAACCCTCCCTCCCCTCTCCTGCCTGCCGCATGGTGAATACATGGTGGTGGGATGAGGCCCTTAATTGGGCATTAATTACCCGCTTACCAGCCTCAGTTGGTGGTGGGGCAGGAAGGCTGACCACGAACCTTCCCACCACAGACTTAATCAGGGCAGTGGGACCTGCCACCCTCCCATCCGATTAAACACCCACTCCCCCCGCCCCCCCAGCCCCGCCATCAAACCCGCCACAGGGGAGGGCATTAAATTCCACCCAAAGTTTCAGGTTGGTGACCCTTTCTTCAGAACAGTTCTAACAAAAGAAAAGGTCATTGTCCTGAAAAGTTTACTCTGTTTCTCGCTCTCCGCAGTTGCTGCCTGGCCTGCTCAGTGTTCCCAGCACAATTCTGTCCTTACTTCAGATCTGTGCCGGTGTTAATGCTCCACGTGGGCTTTCTCCTCCGTCCCTACATCATCTCACCCTTTCATTATATCCTCCTGTTCATCTCTCCCTCCTGTACTTACCTAGCTTCCACTTAAATGCATCTAGGCTCTTTGCCCTCAATGAATCCCCCTGGTGGTGAGTTCCACATTCTAACCATTCACTGGGCGCACTCCAAATGCTCTTTTGGCATTAGTAATCTGCCTAAACACCTTGGCTTAACTAATAAATTGGGCAACGTTGAGTTGTGGATGCAACTGATGTGATTGCATCTAGGGGACAATTTTCCAATAGTTTGCTCTTAACGTGAAGTCTTGTCTTCCAGAACTGCATGCTGAGAGATTTACGGACATGCTCGCCATGAGGCTTTCCAATATAAGAGAACATGACCTCCCAGTTGCTAACTGGGTTGCATTCTCATCAATCTTCCAATTTACATTGATCAGAATATTGTCCTCTAAAACTTTTCTCAGCCAATGAAAGCCCTTTGAAAGAAAAAAAAGCCATTCCCCCCCACCGCCTTATAAAATGGGCAAGTCAGCGTTAGAACAGGGTAAAAGCTGGCAAGCATTCAAACAGGCTTAAATGAGGAAGTAAGGGTAGAACAAGCCAAAATGAGCAATTAAGGGATATGGAACAGGATATAATGCGTATAAATTTAACTTAAAGAGGACAAAGGAAGACTAGGAAAGAAAGAGAGAATGACAGGAAATTAAAGTAGTCATTTCTGATGTTGCCTTCGTGAGAGCACACATCAGGAATTGTGTCAATTTTTCAAAGATTAATTTTATTTGGTCGGAAAATCACGCACAGCCCGATTTCTTAAAACATGGCCCCAGCAGGTGAGTTGCCAGAGGAGTAAATTACCCTTGAAATGTCTCCATTTTTAATTTTCATGTAAACTTGTAATTTAGGTACTAATTATATAAGCCTAGAGCTAAAATGGCAATTATAAAAGTATGAATATTATTTAGGAATGATTTATTATTGTAATACTAATGTTATTTCCAACATCTCACTGAATTAAACAATGTCTTGGGTAACATTTGTGCCACCTAAATGCCCTCTTGTGTGGTGGGTGTTGACCTTCAGGAATGAAGTGGACTTGTTCCTGACTCAGAGATTGCACCATATAGGAAGACAAGTGGTTTTATAGCTAACACTTGGTCTGTGTCACCTCCTGAATTGGTTTTAATCTCCTGAGGAGATTAGAGAGGAATTTTCCCCGAGTCCTTTTACCATTATTGGCTCTGGGTTTTTGCCTCTCCCAGGAGATGGCGTGGCTGGATGGGAGGTGAGGGTGGTAGGGGAGGTCGAGGAGACTGAGGGGAGGAGGAAGTGCAAGTGTTTATTTATAATGCATCATGAGGTGTGGGCCAGGCTCAAAGCACTAGCTGGGCTTTTCCTACAATTCCATTTAATGCTTTTGAACAAGAGGCATCTCAGACATCTCCCCTGTGACTATTTTGAAACTATCACCATCGAATTAAGTGCCATTAACATATTGGAAGCCACCCTGTCTAGCTGGTCAAAGCTACAGGAGCACAATACAGACTGGGCACTCTAAGATGGGGCTCACCTGTAAGCTTCCTTAGAGTCTTTCCACCATCTGGCTCAAGTCAGAAGTGTGATGGACTGTTTACCACCTATCTGGATGTGCCCTGCCAAAATAACACACAAGATGCTCAACACTGCCCAAGACAGAAGAGTTTGTTACGCCCTTTATCCCGAGATGGAACATTCACCCCTTCCACCACCCAAGCAATGTGGCTGTGGTATCTATATTCTATAGCATGGAGAGTGCGGTCTGCAGACCCCCTAAGGGGCCCATAGAGACCTTCCAGAGGGTCAACTATGCAGCGCCAACCTTATAGGTGGGCGGCATAGGCAACTGCCAGAGCACTGTGGTCAAGAGTAAGTGAATGAGTGGCAGCCGGAAGTGTGCTCTGTTCCCCCCACACCCCTTGTTCCTGCTGTTTCCCTGCTCCTCTAGTACTCTTTTTGTGCTCCTGCTCTCCCCGTGCTCTCGCTCTCTCTCCATGCTCCTCCTCCCTCCCCAAGCTCCTCCTCCCTCCCGGTAATCCTGCTCTCCCCGTGCCCATGCTCTCCCACTGCTCCTCCTCCCTCCCCATGCTCCTCCTCCCTCCCTGTGCTCTCTCCCTGTCTCCTGCTCTCCCCGTGCTCCTGCTCTCTCCCCAGGTTCCTCTGCCCTCCCCATGCTCCTCCTCTCTCCCCATGCTCTTCCTCCCTCCCCATGCTCTTCCTCCCTCCCCATGCTCCTCCTCTCTCCCCATGTTCCTGCTCTCTCCTCGTGCTCCTGCTCTCCTTGTGCTCCTCCTCTCTCCCCGTGCTCCTGCTCTCTCCCCATGCTCTTCCTCCCTCCCCATGCTCCCCCTCTCTCCCCATGCTCTTCCTCCCTCCCCATGCTCCTCCTCTCTCCCCATGTTCCTGCTCTCTCCTCGTGCTCCTGCTCTCCTTGTGCTCCTCCTCTCTCCCCGTGCTCCTGCTCTCCCCATGTTCCTGCTGTCTCCCCGTGCTCCTCCTCTCTCCCTGCGCTTCTGCTCTCTCTGTGCCCCTCCTCCCTCCCCGTGCTGTTGTTCTCTCCCCATGCTCCTGCCAAGGATAGACAATTTCTGCAGTGAGATGCACACTCACGTCACTGGTATTTGAAGGCAAATACCTGTTTTCTTTAAAGAATTATTGAAAGACTTTGCAGACCTTCCATATTATGTTATGCAGTATTGTATTTTAGAATGGGGTGTCTGTGATTACTAATCCATTGATGAGGGGTTCTTCAACCAAAAATGTTTGAGAACTACTGTTCTATAGAATGCACTGCAGCAACTCATCAATGTGGGAGGTGGTGGTGTTGTGGTAATGTAACTGGGCTAGTAATCCTGTGGCTTGGGCTAATACCCTGGGACATGGGTTCAAATCCCAACATAGCAGCTGGTGGAATTTAAATTGTAACTAATAAAATCTGGAATATAAAGCTCATTTCAGTAATAGTCAATTGTTGCAACAATCCATCTGGTTCACTAATGTCCTTTAGGGAAGGAAATCTGCTGTCCTTACCTGGTCTGCTCTACATGTGACTCCAGACCCACTGAAACAGTCACTCAGTTCAAGGGCAATTAGGGATGAGCAAAAAATGCAGGCCTTGCTAATGACACATCCTGTGAAAGAATGAAAAAAAGTGTTGCTTTCCCTTCGATCTTCACCAACGAATGCTACAATAATATCATTTTCTCTCTAATCCATCTACCAATCACTTTAAATCCATGTCCTCGGTCACTGACCTCTCTGATATACATACCTTCCCACCCAATCTATGGGGCCCCTCACAATTTTATGCATCTCAATCAAATCTCCCCTCAGCCTCCTCTGTTCCCAGGAGAACAACCCCAGCCCATCCAACCTTTCCTCATAGCTGCAATTTTCTAGTCTTGCCAACATCCTCGTAAATCTCCTCTGTACCCTCTTGAGTGCTATTACACCCTTTCTGTAATGAGGCGACCACAGTACTCAAGTTGTGGCCTAACTAATGTTTTATATTGTTCCAGCATAACCGCCCTGCTCTTATGTCTCGGCTAATAGATGAAAGGATTCCATGTGCCTTCTTAAGCATCTTTTCAACCTGTCTTGCTACCTTCTACCTGCTACCTAAGGCTTTCCCAGCGCTACTCACGTCCTGAGCAAAATCAGCAAAAAGACAACCATCCAAGAGGGACTGAGCTTTTCCTGCATCTTTGATCAGTACAAGGATTGGACCTCAATCTCCATTAGTTGGACCAAATAGGGGAAGTCCAGGACAAAATCAGAGTCAGGCTTTTCAGGAGAGAAGTTATAAAAACACTTCTTCCTGTAAGGGGTGTTAACATTGTGGAACTATTACCCACAAAAAAACAAAGCAGGAGATTCTAGCTCAATTATTACCAGCATTGCTAGCCAAGGAGGCGGAGCCAAGGCGGGAGGCTAGAGTTCAGATAGATCAGCCACGACCTCACTGAATGGTGGAACAGGTTTGAGGGGCTGAAACGGTCTCCCCCTGTTCCTATGTAATCAACAAAACCAATGCGACATCTCTATATTCCGAGTGGCCCCCTTTTACAAATTCCTAGCATGTCCTCAAGAAGAGGTGGCAACTGCTTCGAAGTAAAGAAAGAATTCATAGCTGATGTTCATTTCATTGCTTAAATTGGCCTTTAAACCACTGGGGGTTGAACAATGCAGACGTTAAAACGCGCTTTTTCATGAATTGAATTGCTGTGTGTGACGAAGTATCTAATTTAAGTCAGGGAAAACTACACCCTGTACGTTAAATAATGAGAGATAACATATTTTGCTTTAAATTACACAGCACAGTGTCAATTTACTGCATAGAAACTCGAGTAATTTATTACATCAGCTGTGAAAAGCTCTAGCATTTTCTACGTCCATACATTATCCTCTCAGACTTTGCTTGTTGAGTTTGAATTGTGCCTTCCCCGCTTCTTCCCATTGCTGGGCAGTTTGACCTGGAATATGTATCATATAGCCGATATAGATAGCACATTAAATGATCGTAGGCAGTAAGAGCCGGCTTTATTGAATGTGTGCTGCTTTCAGCTTCTCAATCAATTTTGTTCGCAGCATAAGGGATATTCAGTTGCAGGTCACTGATTATGGAATTTATCCAATGCACCAGGAAGATCAAATTGCTCTCAAGAGCACAGGGACAAGTGAGTCGTCACTGGTGGAATAAATTTCAAACTCAGTAACTTGCCATTGAGCAATCTGATTGCACAAAAGCCGTGTGAACCTTCACATTAGAAGAAAATGTGTCATTTGTCGTATCGTATGTTGTTAACGTTACTGTGTTTTGGCCTTACGAAAACATGGCGAGGTTAATAGAAGAATTTCACCACTGTGTGGGGCGATGGTAGCGTAGTGGTAATGCCACTGGATCAGTAATTGAGGAAAATCCACTATGGCGGTTGGTTAGAATTTAAAGTTAAATTGGTAAATTTAGAATATAAAGCTAGTCTCAGTAATGGTGACCATGACAACTATCATTGATTGCTGCAAAAAGCCATCTGGATCACTAAGGTCCCCTTCGGGAAGGAAATCTGCTGTCCTTACCTGGTCTGGCTTACATGTGACTCCAGACCCACAGCAATGTGGCTGACTCTTAACTGCCCTCTGGCATGGCCTAGCGACATTCTCAGTTCAAGGGCAATCCAGGATGGGTGATAAATGCTGGCCTTGTCAGTGATGCCTTTCTGTGAAGCAGTTTTTAATCACTGTGTCGTACAGTTTTGCATTGGTTAAAAGAAACAATTGCACTGAGTTTACGAAAGAATGCATGGTAAAATTTATTCTGATCTCCTAGATTACAGCAGAATTTCCCAGAATTTTGTTGACACCTACCTGCATTAAAAACAAATAGCATTTTTAATAAAATACTGCGGATGCTGGAAATCTGAAATAAAAACAAAAAATGCTGGAAAAACTCAGCAGGTCTAACATCATCTGTGGAGAGAAAAACAGAGTTAATGTTTCGAGTCCGCGTGACTCTTCTTCAGAGCTAAAGAGAAGTAAAAATGTGATGAAATTTATACTGTTTAAGAGGGTGTGGAGCAGGTGAAGCTGAATAGGGGGCCAGTGATAGGTAGAGGCAAATGAGAGATTGGCACAGATGTCATGAACAAAAGGACAAAGGGGTGTTAATGGTAGTGGTACTGGCTAAAGGAGATGCTGATGGTGGCATTAAGGTCAGAAAGCAGAATGTGATAATAGCAGGACAAGGGTAAGCACTCTGGAAAGAACAAGTGACAGTGGCCCTAGTGGGGGTGGGGTGGGGGGAGGGGATGTACTCGAAACGTTAACTCTGTCTTTCTCTCCACAGGTGCTGTTATACCTGCTGAGTTCTTCCAGCATTTTCTGTTTTTGTTGTGAGTGAAAGGAGTTTTGATATAAACCATTTTTGTCCAAGGAGAGCTTCAGTTTACCATTGAAGAAAAGGATATATCCAAATCTGGGACGGGATTGTTATTTGGCCGTTAGAGTTTGTACAATTTCTGAATGAGTTTCCTAAATCTGAAATGCAACAACATGTAGTGGAAAAGTATAGCACTGAAGGAGGCTATTCAGCCCATCATACCTATGCTGGCTCTTCGAAAGAGCTATCTATTTAGGCCCAGTCTCCTGCCCTACCCCCATAGTCCTGCAAACGTTCTCCTTCAAGAATCACAAACACAAACAAATGAAATGCTTTTGTTGCTATAATGTATGAAATTAATAAATAATGAAATTAACAAATGACTGAACATGCCACATGTCTAACTGCTGATTGATTTTTTTCCCTTACTGTTCTCACTAGAGGCCAAACTAGCATGGAGCGGAGAGGTTAGGAAATGAACAGCTGGTGGAGTGTATCAGGGGGCAGTCTAATGGCCCCCAAAAGACACATGATGCAGGTCATTGGAATGGAACCGTTGAAGACATGGATTTGAAGGATGCTGCGCATCCTGACAGAACACTTGGCACCACACTAAACAGGTCTTATACTAAACTAATCACGATCGGTGTTAGGAAATGGATACTCTTACTTTACAGAATCACACTATCACAGAAAGGAGGCCATTCAGCCCAACCTGTCTGTGCTTGCTCTCTGAAGGAGTAATTTACATAGTTTCTCTTCCTGGCTTTCTCCCCACAGTCCTACACGTTCTTCGTTCACAGATTTCTTCTTAAATGCCACAATGGAACCTGCCTCCAGCACACTCTCAGGCCGTGCATTCCGGGACCGAAACACTCGCTATGTGAAAAAAGTTTCTCCTCATGTCCCCATTGCCAGTCACCTTCAATCTGAGCCCTCTTGTTCTCGATCCTTCCGCCAATGGGAACAGTTTTCCTTCTCTGCTCTGTCCAGATCCCCTTATGATTTTGAATACCTCTTATCAAAGCTCCTCTCAACCTTCACTTCTTCAAGGAAAATAGTCCCAACTTAGAAACATAGAATATAGGAACAGGAGGAGGCCATTCGGCCCTTCGAGCCTGCTCCGCCATTCATTATGATCATGGCTGATCATCCAACTTCTCCAATCTGTCCACATAACTGAAGTTCCTCCTCCCTGGAACTATTTTCGTGAATCTTTTCAGCCCCAGAAGGAAAAAACAGGAGTATTGGTCCAAACTGTTTTTTTTTGCCTTCTGGGGCATCCTCTCTAATGATTTCACATCTTTCTTAAAGTGTGGTACCCAGAATTGGGCACAATATCCCACTTGAGGCTGAACTAGTGTTTTATACAAGTTTTAACATTATGGCCTGCATTTTCCGGTCGGTGAGTGGGGGCGGGGCCTGCTCACCGACATGTAAAATAACGTGGGCTGACCTCTGGCGTGTGTCCCGACGTCACCCTGCGTCATTTAGATTTTCACTTTGGCTGCGCGCCCGCTGACCTTTCAACAGCCACTTAAGCACTTTAAAAAAGTAATTAAGCTAATTAATGGAGCTGCCCGTCCAACCTTAAGGTTGGCGGGCAGGCAAAGAGCCCAGGTGGCCTTTAGAAAAAACATGAAACCTCATCCACGGGCAGGATGAGGGATTTAAAACGTTTATGAAATGTTAAAATGAAAGAAATTGATATGTCCCAGCTCATGTGACAGTGGCACATGAGGGGACATCTCAGTAATTTTTTTACCCTTCTTTATTGAAACTTTCAAACCTGAGCCGATCTCCCTGAGGCAGCGCTTAGCCTCAGGGAGATCTGTGCGTTCTTTCACGCGCATGTGTGAAAGAGTGCACTCCCAGCTCAGGGAATCACCCCCCCGTCCCGCCCGCACAGGGAGCGCATAGCGCCTCCTGGCGGACATCACGCTGGGTGGGCCTTAATTGGCCCACCCACTTAAAATGGCGGCGCGGACCCGATCGGGGGCGCCAATTGGGAACCTGCCTGCTCGCGCCCACTCCCGCACAATGCCCCCGACAGGGGGAAGATAAGTTATTCCATAAGATAACAGGGTTTAGGGATATTTATTTGTTTACAGAGGAACCAAGCAGACATTGATAACTACTATTAGTAATTACACATTTAGTTAGGGTCACACTTACAATAGCATACCAGAGAATTCAGGTTTCCAGTTCGAGGGGAATGGTTGGTCAAGATTTGCCTAATTTCTGTTCTAACATTTCTCTTTATTGGCTATGTTGACTCCTAGTCAAGCAACATCTTGATTTTAAAATTATAATCATCTTATTTTTGAATCCTTCCACATTCTAATTATCCCTAACTCTGTAACCTTGTCCAACTCCACAACCCTCCGAGACATCTGCATTCATCTAATTCTGGCCTCTTCAGCATCCGCCATTTTAATCGCTCCATCATTGGTGGCTGTGTCCTCAGCTGCCTAAGCCCTAAGCTCTGGAATTCCCTCCCTAAACCTCTCTGTCTCTCTACCTCTCTTTCACCCTTTAAGATACTCCTGAAAACCTTCCTCTTTGGCCATTTGCCCTCACATCGTCTTTTGTGACTCAATGTCTAATTTTGCATTGTAGCGCTCCTCTGAAGCATCTTGGGAATTTTTATTATGTTAAAGGTGACACATAAATATAAGTTGTTTATACTTATCTGTCCTAGTGCAGGCACATATGTTATCAAAGGATTCCTTCAGTTTTAACAAGACGTCTCCCACACAACTCATCAAGATTATAGAACAAAAACAAAAATACCTGGAAAAACTCAGCAGGTCTGACAGCATCTGCGGAGAGGGATACAGTTGACGTTTCGAGTCCGTATGACCCTTCATCAGGGAAGGGAGATGAAGTCTGATGAAGGGTCACACAGACTCGAAACGTCAACTGTATCCCTCTCCGCAGATCCTGTCAGACCTGCTGAGTTTTTCCAGGTACTTTTGTTCTTGTTCTAGATTTCAGCATCCGCGGTATTTTGCTTTTATCATCGAGATTGTATCTTGGCTGATCTTGGGATCTTTTGTGTCCATCTGAGCGGGCCTTGGTTTAATGCCTCATCCAAATGTGGCATCTCTGACAGTGCAGCACACCCTTTAGTCCTGCACCGGAGCATCAGCCTAGATTAAGTGCTCAAGTCCCCTTGAGTGGGATTCGAACTCACGGGCTGGGATTTCCTGTCCCCGGCAGGGCAGGCTCCCTTGCAGCCGACGCGGCGAGCCATTCAAACGCCCATCGGCTTCGGCGGGACCGGAAGATCCCGCCGGCGGGAGGGTCCGGCAAATCCCGGTCACGATCTTCTAACTGGGAGGTGAGGATGGTACCCGCTGAGCTGCTGCGATGATTTCACTGCGCGCCACTCCTGCTCTCCCCCAAACGCTGGTCAAAGCATTCAGGCAGGAACGGCTGCAGGGGCCTGATACTTTCGTGGTCACTTGAGTGGGTTCCTCGACAATTTTCTCCGAGGCACTGGCACAGCCTATCACTGGAATACGTGGCACCAGGTAACCTGTCGGCTATCTCACTCCTGCATGCCCTGTGGAGGTAGATACAGCCAGCTCAACGGACAAAAAGGAGCTTGATTTTCCCTCTGCTGAACTCTTATCAGCTAAAACACGGCTTGCTTTCCTATTTCCAGCGAAATGATAACTGACATTTCCCGCCTGCTAACATAAACTCACTTAGCAGGCGAAGGCCACCAAGTAACAGGAAAGGAATCAGTGTTAACCCCTTTCTTACAACGGGGATCATTTTGCAGGAAAATTCTACGCGCAGTGTCTCCCAACTCCTGGGCACACACCTTCGGTTAATCATGGTTGCACTGCCCTGGTTTCTTAAGATGTGTTGCCAGTGGGTGAGACTCCCAGGTGACCAGAACTTTTATTTATTTAGTGCCTTTAATGCAATAGAACGCCCCAAGGTGCTTCTCATGAGCAACGTTAAACACTGAGCCTCACAAGGCCATGTTAGGCCAGATGGCCAAAGGATTGGTCAAAGAGGCAGGTTTTAAGAAGCATCTTAAAGGAAGAGAGACAGATAGGGAGCTGGAGAGGTTTAGGGAGGGAATTCCAGAGCTTAGGGCTTTGGCAGCCAAAGGCGTGGCCCCCAAGGGCAGAGCGATTAAAATTGGGGACACTCAAGGGGTCAGAATTAATCTGTCAGTTCTGATGAAGGGTCATCATGACCTGAAACATTAATTCTGTTTCTTGCAGATGTTGTCTGGCCTGCTGACTATTTTCAGCATTTTCTGTTTTTCATACAGTACCTAAAAAATTAACCCTGTTTCTCTCTCCACAGATGCTGCCAATGAAATTGGAAAAGACTAGAGATGTACCAGGCAATAAGCAAAAACAAGTCATTAGCCTGAAGTGTTAACTCTGTTCCTCTCTTCACAGATTCTGCCTGACCCACTGAGTATTTCCAGCATTTTCTGTTCCTATTTCAGATTTCCAGAATCTGCAATATTTTGCTGTTGTATTAGGACAGTAGCCAGGATTTTCCCATCGGCGATTTGGGGGCGGGGCCCGCTCGTCGAGGGGAAAATGACGCGGGATGATGTCGGGAGGAATCCCCGACGTCATCCCGGTCCCTTTAAATTTTTAGGAAGGTGGGCGGACAACGAAATCAGCTGTCCGCCCGCTGACCTGTCAATGGCCAATTAAGGCCATTGACAGGGTAATTAAGATTGTTAAAGACCTGCCCGTCCAAGCTTAAGGCTGGCGGGCAGGCCAGGAGCCCCAGCGGGCTGCAGATTATATATGAAACCTCATCCACTGGCGGGATGAGGTTTCATGTCTGTTTTTAAAAAGTTTCATAAAGCTAATGTGTTTCTTATTAACATGTCCCATCTCGTGTGACATTGTCACATGAGGGGGACATGTTAATAATTTTAATCTTTTTCTACTTTTGGTGTTTTTTTTTACCTGTCACTAAACTCCCTGAGACAGGACTTAGTCTCAGGGAGGTTTGCGTTCTTTCGTGTGCATGCGCAAAAGAGCGCACTTTGACAGAAGGGGATTCCCTCCCCCCCCACCCCCGCACAGAAAGCGCTTCCCATCGGGCAGGCCGCTGGGTGGGCCTTAATTAATCCCACTCAAAATGGCGGCGGGCCCCGCTTTGGTGATGGGGGTCAGTTGTCCGCCCGCCGCCGAGCCGGTGGGGCCCGTACGCCCACCAAGGGCAAAATTCTGTCCAGCAGCTTGACTCGAGGCCCTTGTGGTGCATTGGGTAGTATCCCTACCTTTGAGCCAGAAACTAAGGGCTCAAGTCCTACCCCAGGACTTGATGGCCAACATGGTCAAACAGTTTGATTAGCAACCTGCCAATCCTTCCAACACATGGCAATGACAGGCAATAAGAGCAGGAGAGATTCCTGGCCATCGTGTGATGGAAAGAACATTGGAACCTCTATCATCGCCACCCATAGCTCCAAACTACAAGGTGCATGCAAAAGGTGAATGTTGCCACACTCCCTGAGTGAACTGTAACACATTGCAACCAGATGTTTGACTTAAGAAGCTTTACATCCAAATGTTTGGATATGCAAAGCTTGACCATGAACAGACTTAAGTCCATCAGCAATGTCTATATATGTTTTTACACTTTATCTCCACAAATGGGTGTTTTATTTCCCCAATTGCTTAATTACATTTCCCTATTTCTTTAGGCATCCTGTGCTGGTTGAGTTGCGAGGGAAGAGTTTGAATTGCGGACTTTTCATTGACCCATTAAGATGTGCTACTTGTCTGGTGACCCAGACAAAGTCATTCGTTTCCCTCCTGCCAAGGTGTAATGATCTGTCCGTCTGCTATGGCCCCCATTGCTTCACTAAATGGATGTTTTAATATGCGATGAAGTTTAACACCCTTGTGGCTTTCAGATTCAAGTGACAGATAGCTGCGGAATTCAAACCCATGCCTACCTCAATAAAGCTGTCCTGTGGCCCAATGGCAACTGCAAGGAGGCAGATACCTGCCAGCACCTGTCCGGCCAGCTGTCAAGGGAACCATAGTTCCAAATGAACAAACAAGAAAAAACACTCAGTAACAGGATTTACATTTTGGCAGACAGGCCAACATTTCTGATTCCATGGGCAGAATTGAGTAATGTCTGTTGGCTGTGAACAATAAAATTGGGACTAGCACAGGTATTTAGGCTGATTGCACAGCTTTATATTGTACAAACACAGTTCAAATGAATCACCAAATGTGTGAAGCTTAATAATGGGTAAACAGCAAGCAGCCTGACTCAACCTGGTGCAATTAGAATCCATTGCCTAGCTCAATTTAAACTGCTCAATTAATCCACAGCTGGAAGTCAGTCAATGGCATTGATATTGCAGTGAAATGAGGTACAAATCTTTCATTAGTGTAATAATCCATTTTTTGGATGGGATGTTGGGATGTTAAAACCAAGCTCCTGTCCCCACCCCCCCCACCCCCCACCACCCCTTAACCCCTGCCACCTCCCAGTGGCCAAAGATCTCACCGCGTTGTAACACACACACATGCACACACGATAGAAGCAGGAGTAGGCCATATGGACCCTCAAGCCTGCTCTCAATCGTGGCTAACCTTGGTCTTCAAAACCCACTTTCTCGCCCACTCCCCGTATCCCTTTGTTTCCTGACAGACCAAAGATCTGTCTCTCCCAGCCTTAAATTTATTCAACAATGGAGCATCCACAACCCTCCAGGGTAGAGAATTCCAAACATTCGCAACCCTTTGAGTGAAGAAATTTCTCCTAATCTCAGTCCTTATCCCGAGACTGTGCCCCCAGTGTTTTAGATTGCCTAGCCAATGGAAACAACCTCTTACTGTCCACGATAAAGGCAAAATACTGCGGATGCTGGAAATCTGAAACAAAAACAGAAAATGCTGGAAAAACTCAACAGGCCTAACAGAGCACTGAAGAAGAGTCATACGGACTCGAAACATTAACTCTGTTTTTCTCTCCACAGACGCTGTCAGACCTGCTGAGTTTTTCCAGCATTTTTTGTTTTGGTCTCTTACTGTCTACCCTGACCATAAGACCATAACACATAGGAGCAGAAATTAGGCCATTCAGCCCATTGAGTCTGCTCCGCCATTCAGTCATGGCTGATAAGTTTCTCAACCCCATTCTCCCACCGTAACCCCATTCTCCCTCCGTAACCTTTGATCCCCTTACCAATCAAGAACCTATCTATCTCCGTCTTAATTACACTCAATGACTTGGCCTCCACAGCCTTCTGTGACAATGAATTCCATAGATTCACCACTCTCTGGCTAAAGAAGTTTCTCCTCATCTCTGTTCTAAAAGGTCTTCCCTTTACTCTGAGTCTGTGCCCTCGGGTCCTAGTCTCTCCTACTAATGGAAACGTCTTCCCCATGTCCACTCTATCCAGGCCTTTCAGTATTCTGTAAGTTTCAATCAGATCCCCCCTCATCCTTCTAAACTCCATCGAGTATAGACCCAGAGTCCTCAAACGTTCCTCATATGTTAAGCCTTTCATTCCTGGGATCATTCTCGTGAACCTCCTCTGGACCCTCTCCAGGGCCAGAACATCCTTCCTGAGGTACAGGGCCCAAAATTGCTCACAATATTCTAAATGTGGTCTGACCAGAGCCTTATAAAGCCTCAGCAGCACATCCCTGCTTTTATATTCTAGTCCTCTCGAAATAAATGCCAACATTGCATTTGCCTTCCTAACTACCGACTCAACCTGCAAGTTAACCTTAAGAGAATCCTGGACTAGGACTCCCAAGTCCCTTTGCAATCCAGATTTCTGAATTAAATACCCTGTCAAGTTCTTTCACAACTTTGTACGTTTGAATGAGATCACCTCTCATTCTTCTAAACTCCAGAGAATATAAGCCCAATTTACTCAGCGTCTCATCATAGGACCATCTTTCTCATCCCAGGGACCAATCTGGTGAACCTTTGCTGTACCGCCCCCAAATCAAGTGTATCCTTAAAGATGGAGGCCAAAATTGCACACAGTATTCCAGGTGTGATTTGACCAAAGCCCTGAATTGTAGCAAGACTCCTTTATTCCTATCTTGAAGAAGAACAGGGGAGTTCTCCCGATGTACTGGCTAATATTTAACCAACATCATAAAAGCAGATTACCTGTATATTGCTGTTGTTTGGAATCTTGCTGTGCGCAAATTGACCGCCGCGTTTTCTACAGGGACCAACCCTCAAAACTACTTCACTGGTTGTAAAGCATTCTGGGACGTCCTGAGGTTGTGAAAGGCACTACGTAAATGCAAGCTCTTCCTTTCCTTAAACTTTTGGCAAATCAGCATCTGCTGAAGAAAAAAAAATCTAATCTCTGAAAGCAGTCATTGTTTACTGCCTATTTTCCTCATGGCCAACTTAAAAAATGTGCTTGTTAATTGAGGATTTTAACTGGTCCAGTGAATGTCTGCAATCACTGTTTACCGATTTGGGGATATTCTAATCAGATTATTTCTCAGTATTATTTTCTGCATGAAAGTTTGCAAGGGATAGTAGGAGACATTATTCTGTTTTTTTTACAAAAGCAGGGTAGTAATAACTGCAGCTCCCATCTGGTGTCAAGATGTGTTGCTCCCAATGGGTACCAGGATATTTATTTCCCATTGGGTGTCATCAAGTGTAGCTCCTATAGGGTGCTAAGATGTGTAGTTCCCATTTGTCAAGGTATCTATTTCCTATTGGGTGTCAACAAGTGTAGCTCCCATTGGGTGGGAAGATGTGTAGTTCCCATTGGGTATCAAGGGGAGTTGCTCCAATTGGATACTGAGAACTGTGGATCTAATTGGTTGCAGCATTGATGATATTTAAGCTGGGGGTGTGATAAGTGGATAGGAAGATGCATAAGGGAATATGAATGGATAGAAAATTTTAACCTTGAAGCAATTTGTGAAAACTCTATTGTTCAAGTGCTGGGAGTACACAAATCCCATATCTATATATATTTTAAAAATTGCATATGCTGTTACTTATTATTCAAGTCAGGAGAGCATGTGTCTTGGGGATATGGTGCTTCCATTATCTTGCCACTGTTGTATTTGTAGAGGTCAGGGGCTGGGAGGTACCACTGAGCAAACTTGGTGAATTATTACACTGTTCCCTAAATTGCAATAATGCAGCCAGTGTGCGTGAAATGGTGGAAACTGAGTTTGGTCTTTGGGACACCAATCAAGTGAACTTGTGTTCTGGATGGTGTTGAGCTTCATGAGCGTTGCTCCCACTGCATACATCCAGATGAGTGCAATCCTGACTTGTGCCTTGTAAATGGCAGGGAGGTATTGATGAGTGAAGGAGCGATTAGCCCGTTGAAGACTACACTGTGTGAAACTTGTAGCCACGTATATGTGAACTGGAAATTTGACCACTAGAAATTGAATGACCAGTTTCTGTTAGACATGAGTAGCACCTAAATTAACCTTTCTAAATCTCAAGGTAGACCTCAACTGGAGTATTGTGCTTAATTCTGGGCACCACACTTTAGAAAGGGTATCAAGGCCTTGGAGAGGGTGCAGAGGAAATTTACTGCAATGATACCAGGGCTGAAGGAATTCAGCTTTGTGGAGAGATGAGAGAAACTGGGATTGTTCTCTTTAGAGCAGAGAGGTTAAGGGGAGATTTGAAAGCAGCATTAAAAGCCACGAGGGGTTTTGTGAGGACAGATAGAGAGAAACTAGTTCCACTGGCAGGAGGAAGGTGAGAAAAAATTGTTTTACTCAGCGAGTTGTTAGGATCTGGAATGCACTGCCTGAAATGATGGTGGAAGCAGATTCAATAGTAACTTTCAAAAGCAAATTGGATCTCTATTTGAACAGGGACAATTTGTTGGACTGCGGTGGAGGGAGAGAGGAATGGGATTAACCTGATAGCTCTTTCAGAGAGCTACTACAGGCATGATGGGCCGAATGGCCTCTTTCTGTGCTGTCTGATTCTATGAAATGTGAACTGACAAAGGATGGCCTATCCCTTTGAGTTAATTCTCTAGCCTAATTTCTCAGAATTATTTTCTGCTGACTAGTAGATTGGACCTTTAACACTGCCATTGATGACACTTGCTTTGCTTTGGGTTCAGGTTGGCAATGACAAATCCTTTGTCACAGAAACTAACAGACGAACAATTCACAAGCAGATTTAGCTAGACAATATGAAAAAGTACCTGTCTATTTCTTTTGAGACCAACTGAAGTGTAGTTCACCAGAAAGTATTGGTTTAACGGTGAAATAATAAATAATAGGTAGAGACTTGCTCAGAGCGTAACTCACAGAGACTACATTTGGCCCTTCTCCAACTCTGTAGACAATGAAAAATTGAGCATCTAAAAGTATTCCAGGCTGCAAGATGAATATCTAACACAATAACAGTTCCGCTTTAAGAATAAATAGACGTGTCTTTGATCAAAGTAGACTCAGGTTGGTTGCAGAGCTATCATCACACAGCCTGAAGTAATGCTCATGGGGTTCTAGACTTCTGGGATGGAATGAGCAACTTCTCTCGCATCGGTAAAATGCGCAGAAAGTTATTAATGATCATCCCAATTTGCCTGTTCAATGTTTGCCTGAATGCAAACAGGAGCAAACTGCAACTTTCTCTGTCAAGTGGTAAAAATACAGATTTCACAATGCTGAGGCCTCAGGAACATCCTTGTCCCAATTTCAATGTAACACAATAGAGGACAATGCAACCTTTGACTGATGAAAGTTGACATCTTTTTCTCTGTGCCAAATTCTTGGAAGTCAGAAAGTGTAAGAGGAGCCATTTCCCTCTGTGTCAGTCTGTTGAAATAGAATTCATGAAATGAATTTGGGCACCCATAAGGCCAGATTCTGCTGTTGTGTCAATCATCATCCATCAAAGCTGCGGGAAGACTGAACTCCTAATCTTCAGCACCCACTAACTACATACTCTACATCTTAACCACGCGCTGCATACAGCCGACCTGGCTGAATTTTCACAAGTCCCCTTCATCCATCACCCCTGTGTTCATTGACCTTCACTGGCTCCTGGATGAGCAATGCAATAATTTTAAAATTATCATTCTAGTTTTCAAATCCTTCCATTGCCTCAGTGCCTCCAATCTCCCCCAGCTGTACAGCCCTCTGAGATACCTTGTGCTGCTCCAAGTCCTGATTTTAATTACTCTGCCATTGGCAGCCATGCCTTCAACTACCTGGGCCCTACGCTCTGGAATTCCTCCCTAAACCACTCCACTTCTCTTATCACTTTCCTCTTTTACAATGCTCCTTAAAGCCTACCTCTTTTCTGCTCTTAAGTCGGTCGGTGTTAGATTTTGTTTAATGATATTTCTGTGGCGCCTTGGGACATGCTAATTAACGGCCAGCCAGCGTGAAAGGTGTGCTGAGAAGCTCAGCATTGCCTGGGTGGGTGGGGAGGGTGGGAGGAGCGCGAGTGCAAAAGCCTGCGCATGCGTGGGGGGGGGGAACGCGGACTGAAAGCTCCCTGAAGGCAGGGGGATGCCTTGGGGAGCTGAACAATTTTAAAATCAAAAATAAAGATTTTTAAAACCTGGAAGACATGCCCTGACATGGGATTAACTCACGGTAACATAAGCAGAATAAAAATTCTGCCCAAAAAATTTATATTTATTTTTAAAATTTAATTGTGGAAACCTCATCGCACCTGCGGATTTGGTTTGCTAAAAAATCAAAAGGCCGTCTGGCTGATTCACCCGCTCGCCAACTGTAAGGTTGGACGGGCAGCAAATAACAGCTTTCATTTAATTGATTAAGGGCCTTAATCGGCCTCTTAATTGTCGGCGGGCGCGCTGCTGACTCTCGCGCGTGCCCGCTGACTGAAATATCGCGCAAGTGCGCGATGACGTCGGGACGCTTGCCCGGCGTCGGGCGTGCACCTGCCCGCCCATGGGGCGTAAGATCCTGCTCCAGAGTTCGCTGGTAAAACGTTTTTGAACGACTCACATAGCCAGTATCTGTTGGCTGGTTGCAAAACAGAAACCGCAATTCAGCACTCAGTGTCTCACTTGCAGTTTGTTTCCAGTAACAGCAAAAAGGAACTAACATTTTAGCTGCCGTTTATTATGTGCCATTAGTATTTAGATTAACAATAGACAGTAAACTCTGCCTATATATATATATATATCTTCAATTGACATGCCACATATGAAGTAACTCATTTTGTATTCCCTCCCAAGATATGAGTTTATAAAAGTTCACTTTAATACAGTAACATGGGAAGGAATCCCACAAGAATTTGCAATGACAGTAACTTGAAATCTCTCTGATGGGTTTTGTACTGACAGCAGCTCTGATAGTCTGTTCTGCAGGATGTCCTTCTTACCCAAATCTTTCTTTATTGGTGCATTCAGAAAATCCAGGAGCTGCAAACTTTGGCTTCATTCCACCACAGGTTTTGTTGCTGCATGGGAGCTGGGAAATGGAAAAAATGGTGGGAGTTTGCTCCCGATGCCTTGGCAACCTGAATGCGTCAATGTGCAAGGGGAGGTTTGTGGGTGAGGGAAGGGGTGAGGGACAGAAAGAAAGAGGTGCATGGTCACACCATTGTCCATCATACCAGTCGCAGGATAAGGGTGAAGTGGGATATGAGAAGGTGCACTAGGCAGGAACATAACATGGCTTCAGCGATGTCAGTTAACATGGCCTCAGTGATGGTTGTGCTTTGACTCCGTGGGGGTCTCCTCCTAGGGCCTGAGGAGCTCCAGGGGTGTCTGACTCTCACTGACTCATTGCTGCTCCCTCCTGATAGCATCCATCTTGTCCTTCAATAGAAAGGGAAGGATGTTAGTGAGGGCATTGCATTGCTTCTGGGTGATCTGCCTGGCTTGGATGAACGGTTGGAAGCATGTGGAATCTGCAAGAGATGGCCATGAGGCTAAGAGCAGTATTGAGTGTGTGAAAGTGGGCTGGAGCAAATGAGCATGAGGCATGAGTCCTGAAAGCTTGTTGATGGGTGAGTGATGAGGATGTGGTGCATCATTTATGAGGCTAGTAGCATGATGGGTAGGAATGGCATTTTAAAATGCATTCACTTGCCTTGACCACTCATGTGAGGCCATTGGATGTTTTTCCGGCACTGCACCAGGCCTTTAGGGTCAGTACCTTGTCATTGATCTCCGTGGCTATCTGCTTCCACTGCCTTTGCAATGTGTGCCTGGAGGGTTCCCTGGCCTTCAGCAGAAAGTTGTCTCTTTTCCTTTTAACCTTCTGCCCTAAGACAGCTAGAGCTGCTTCAGAGAACCTGGGAGCCCTCTCTCAGGCTTGCTGCTCCATTGCCCCTCTTCCTTCTGAAAAGCTCTTCCACAGACAGTTTTAGCCATTGATGCAGTCAGAACACACCTCCCCTTTGAGAGGTGCAGGATGGCGTTAAGAGGTACAGGCTAGCTTGAATTAGTGCTAGCCTCACACAAACCTTCCTCCCACCACCCCCCTACCTCACCCCACCCCACCGCTGAGTGTGCAGTCTGCCACCTGACAACATGTTTAACGCTAGGCTGCAGGCCAGGATCATGGATATCACTGGAAGGCATGAAGGCTATGTACTGGCTGCATCATTTTCCTCAGTCATAGGGTAATTCTGCATTGGTATCCCCATGCCCACTGATGAGTCTTAGCAAATGTTTGCTTCAGGCGTCCATATATCCTATTTTTTACAAGATTAAAAAAAAAATTATGATGAATCACTGATTTGAATTGTGAGCACAGGCTTAATCATCCAAATTTGCCCTCATAATGCAACTATCTTAATTCTAAAACTGTAAGTTTCTCACCAGCACAGCAAGGTCTCAGAGAATTGCTACTTTTACTAGTAGATCAATGTTCAATTTATTTATTTATTGGGGAATTAAGAGGCAGAGCACAATGCACCTAAGGGGTAATTCATAATGTATATGTGGAGGAGCTACATAATTCAACAACATCCTAATTTGTCTAAAAAAAAATTGTACACCTCTATCAAGGCAGCACTTTGTTCAAATCGCCTGAGCTCAATCTGGTATGACTAGAAATGTCTGTCCCTCGCCTCATTAAATTCATCTGCTGCTTCTGCAGAATCCCCCACCTTTTGAATTCTGGAGAACTTTTCAATGCTTTGCCAAGCAAATTCAAATCTATCAGCTCAAAGTTTCTTTTTTGCTGAAATCAGCACTCTTGATCCTTGGCCTCTGTCTGAGGCTGAATGAGACGGTTTGTACCCTTGGCATCCTATCTGATCCTTGGATGAGCTTCTGGTCTCATATGCTGTTCATCATCAAAGCTGCCCAACTTTTACCTCTGTAACACCACCCAACTCTGACCCTGCCTCAGCTCATCTACTGCTGAAACCAACATTCTTGGCTTTGTCTTCACTTGATTCTCTAGTGTTCTCCTGCATTGCTTCCCACTTTATATTGCCCATAAACCTGAGCTCAACTAAAGACTTAGTTGCATGTGTATTAATTCACAACAAGCCCTGTTCACCCATAGCCCCTGTGGGCTCATTGACCTACCTTAGTTACTCCGCCGGCAATGACTTGATTTTAAAATTCTCACCCTGGTTTTCAAATCCCTTTGTGGCTTTGCTCCTTTCCAATGTCTGTAACCTCCTCCAGCCCTACAACCCTCTGAGACCTCTGCACTCTTGAAATTCTGCGTTGTTTTAATGTAGGAAGTACTACAGCCGATCTGCACACAGCAAGATCCAACAAACAGCAGTATGATAATGACCAAATGACCAGTTTTTGAGGGATAAATATTTGGGAGAACTCCCCTACTTTTCTTCAAAATAGCAAAAAAGGATCTGAATGTTCCACCTTTAGCTTCTCATTCAAAGGACAACATTTTGTAGTATAAGGGCATCTGGCATAGCAAGGGTTAATGTGGGACTGGGAAACAGTACCGCCCACAGTGTGATATAAAGAGACACATAACCTGAGATGCATAAGCTGTGGATTGGACAGAGACTTGTGTGGAAGCAAGCATGGAGTTAGCTCACAGCTTAGGCTATACCCTGTATACTTGTATATAGTTATGTAATCAATAAACAGTTCAAACATCATACATCATCAATCAAACAAGACTCAGAACGTCTTCATGAGGCTTACTGAACATGCAATGCACCCCTGATAGTGCAGCACTTCTCCAGTAAGGGATAGATCAATACAGATGCAGTGGCAGACATTTAAAGGGATATTTCAGAACATACAGAATAGATACATTCCAATGATAGAGAAAAATTCCAAGTGAAGGACCCACCATCCGTGGTTAACTAAAAAAAGTTAAAGACAGTATCAAACTTAAAGAGAAAGCATATAATTGTGCAAAGGTGGATGGCAGGTTAGAAGATTGGACAGAATATAAAGAACAGCAAAGAATGACAAAATGGTTAATAAGGAGGGGAAAATTAGAGTACGAAGAAAACTAGATAGAAATATAAAAACGGATAGTAAGAGTTTCTATAAATACTTAAATAAGAAAAGAGTTAACAAAATGAGAGTTGGTCCTGTAGTGAGTCTGGGGAAGTAATAATGGAAAACAAGGAGATGGCAGATGAATTTAACAGGTACTTTGCCACGGTCTTCACTATAGAGGGTTCAAGTAACATCCCAGGAATAGCTGTAAATCAGGAATTGGAAGGGAGGGAGGAACTCTGGAAAATTTCAATCACCAAGGAAGTGGCACTGAGCAAATTGTTGGAGTTGTGGGCTGACAAATTCCAGGGTCCTGATCGACTTTATCCTAGGTCTTAAAAGAGGTGGCTAGTGAGATAGTTGATGCGTTGGTTTTAATTTTCCAAAATTCTCTGGATTCGGGGAAGGTCCCATTAGATTGGAAAATAGCAAATGTAATTCCTTTATTCAAAAAGTGAAGGAGACAGAAAGCAGGAAACTAATGGCTAGTTAGCTTAATGGCTGTCATAGGGAAAATGTTCGAAGCTGTTATTAAAGACGTTATAATAGGGCGCTTAGATAAATTCAAGGCAATCAGGCAGAATTGACATGGTTTTGTGAAAGGGAAATCATGTTTAACCAATTTATTGGAGTTCTTTGAAAGAGTCACATGTGCTGTGGATGAAGGGGAACTGATGGATGTACTGTACTTAGATTCCCAGGAGGCATTTGATAAGGTGCCACATCAAAGGTTAATGTGGAAAATAAAAGCTTATGGTGTAGGGGTAAAAATATTTGCATGAATAGAAGATTGGCTAGCTAACAGGAAACCGAGGGTAGCCATAAATGGGTCTTTTTCTGGTTGGCAGGATGTAACGAATGGTGTGTCACAGGGATCAGTGCTGGGGCCTCAACTATTCACAATTTATATAAATGACTTGAGTGAAAGGACAGAAGGAATGTTTACTAAATTTGCTGATTATACAAAGATAGGTCGGTAAGCAAGCTGTGAAGAGGACATAAGGAGGCTACAAGAGGACATAGGTTAAGTGAATGGGAAAAAATCTGGTGAATGGAGTATGATGTGGGCAAATGTGAAATTGTCCATTTTGGCAGGAAGAATAAAAAAAAAGCATATTATCTAAATGGTGAGAGATTGCAGAGCTCTGAGATTCAGAGAGTTCTAGGTGACCTAGTACATGAATCACAAAAGGCCAGTATTCAGGTATACCAAGTAATTAGGAAAGCTAATAGAATTTTTATCATCTATTGCAAGGGGAATTGAATATAAAAGTAGGGAGGTTCTGCTTCAATTTTACAGGACACTAGCAAGACCACATCTGGAATATTGTGTACAGCATTGGTCTCCTTATTTAAGGAAAGATGTAAATACATTAGAAGCAGTTCAAAGAAGGCTTACTAAACTAATACCAGGAGAAGGGTGGGTTGTCTTATGAGGAAAGGTTGGACAGGTTAGGCTTGTATCGCTGGAGTTTAGAAGAGTAAGAGGCGACTTCATTGAAACATAAGATCCTGAGCGGTCTTGACAGGGAGGCTGTGGAGAGAATCTAGAACTAGGGGTCACTGTTTAAAAATAAGGGGTCACCCATTTAAGACAGAGATGAGAAGAAATTTTTTCTCTCAGAGGGTAGTGAGTCTTTGGAACTCCCTTCCTCAAAAGACGGTGGCAGTAGAGACTTAGAATGTTTTTAAGACAGGTAGATAGATTCTTGATAAACAAGGGGGTGAAAGGATATCAGAGGTAGGCAGGGGGTTATAGTCAGATCAGCCATGATCTTTTTGAATGGCGGAGCAGGCTCGAAGGGCCGAGCGGCCTACTCCTGCTCCTAATTCGTAGGCTGGTATGTTCGGATGGAGCATTAGCATAGACTTTTGCACTCAAGCCTCCTGGAATGGAAATTGAATCCACAACCTCTGACTCAAAAGCTAAAGTGTTACCTATTGAGCCACAGTGTATAACTTAAGCGCAAAGGGTTAAACTAGAGCATGGGCTGAATGACTGAATTTTCTACAGTCGTTTTATCTATCTGATGCTATTATGTTTGCAGGCTGGGAGAGAGAGGAGTTAAACCATTTCCTATCAGTCTGACCTTCATCAACCAGTTGGTATCTGGCATGACAGGTTCCTGATATGTGCCTGTGAAGAGGGGAATCACACTTTAAATTGACTTCTTGTGACAAAAAATGGATCATCTTGGTGAGTCACGAAATAGAAAAAGGAGTGTTTTTTTAAAAATAAACAAGGATAAAAGAGATTGTACTTTTGGCACCCAAATTCAGGAGTTGGTTTTATTTGGAAGGTTGCGAAAATTTAATTTCATACAGCCAAACATTTGAAGTTTCAAACATTGTTAAATCTTTGAGAATAGAGCCATATGATTTAGAGATAACATCAGTCTAGAAATAGCATGTATGTCCAAAGTTAGAGGCACCAGCATGAGATGAACACAAGTGAAACAATGGGCTAGATTTTTGCACTCAGCGGTGAAGGAACAGCATTCACCACTGACCTCAAAGAAAGTTGCGCACAAAGACCTATTGATCTCTGTGGCGTGGATTTCCCCTTTTCCCAACAGCCTATTGAGTCTGGCTAAGTCATGGGGATCTCCAGGGGCAGTGATGTAGGCAAGCATCTTCAGCCAGAAGTGCTGAGTAGATGATCCATCTCGGCCTCCTCCTGAGGTCCCCAGCATTGCAGATGCCAGTCTTCAGCCTACTCGAGTCACCCCTCGTGATATCAAGAAACGGCTGAGGGCATTGAATAAAGCAAAGGCTTTGGTCCCTGACAACATCCTGGCTGTAGTATTGAAAATTTGTGCTCAAGAACTAACTGCACCCCAAACCAAGCTGTTCAGGTACAGCTACATAAAAAACAGGACAAATCCAGCGCGGCCAATTATCGCCCCATCAATCTACCCTGAATCATCAGTAACGTGATGGAAGGTGTTGTTGACAGTGCTATCAAGCGGCATTTACACAGCAATAACCTGCTCACTGACACATCAGTTTGGGTTCTGCCAGGGCCACTTCACTCCAGACTTCATAGCAGCCTTGGTCCAAACATGGTCAAAAGAGCTGAATTTGAGAGACGGGATGAGAGTGACTGCTCCTGACATCAAGGCCACATTTGCCTGAGTGTGGTATCAAGGAGCCCTAGCAAAATTGAAGTCAATGGGAATTAGGGGGGAAACTCTCCAATGGTAGGAGCCATACCTAGCACAAAGGAAGATGGTTGTTGAATTGTTGGAGGCCAATTATTTCAGCCCCAGAACATTGTTGCAGGAGCTCCTCGGAAGAGTGTCCTAGGCCCATCCATCTTCAGCTACTTCATTAATGACTTTCCCTCCATCATAATGTCAGAAGTGGGGATGTTTGCTGATGCCTGAACAGTTTTCAATACCATTTGCAACTGAAACTGACCATGCTCACATGCAGCAAGAGGGCAAAATCCTGGCTTGGGCTGATAAGCTGTGAGTAAAATTTGTGCTAAGCAAGCATCAGGCAATGATCATCTGCACCTACAGAGAATCTAACCATCTCTTCTTGACATTCAATGGCATTACTATCACTGAACCCCCTACCATCAACATCACGGGGGTTACCATTGACCAGAAGCCCCGAACTGGACTAACCATATGAATATAGTAGCTACAAGAGCAGGTCAGAGGCAAGGAATTCTGCAGTTTATAACTCACCTCTTGCCTCGCCAAACCCTGCTCACCAACTACAAGGCACAAGTCAGGGTGTGATGGAATACTCTCCACTTGCCTGGATGAGTGCAGCTCTAACAACACACAAGTAATTACTTCCAGGACAAGGCAGCCTACTTGACTGGCACTCCATCACCCACCATAGACATCCACTTACTGCACTACTGACTCATAGTAGCAACAGTGTGTACCATCGGCAAGATGCACTTCAGCAACTTGTTAAGGTTCCTCTGACAGCACCTTCCAAACTGGCAAACTCTACCACCTAGAAGAGTATGGGCAGCAGACACATGGGAACACCACCAGCTGCAAGTTCCTCTCCAAATCACACAGCACCCTGACTTGGAACTATATCGCTGTACCTTCACTGTCACTGGGTTAAAATCACGGAACCCCCTGCCTAACAACATTGTAGGTATGGATTGCAGAAGCTCAAGAAGGTGGCTCACCACCATGTTCCTAAGGCAATTTGGGATGGGCAATAAATATTAACTTTGCCAGTGACATCCACATTCCATGAATGAAAAAAATGCATGGTAAGCAGCCAATTACATTGAAGTATTCTTACAAACAGCAAAGCAGGAAGTTAAAATCACTTTACCCTTCACTTTTAATTTAAATTTTCAGATAGCAAAATAAATTATGCTTAGATTTTGATAGAAACTAAAACAAATTAATGTTACTATTTTAAAACTATGTGGATTATTTTATTAATATGGAGAAATATAATATTCCACAAATATAAAATTAGTTTTCCAGGGTAAGGGTGTTCAGCTGTAATTATGAACTTAGTAAACAACTTCTATATTTTCATGTTATTTTGTGCATGTGCACACTCCAGAAGTTGTTGTCATTTTCAGTGGAGGAATGATGGGCAATTTCACCATCACTGCCACTGTAAAACCTGGGCCAATATTGCAGATGAAGACAACTGCCTAGCTCTCCTAATTATGCTTTGGCAAGGCAATGCTGTATGAAGTCAAGGAATAACATTGTAGAATCCAATAGTTTATCCACGATAATCTGAAATGTACTATAAATTTACTGCATGTACTGGTTATTCAAAGCTGTTAACCTGCCAGCTTTAGATGGATTCTAACCATAAAATATCCTTGCTGACTTTACATTAATTTTGGGCATTGGGTGTAACGTGGTCCTGTGATAAGTAGAACTTAAACTGACGCCTGCTATGATTCAAACTCCTGCCAGTTAACTGTATCTGTATGTACTCCTAAATGCTTGGTCTTTGAAAATATTAATCATGCTGTTGCCGATGAGCTTCTTGACCAAAGTTAATTCACAAATTCCTGTGTCCCATTCCATCTCTGATGGGCTTTGATGAGAAGAGATTAGCTCATTCACTTCTTCCATGCACTGCATTCCTAAAGAGATTGGTTTGGTTTGTAGCTGATAAAATACTCTGACAATGTGTTCCTGTTGAAATGTGCGCCAAAATTATAGGCTGCTAACACACCTTGGACAAGATGGCAAATCATCAGCTAAGTACGCTTTTTGATATCTTTTCATTAATACTCCTTAAATGGTTTATGTATTTACATGGTTGCTTCGCTATGGCAACATCAATCCCTGTTTTCCAGCCCATTTGGTCACTTAGTGTCCAAGCCATCTCTCATGATTTTTGCGAATTCTCTGTTTGCAGCTCTCTTTTATCCTCATGATACAGCCAATAGCTCCCTGATGGGCTAGTCTCCTAGTAGATTGTAAATTAATCAAGAATTATTTCTTCCCTCTCTTTGTAGCTCATAGGATCAGGCAACCCATTTTCTCGGAAGTAAAGTGTTGCAAAAAAGAGGAGAATGCCACCTTGAACAAAAATGCAATAATTCTGCATAAACACTTGCTAACCACCCTAATGAACAAGTGAACATGGCAAATAAAGCACATCTTGTCAAACCGATGCACAAAAAGCAGAAAAAAATATTTTGAAGAGAATTCCGTTAAAAATCATTGTCAGTTGCCTCAAACTGCTATATATAGATACAACTGTCAATTACTTTCTACTGCTTATTTTTTTGCAGTGAGTCCTGCTCATTGTATCAATCTTTTTCTGAATAGCCACTGAGTGATGGACAGGGAACATGCGAGCAGTTCCAGGAGCAGTATAATGCGTCAGTGTAAGACCAGCCAGAGCTGTGTGAGTGAAATTTAGCATATCCCTTAGGCCGCTGCCTAGTTGGGAGGTGCAACTTCGGAGATGGTACCTGGAAGGTTTAAGAAATTGAAGGTGAATTTTTACTTTGCAAGTTGTACCACCAGAAGTGTCAGTGTACTTCAGGTGTTAGCTAGAATATCGTGTCCGATTCTGGGCGCCGCACTTTAGGAAGACCCGGGAGAGGCTGCAGAGAAGATTAACTCGAATGGTATCCGGGGTGAGAGATTTCAATTACATGGCGAGATTGGAAAAGCTGGGACAGTTCTTCTTGGGAGCAGAGGAGGAAAAGGAGAGATTTGATAGAGGTCTTCAAAATTGTGAGGGGTGTTTGATAGAGTAGATGGGGAGAAACTGCATTCACTGGCAGGAGAGTTTGGTGACCAGAGGTTACAGCCTTAAATTAAGGTAAACAAAGGGGAGATGAGAATTTTCTTTTGCACAGCAAGCTGATATGATCTGGGATACAGGTATCTGAAAAGGTGGTGGAAGAAGGTTCGGTAGGAACTTTCAAAAGAGAATCGACTAAAATACTTGAAGGGGAAAAACATAGGGATATCATGATAAAGGAGGGGAATGGGATTAATTGGATAGCTCTTTCATAGAGCTAGCACAAGCATGATGGCATGAATGGCCTTCTGTGCTGTACGATTCCATGATATTGTGCACTGAGTGCTTGATGCACAGCGAATTCAGCCATCCAGGCTTTGAGTGGTCATCCATTAATCAGCCTTATGTTGGCACTCTAGATTGAAGATCTCTTTTACCTCATATACTCCATGGAGTGTTTGCCATGGCTGGAAAGTTTAGAACTAGGAATTGTTGAATCTGAAGAAGGGGTCGGCCATTTAGGGCTGAGATGAGGAGAAATTTCTTCACTCAGAGGGCTCTGAATCCCTGGAATTTGACACCCAAGAGAGCTGTGGATGCTCAGTCGATGAATATATTTAAGATTGAGATTGACAGAGTTTAGTGTACAGGTTTGGTGGTGGAGGCCGATATCCTCAACTTATTGAAAGGTACCTGGATCTGCACCTAAGGTGCTGTAATCTTCAAGCTATGGACCAGGTGCTGGAAGATGGGATTAGAATGGGCAGCTAGTTTTTTTTGTTTATTATTTTTCGGCCAGCGCAGGCACCGTGGGGTGAATGGCCTGTTTCTGTGCCATAACTTTTCTGTCGCTCTGTGGATGGCAGTGGGCAGGAAAATGATGTTGAGGCAAAAGATCAGCCAGGGTGTGGTTGAATGGCAGAGTAACTAGGTTCGAGGGTCCTAAGGTCTACTCCTACTGCTATTCCTTATGCTTTGATGTGCAAGATCTTTCATTATTGTGTATCGCAGACCACCTACACATTAGTTGAATAGAAGGCATTTAAATTTTAGCAACTGAAGGAGATTTATGGCTGGCTTCCTATCATCACTTGTGCACAGTTAGTGATGCTCAACATTTTGAGCGAGGTGAAGTATTGTTGCTTTTTCTGGAATTTCTGCTCCTACCTCTTCAGAAATGGATACATCCACAACACCCAACCTCCCCCCCAACTTCTGGGTCATTATGTCAATCATGTCTCCAATGCAGACCATGTGCTTAGTCTGGTTGTGATAAGTCACCATCAGGTAATTGTAATGAGCCAAAGGCAAAAAACGTTGAGAACAGTTATGACATTCACAGTGATTGACAGATATGTTCCCGCCATAGAAAAATTCCTTAGGCTATTTGCTATTATTGGATTCAGTTCAGTAATTGCCTCCATGGAGAGTCTTAACTTCCTTATTTGCCCCACCTGCAACGGTTTGTCCCTCTGAAACCTCTCCCTGATATGGAGCAAGTTTTGTGAGAGCCTCAAGGCCTCCGCAGGGCTTCACAAGCCACTGGAAGACACAGGCCCGTGACTTTACAATCCCTTCGGCTGCATGCAAGGGTTTCAGAGTCCTGCGGACTGAGTGTTCGGCTCATCTTCTTCTGAAAAGATGATGGCCACAATGACAGAAGAGAATGTCATCTTACTTTCAGCTTGCTGAGTTTGAGAAAGTACATGAGAAGTTTGAGAAAGTATGTGAGCTCTTAAGTGTCAATTCTCCGCTCAGTTTAAGTGATCTACTCAGGCCTTTTAAGCAATCAGAGATGGCAAGTTCTCCTGCTTTAACAAGATCTCCCATCGTTTAATGTAGCTGTTTTGTTTTCAGCTGATTATACCTGTGCCAGAAATTGATAAGTTCTGTCCTAAGGTCTCTATTTCTCGAACAATGGACAGTGGCAGATAAAAGATGAACAGCTCCTTAAACAGCCTGAAACAACCACCCCATTTAATGTAGTTATAGCAACCCCATTGTAACTGCTGCTTAGAGAAATAGATATAATCAGTGTCTGGTATATGTGATTGTCTGGGATAAGCAGTGTGTGCGTGTGTGCGTGTGAGTGTGTGTAAGAGCGTGAGCGTTTGTGTATGAAAGAGCATGAGCGTGTGTGTGAAACAGAGTGTTTGTGTATGTGCACATGCATGTGAAAGTGTGTGTGTGTGTGTGAAAGAATGTGTGTGCATGTGTATGTGTGCATGCATGTGAAAGAGAGTGTGTGTGTGTATGTATGTGAGAGTATGTGTGTGCGTGTGAAAGCGTGTGCATGTGTGAAAGAGAGAGAGTGTGTGTGTGTGTATGAGAGTATGTGCGTGTGTGGATGAAAGTGTGTGTGTGCGCGTGTGTGTATGAAAGAGAGTGTGTGTGTGTGTGTGTGCATGTGTGTATGAAAGAGAGTGTGTGCGTGTGTATGTGTGAGTGTATGAAAGAGAATGTGTGTGTGTGTGTATGTGTGTGCGTGTATGAGAGTGTGTGTGTGTGTATGTGCGCGTGTGTATATGGAAGAGAGTGTGTGTGTATGTGTGCGTGTGTATATGGAAGAGAGTGTGTGTATGTATGTGTGCGTGTGTGTATGGAAGAGAGTGTGTGTGTGTATGTGTGCGTGTGTATATGGAAGAGAGTGTGTGTATGTATGTATGTGCGTGTGTGTATGGAAGAGAGTGTGTGTGTGTATTTGTGCATGTGTGTATGAGTATGTGCATGTGTACATGTGTGTATGAAAGAGAGTGTGTGCATGTGTGTGTGCGTGTGCACGTGTGTGAAAGAGTGTCCATGTCTGTGGCCTGGATTTTCGGGCCCTGTTGCGGGTGGGACCCGCTGTGGGTGAGGTGGCGCCCTAGCCAGAAGCCCATTGGCTTGTGGCGGGACCGGGAGATCGTGGCAGTGGGTGGAAAATTCCGCCCTGTGTGTGTATTTGAAAGAGTGTATGTGTGTGCGTGTGCGAGTGTGTGTGTATATGTATGTGAAAGACTGTGTGTGTATTATTGCATGGACAATAAGGCAGCGATAATATTAAGAGGGATTGTGGCTCGGACACGTGCAGACTGTGTAACGGGATTGAGTTAATATCAGCTGGTAGCACCATTGATGTAGTGTGCTTCAGCTTTGTATATGTTAACTTAGTGCCTTTTTAAATTGTGGGTCTCAGTAACACATCAAATACAAGTAAGGAAAACTGAGAGGAAAAGTGTCAAAATTGTTATTAAAACTATTTTCAGTATATTAGAAAGAAAAAAGAAAGACTCTATTTGAAGTCAGTGGAGTGTAAAATTGTGCAGGATGTAAAATTTTAATACCACCTGATCCCAGCAATTTCTTACTGGGTAGGTTAGGTTAAAACTAACCCTCATATAGCTCCCTTAGTAATGGAAACTTGCTAATTAGAAAGAAAGACTTACATTTGTATAGCACCTTTCATAATCTCAGTACATCCCAAAGTGCTTTACAGTCAGTGGCAGCAGTGTGTACCATCTACAAGATGCACTACAGCAACTTGCCAAGGCTTCTTCAACAGCACCTTCCAAACCCATGATCTCTACCACCTAGAAGGACGAAGGCATCAGGCACATGGGAACACCACCACGTGCAAGTTCCCCTCAGGTCACTAACCATTTTGATGCCATTCCTTCACTGTCGCTGGGTCAAAATCCAGGAACTCCCTCTCTAACCTCACTGTGGGTGTACCTACACCACAGGGACTGCAGCGGTTCAAGAAGGCAGCTCACCACCACCTTCTCAAGGGCAATTAGGGATGGGCAATAAATGCTGGCCTAGCCAGTGAAGCTCACATCCCATGAGCAAACAGAAAAAAAGTGTAGTCACTGTTTGAATGTAGGGAGTATGATTATTTGCATTCATAATGGAGCTGAGCTTGTGCATTGGAAGAGTGTGAAGGGTTTCAGTCACCATTTCTGCAGCTGAGGATAACTATGCGTCATGAGTACTTTGGCACTTGGCTCCACAGACCTTCCTCGTACATGGTTTGGGCTTCCCAGGAGCAGTTCCAGCATTCGCTATGTGCATGCGCTTAATATCCTTGAGGAGGAGCAAGGGCAGCACAGGTAAGGGGAAAGGACAATCATGCAGCATTTATGGAAGATGAATCCATCCATTTATTAACCTCTGTCCATGGGATATACGGGCTACGCGAGCCATGTGAGGCCTTCAGTGAGAAGAGTGAGCTTCACCAAAGACGCTATAGGATTTTGCCATCTCCCATATGATGTCCATCTGAGACAGACATCTTCTCACATTGCTTTCCCTGTGGCTGTGAAAGTGAGGGCTGCACTCAAATCAGTGGCGCTGAGTCATCTCAGCCAGCTACAGGCATCTGTGCGTTCAGTAGGCTACATTTGGAGTACTGTATAGAGTTCCGCTGGGCATACTATCAAAAGGATATAAAGGCACAGGAGACGGTGAAAATATACATACCTCTGAGGAATGGGTGAACAAAACTGAGCCAATTTTTTCTTGGGGCAGGATCTTTCACTCAGCGTGAGGGTGCATGCCCAACACGCCCGAGCGTGAGATAAAGCGCGTTGGCGTCAGCCGAGCGTGCCGACGTCCGCGCGCACTCTGGCGATAGTTCGGTCGGCGAGAGCGCGTGCGGGAGCCGACAGAGCGCCCGCCAACAATTAAAAGGCCTATTAAGGCCATTAACAATTGAACAGAATTTTTCACTGCCTGTCCAACCTTACGGTGGACGGGGCAGGCGAAAAGACCAAGCGGCCTTTGCATTTTTTTTTAGGAAACCTCATCCAAGGGCGGGATGAGGTTTCCTAAAGCAGATAAAAATAAAAGAAATATTTTACACTTGAACTAGAGACCTATCCCTGCTCATGTGACAGGGTCATGCTTTAGGACATTTTTACTTTGTTCAGTAGTTTTTTTTTAAACAGCGTTTCACTTCCCTGTGGCTACTCTGTGCCTCAGGGAGATTGAGGCGCTCTTTCATGCCCATGCGCGAAGGTGACGTTAGGCCTGTTTGCCCTCCTGCCCCCCGCCCGCACAGGCAGCGCTGAACGCAGCCGCTCACGTTCCAACGCTGGGCGGGCCTTCACCTGGCCTGCCCATGTAAAATCGCGGTGCGGTGCCGATCGCGGGCGGCGGTTGGCTTCCTGACTGCCCCCCTGCCAAGCACCCCCCCCCGCCAAGGGCAAAATTTTGCCCTTGAAAACAGAAAGTTGAGGAATAGTTTCCCAGGAGGAAAAATCAGTTCAGACCAGATCAAGATCGTTTCAAGGTTGAACTGACCTGAACCGGTCAGAACTGGTTTCGAACTGGTCGCAGCTGGATTCTACTGGAGGCAACCAATTAACTGGTAATTCTACCGGATTCGTCAGAAATCCAATAGGATCTCCCAGTTGCTGAGTACTTTTCAGCAGACTTCAGCTGGGACCAATTCACCCGTTGTCAATTTCACTAAAACCAGTGCACCAGTGAAAACCTCTGTCTCATTCCTTTCCATGCAAAGGCCGCTTGGTCTTTTCGCCTGCCCGCCAACCATAAGGTTGAACGGGCAGTGAAAAATTCAGTTCAAATGTTAATGGCCTTAATAGGCCATTTCCCCTCCCTCTGTCCCTCCCTGTCCCCTCCCCGTTATCTCTCTCTCTCCCTCAGTTGTCCCACTGCCCATCCCCAACTCCTGCACTCCCCTAAAATTTATTTTGTATGTCTCCCTTCATGATTGGAGTGTTCTCTTCATGAAGATCATAAATGAGGGGTATGTTCATTGTTTCATTTAAAAAAAAAATTATGCAGAAGAAAAATTGCAAGTTACATAAGTGACAATTTCAATGGCGATTTGCATGCGTTGAAATGTATACCTGATTTTAATTGGCTCTTGAGAATAAATTTGGTCCTAATGCAAACTAATACATTAGCAAGATTCCACATCACAAAATCAATAAAAAGATTATTTCATGATTTCAACCACTGACTTTGTGACTCCATTATTATTCACTAGGTCTGCATACACCTACTAGGTGTTTTGCAAATTTCCCTGGGGTTGCATGCAGCCTGGCCAACAAGATGCACCAAGCGCCCCCTCTCCCCCACCCCCACCGATGCAATAATTTCCCCCTCTCCCTGCCCGATGCAGAGACTGGCTGCTCTCCCCTCCCTGCAGCCCCCACCCCTCTCTACCCTGGCACCCCTACAGAAACTGGTTGCTCTCCCCTCATTCCTCCCTCTCTGTCCCCTCGCTCTTTCCCCCTCCCTGTTATGTCTCTCCCCCTCAGTCTCCCCTCTCCAGAGTCTCCACCCTTCCTGCTGCTGCACCCCCTAATCTTTATCTTGTCTCTCCTCGTGACTGGAGCGCTCCCTTCATGAAAATCCATTTGAGGGGCCTTGGATCATAATCAGTTTGTTGGAAATGATGGATCCTGGTTGCATGGGATCCTTGTTGTGGGATGGCCGAGTTGGTAAAATCGACAGAGTTGATCAGCAGTCACTTCTTGGGTGGAACACATTCTGTTTATTTACAAAGGTATTCAGCAGCTACACTTGTGTGCTTTCAACTCAAACCCTATCTCCACACATCTGACTACTAACTACAGACCTGACGACAGAGGTAGCCCGCGCTACTCCTCTAATGGTTACATAAGATCATGTGATCTTCCTTTATAACATCCTTCTTAAAGGTATACTACACATTACATAAAACCATAATTACCGCAAGGGGCATGTTCATTGTCTCATTTATAAATTCTTTTTCTAGAAGCACAATTACTAAATTTACATATAAGTGACAGTGCCAATGGAGATCCACATGTGTTGAAATATATTCGTGCATGCATCTATTATTTATATTTGTATGTAAACTCAGTATTTATGAGCAGTAACACATTAATATTTTATTGGCAAGATTTCATCATAAAGGCAATAAACAGATTATTTCATGACCTCAGTCACAGACTTTGCTTTCATTTTCATCCCATTAGAATTCCTTGCGATTGCCTTTACCCTGGCACCCAATAAGCATTTTGCGAATGTCTCTGGGGTTGTATAACTTGGCCAACCAATTTACATATTTCTCTCCCACGATTATAAGCGTGAAATGCTGGCCCCCACAGCTCAGAGCAACTAGGTCTCAGCTTCAAAATGTGCAAATGAACAGAGGTGAACAGAATGATCTAATTCAGATCAATGTAATTTGGAAAATATGCAATGTAGCATCTACCACCGAGCTCCATTTTAACAGAGGTGGCCACTGCTCCTCCAGCCAGCACTGTTTGGATGCCAGGAGAAATGCCTGGACTCTTAGATGTGCAGTGCATCCTGTTTCTCGATCCTGGAATGGGATGGTGTCTTGTATCAACTGTTCTTTAATAATCAATGACCTTGAAAAGTCAAGATGTTTTGTGGCATACCAATTTGTTGGTTGCCAAATAAAACAAGAGAATTCAAAGTGAGTATACAGAGAGAGAGAGAGAGAGTTTCCATGTAGGGAGAAGAGCAAGGCCATCAATATAAGATAGTCACCAAGAAATTCAGTAGGGAATTCAGAAGAAGCGGAAGAGTGGTGAGAAGATGGAACTCGCTACCTCAGGGAGGTGAATTAATAGATGCATTTAAGGGAAAGCCACATGAGGGAGAAAGGAATTGAGAATAATGCTGATAGAGTTAGATGAGGGAGGATGGAAGGAGTCACAAATGGAGCAAAAACACCAACATGGACTGGACAGCCTGGTTCTGAGTTGTATTTTCGATGTGAGTGAGTGAGTGATGTGTTCCCTACCCGCTGGCAGGTCTTTGGCTCATTGTCTGCTGATGCTTCATCCTGAGCTTTTGTCTTGGTAACTTTTATCTTAGTGGTGGTTTGCCATTGCCTTCCACTTTCAGGTAGAGGGCGAGGAGGCAGGCCCCAAGCCTTCTTCAGCCAAGCGGGAACTGAATCCTGCGTTGTTGGTGTTATTCCGAATCACATACTAGCCAATGGAGCTCACCAGCCCCTATAGCCTATGTAGCACTCTTTAAGACCGAGAGCCAAGGCTTGGTACAGGCACCGACCCAATTTGTAGAAGAGCTGGAAATTCATCACCCATAACAGAACAGCAAGACAGCACTGAGATAGGGTCGGTGCCTATCTCATTGCTGTTTGTGTAGGGCTTGCTGGATCTCCTGAAGTCAATGTGTGCCACCTGTGTTGCTTTTCAAGCTCGTGCAGAAGCCTGCTTCAGCTTCCTTGGCAGGAAGGGTTCCACAATCGGATTGTGTAGACCCTGTGCGACCATGTGCAAGGGGGCCTGCATGTCAACGCGTGGTGTGCCAGAAGTTGCCACAATGTGGTCAAGCTCGTCAGGGGAGCAGATCATGTCAAAACGTGGTGTGTGGATGGAGCCTCAGCAAAGGGAGGTGAAAAAGAATAAAATTGGCATCAATATACTGCAGCTTAAGAAGCTGACACACAATTGAGCTGTAACAGTCTACTTTGGACTCCTCAGCTTTTGTTCAATTTAACAACACAAGCTGATGAGGTCCCTTCTTCATTTGCTTTGCCATTTCATCCTTTAGATGACTGCCCAAAAGGTTCCCGCAGGTGAAATTGTCCTCTTCCACGAATCTAGTAAACTCTACTTCAAGCAATAAAAACAGAAACCCTTTGTACTACACCCTGCTGAATTAATTCTGGCTTGCAATCACTGAGGGAAATTGACCTGGGGCAACTGGAGGCTATTTTCCTAATGCTCAAAGCATAGCCCGATGCTCTTTCAAGGTTGTGTTATAATTACATTCAGATATTATGGTTAATTTCCTACTAGCCTACTGAATAACCTTTCCCCAATTATTTTGATGTGGCTCGTGAACAGTTTTCAAATCAGGATTAAAGATGTCAGTTAAATGCCACTAGCGCTGAAGTGAAGGTTCTGTGTTTTCCTCCTCAAGGACATTAAAAGCATCTTGAACGTTTTAAAAGATTTGGGTCCAGTTTCAGGTCAGTAAAACCTTTCTCCTTTAATGCATTCAAGCATTGTGCAGTTACTGTAACAAGAATTGATGGTTCCAATAGCCTGAAAAGTATCAATCATTTCTTTTAATGCTTCGGAATTGAAGTTTTTGAAACTTTATGCTCAGCAGGATCTATTTGTACAATTACTAGATTTAGAACCTTAAGACCTAAATAAGTCGACCCTGACAATATAAAACACATCTCTTAGTTTGGCAAACTTTTTTATATATTCCATGATAATGCTCAAATTTTTGAAAGAGGAACCTCATCCAAATCATCCAGAACAATTATACATTGTGGCTGCATAGAATTATTCACCTTTGAAAGGCTCACATGTAACAGCAGAAATCTGCAGTACAGGGGGATTTGGGGGTCCTCGTGCATGAATCACAAAAAGCTAGCATACTAGTTCAGCAGGTAATAGGGAAGGCAAATGGAATGTTGGTCTTTATTTCAAAGGGAATGGAGTATAAAAATGGGGAAGGCTTGCTAAAACTATACAAGGCATTAGTTAGACCACACCTAGAATACTGTGAACACTTTTGGTCCCCTTATCCAAGGAAAGATATACTGGCATTGGAGGCAGTCCAGAGGAGGTTCACTAGATTTATCCCAGGTATGGAGGGATTTTCTTATGAGGAGAGGTTGAGTAGGTTGGGCCTGTGCTCATTGGAGTTTAGAAGCATAAGAGGCGACCTTGTTGAAATGTGTAATATTCTTAGGGGGCTTGACAGACTGTATGCTGAGAGGTTGTTTCCCCTTCTGGGAGAGTCTAGGACCAGAGGGCATAATCTCAGAGTAAGGGGGTGCCCATTTAAGACAGAGATGAGGAGGAATTTCTTCCTTCAGAGGGTAATGAATCTGTGGAATTCTTTACTGCAGAGGGCTGTAGGGGCTGGGTCGTTAAATATTTTCTAGGCTGAGATTGACAGAATTTTAATCAGTAAGGGAATCAATGATTATGGGGAAAAGGCAGGAAAGTGGAGTTGGGGATTATCAGATCAGCCATGATCTCATTGAGTGGCAGCGCAGACTCAGTGGGCTGAATGGTCTACGTCTACCCCTCCTTCTTATGGTCTAACACCACATTAAATTACATGCCAAACTATGATACAGAATTTGGTCCTGGCCAACATTTGTTCTTCAGCCAATTTCACTAAAACCTGTCAATTACCAGGGGCAGGATTTTTAGTTCAGCGGGCGTCTGCGATCGGTGGGCCCGGGAGCGGCCAGGGAACGGACCCCTGGCCGCAGTCAGCCCCCAACCACAATCTCACACTGGCCGGCCAATTAACGACCACCAGTGTGAAAGGCGCGCTGAGAAGCTTAGCGCTGCTGGGGTTGGGGGGTGGGGGGGGCGGTGGGGGGCGAGATCTGAAGTCAGCACGGGCATTGGGGGGAGCGCTCGAAGAAAGCTCCCTGAAGGCAGAGAGCTGCCTCGGGGATCTGAAGAACTTAAATGCCAAAAATAAAGATTGTAAAAGCGGAGAGAAAATGCCCACACATCAGAATCAGTCAGCGGAACATATACCAGATGAAAATTCTGTGCAAGCTTTTTCTTTAATTAATATTGGAAACCTCATCCTGCCCTTGGATGAGGTTTCCACAAAAAGGCAAAGGCCGCTTGGTCTATTCGCTCGCCCACCAACCGTAACGTTGGACGGGCAGTGAAAAATCACCCTTGTTTAATACGTTAATGGCATTAACAGGCCTCTTAATTGCGCTGCCGACTCTTGCTCGCACCCACCGACTGAAATATTGCGCGAGAGCACAAGGACGTCACGACGCTTGCCTGATGTCATCACGCGCTATTTCACGCTCGAGCGTGTCGGGCGCGTGCCCGCACGCCGAGCGAAAAATTCTGCCCAGATTGCTGTTTGTGGGAGCTTTGCTGTGCGTATATTGGCTGTTCCTTTACGGCACATTATGGCACTGTGACCTCACTTCAAAAAAAGCACTTATTTGGCTGTAAAGTGCTTTGGGATGTCCTGAAGAATTGAAAGGCGCTATTGAAATGCAAGCTCTTTCGTTTTAATACATAATAAATGATGGCGAATCAGCAGCTTGCTTTAAATTGGGCTCCCGCCCAATGTTCTTCTCTATTGCAGTCAATGCATGGTGGAGCATTAGTAGACATTCAGGATGTCATTTAGACTGGTAGCAGACAGCTAAATCAATGATTGTCTGCTCAGCAAATTCTGTACTGCTCAGTTGGGAACTCCTGAGGCATGACAAGGCCTCTCGGGTCAATATGCAGTGGTGTCAAGTGCAAGGTACATCATTTTGAGTGACAACAGAAGCCATTGAGCCCTCCAGTGTGATCACACAAGACCTTAATGTCTACAGGCAACAACAACAGAAAGTGGCACTATCCTATTTCTGAGATCCAGTTCACATTTGCTTCATGTGGAATTGTATAGGTTCATGTGGTGAGAAAGAAAAATTCCAAGGGGAGGACCCACCCTCTGTGGTTAACTAAAAAAGTTAAGGATAGTATCAAGCTTAAAGAAAAAGCATATAATTGCACAAATATGTGTGGCAGGTCAGATGATTGCACAGAATATAAAAAACAGAAAAGAATGATTAAAAGATCATAAGGAGGGAAAAATTAGAGTATAAGAGAAAGCTAGCTAGAAATATAAAGACAGATAGTAAGAGTTTCTATAGATATTTTAAAAAAGAAAAGAATTAACAAAGGGAACATTGGTCCTATAGAAAGTGAGCCTGGGGAATTAATAATGGAAAATAAGGAGATGGCAGATGAATTGAACAGGTACCTTGCAATGGTCTTCATTATAGAGGATACAAATAACATCCCAGAAATAGCTGTAAATCAGGAAATGGAAAGGAGGGAGGGACTCAAGAAAATTACAATCATCAGGGAAGTGGTATTTAGCAAATTGTTGGAACTGCGGGCTGATAAGTCCCTGGGTCCCGATGGACTTCATCCAAGGGTCTCAAAAGAAGTGGCTAGGGAGATAGTTGATGTGTTAGTTTTAATTTTCCAAAATTCATTAGATTCAGGGAAGGTTCCATTAGATTGGAAAATGGAGAATTTAACTCCTTTTTTCAAAAAGGGAGGGAGACAGAAAACAGGGAACTACATGCCAGTTAGCCTAACAGCTGTCATAGGGAAGATGTTAGAAGCTACTATTAAAGACTTTATGACAGGGCACTTAGATAAATTCGAGGTAATCAGGCAGAATCAACATGGTTTTTTGAAAGGGAAATTGTGTTTAACCAATTTATTGCAGTTCTTCAAAGTAATGTGCTGTGGATAAAGGGAAACTGGTGGATGTACTATACTTAGATTTGATAAGGTGCCACATCAAAAGGTCATTGTGGAAAATGAAAGCCCATGGTGTAGGGGGTAACATATTGGCATGGATAGAAGATTGGCTAACTAACAGAAAACAGAGAGTAGGCATAAATGGGTAATTTTCTGGCAGGATGTGATGAGTGGTGTGTGACAGGGACCAGTGCTGGGGCTTGAACTCTTTACCATTTATTTAAATGATATGGATGAAGGGACTGATGCTATGGTTGCTAAATTTGCTGATGACACAAAGATAGGTAGGAAAGTAAGCTGTGAAGAGGACATAAGGACATAGATAGGTTAAGTGATTGGGCAAAGATCTGGCAAATGGAACATAATGTAAGAAAATGTGAGGTCGTCCATCTTGGCAGGAAGAATAAAGAAGCATATTATCTAAATGGTGAGAGATTGTAGAGCTTTGAGATGCAGAGGGATCCGGGTGTCCTAGTTTATGAATTGCAAAAGGTTAGTATGCAGCTATAGCAAGTTAATACAATATTATTGTTTATTGCAAGGGGAATTGAATACTAAAGAAGGGAGGTTATATTTCAATTATACGGGGCATTGGTGGGGCCTCATCTGGGGTATTGTGTACAGTATTTTTCTCCTGTTTTAAGGAAAGATATGAATGTGTTGGAAGCAGTTCAGAGATTTACTAGATTAATACTTGGAATGGACAGGTTGTCTTATGAGGAAAGGCTGGACAGGCTAAGTTTGTATCCGCTGATGTTTAGAAGAGCAAGGGATGACTTGATTGAAGTATATATGATCCTGACAGTGTAGATGTGGAAAGGATGTTTCCTCTTGTGGGGGAACCTAGAACTAGGGGTCATTGTTTAAAAGTGAGGGGTCACCCAGTTAAGACAGAGATGAGGACATTTTTTCTCTCAGACGGTTGTGAGACTTAGTAATTCTCTTCCTCAAAAGGTGGTTGAGGCAGAGTCTTTGAACGTCTTTAGTGCAGAGATAGATAGATTCTTGATAAGTAAGGGAGTGAAAGGTTATCAGTAGTGGGCAGGAATGTGGGGTTGAGGTTAAAATTAGATCGGCCATGATCTTATTGAATGCAGGCTCCAGAGGCCTAGTCCTGCTCCTAATCTGTATGTTTGTATGTTCAAATTTGTTAGGTTCGGGATCTCCTCAATTATAACACAGAAGAATTACGAATGGAGCGAACTAAATTGGCACTGAGAAGTACACACCTACTTCCAGGTTAGACATCACAGGCTAGACATACAAAATACAGGAGCGCCAAGCCATTTGACTGACTGATTACCTATCTCTCGAATATGATAAAAATGGACCAACTGCACCTTATTTTCTGCTCATTATGCCTCACTTCCTCTCTCACATCAAATGTTGACCATTGCACTTTGGGATCACACATAATTATGGTGAACGTGAACAAAATCATAGGCGATTGTCACTCATTAACAGATAGGCAAATTAACTCTTGCTCAATTCATCGTTCTTGCTCTTGATTGGCAGATATGCAAACATATTCATTTTGTTTCATTGATATGCAAATATATTAGCAAGGGTAGGGTGAACTGAGTAATTAACTCAAAATAATTTTTGAAGTATTTTCATCTGCTATTTTCCCCCACAACTTGCCAAAACAGTTGGGTTTTCAATCTATCTTAAGCAAGCAACAATGACATATTTCATGATAGTGTGATTAAATACACATCTATTAACATATACACCTGCAGCCCTTCACCTTTCACAATAGTCCAGCACTAAATTTATCATTTCCTCCTCAAACTATCTGCCCGCAAAAAAGAACTATGGACTATGAATTAACACAAAGCATTGCTTATAACAGTCTTTTTTTAAATGATCCATTTATGTTGTGTGAGCATAGCTGACATTGCCAATTCTTATTTTCCCTTGAAAAGGTGGTGGTGAGCTGCCTTCTTGAACTGCTGCAGTCTGTGCGGTGTAGGTACACCCACGGCACTGTTAGGGAAGGAGTACCAGGATTTTGAGGCCCACTTTCATGAGTTGACTTTCCATTGACTTTTACTTCAGTAAAGTTGAAAGGGATGTAAAAAGGTGTCCAATCAAATCCATCCTGTCCTCCTGAAAGGATTAGGTTAAAATTGAGGCTACAGTGGGTTGACAAAGCATGGAGTGTTTCACCACAGAGAGTTGCTGAAGTTAAGCCCATTGCTAATTTAAGGGAAAATCTGAAATTTTACATGAAGGTGCTTTTCTAAAATTTAGTGACCACTTGTTTTCAACAATATAATTCATGTTGCATTATGTGAAATGCTTGAATCTACACCATTGTGCGAATCATATTCATTTGTGATGGAAATGTCCTCACACTGCAAATATTCAGACTGATGCATCCTATGGCCAAAGTTGCTGAATCACAAATGTTTACAGTGCAGAAAGAGGTCATTCAGCCCATTGTGTCTGTTCTATATCTCTGATAGCTCAGTGCTGTCCAAGGCATTTGTCACTCAGCACGTGACTAATTGGCAAGCCAGACATGGGCCATTGTATTTCTGATTAGTGAATTAAAAAATGAGTCGTCGGGATCAGAAAATTGGATAAATAATTGAACTAGGGAGATACAAGGCTATGGAGAAGAAAACAAAGCAGTGTGATTGGCTTTTGTTTTTTGTAACACATGTTTATCCAACAGAAATTGCCAAGTAGCCACATATTTTAACCAGGTGCACTGGCTTCAGGAGAAAACATATTAATGCTCTCACTTCACTTAATATACTTCAAATGCGTATTTACTGAACACGCATCTACTGCCATTCAATAGTCAAGGAAGTAAAGCCCTGACAATGACCAAGAGAAAACTCGCACTCTCCATTTTTCATCCTGCAATTTTATCAACAAATGCGCAACAAAAGTTCAAGCTCACAAACACATGCTGTGCAAATACGAGTTATTGAGATCACATGCCCAATGACGTACTGAATTTCTATTTATTAATCACAAATACAATGATCCACATCTGTATTCTCAATTAGCCACACGTACCAATGATGAAAGCTCTGGACAGCGTCGTGCTATCAAAGGCACCAAACAGACACAAATGGGCTGAATGACCTCTTTTTGAGCTGGGAAAATTTTTGTTTCTGTGATTGTGGTGGTAGAATGTGTTAGTCTGAAAATCTGCAGTGTGCAGAATTTCTCAGCAGAATTGAATATATGAATGGATATGATTTTCTAAGCGGATGTAGGTAAAAACATTTCCCCATACTGCAACATATTGCTAAGTTGAAAGCGAGTGGGCAGTAAATTTAAAAGGTGCTTTCATGTATCATTTCACATTTGAACTATTATCATCTGCTGAATTCTTACTTCAAAGGAAGCTTATTGAGGGAGAGAAAGAAAAAAAAATGGAATGGTTACAGCAAATATTTTCCTTTTTTTTGATGAGTACTTGAAAGCAATTATTATTCATAAAAATTGACTTGTTTTTATGAGTGCAAAATTATGAAATATGTTTAATAAAATATCTCAGCAGACATTTGCATTTGATGCTTTGTTATTCCTTCCTGGAAAAATATCTTTGTCTGTCTCTCTGACTTTCTACCTCTTTCTTTCCCTTGATCTCCTTCAGCCTGTCATATGTCCTTCTGTCTTTCCTTCCAATAAACAGTAATTTGAACCTTCACATATATCAGCTAAGCACAGTGATTAATTGGGATATAATGGAAGGCTTTCTGTTTGCTTTCAAATTCAACTCATTTATTTCAACAGTAACTCAAGTTAGAATGATGAAAGAAACTCTGCGCTGTGTTTTGCATATATTCTCTCAGTTTAATAATATTTTGAACTTCATGGAGTAATTATGAAATTAAAACCAGCTAAAATTAAAACGGTTTATAATACATTGCTTCATTCTTACTCACACTAACATAGGTGTAATTTCTTTCAAATATAAATGTGACATGAATAAAACTTATAAAATTTATCTCAACTTTTGTATTTTTTGTTAAACAGATTTGAATAATAACGCTGAAAAAAAAATTTGAAAGAGATCCAATTAGACATTCTGTCATTTGGCTCACTTAAAGGCCACAGGGACATTTTGGGAAATTAAACATACTATGAGGAAGAGGAGGTTCATTGAAGGTGTTCAAAATGATGAACGGTTTTGATAGAATAATTAAGGAGAACATGTTGCTGTTAGCATGAAAGTCTGTGACCAGAAGGTACAGATTTAAGGTAATTGGCAAAAGAACCAAGGGGGAGATGAGGAGTTTTTTTTTGCAAGAAGCAAGTTATGATGATCTGGAATTCACTGCCTAAAAGGGTGGTGGAAGGAGATTTAATAATTATTTTCAAAAGTGAATTGGTTAATACTTGAAAGGGAAAAATTGCAGGGCAAAGGAAAAAGAACAGGGAGAGTGGGACTAATTGAATAGGTCTCTCAAAGATATAGCACAGGCACGATGGACCAAATAACCTTTGCCTGTGCTGCATTATTTTATACATATACTCGGACTGTAGAATCTGGTCAGGGTAAAATAAATCGAAGTCCAGAGCTTTGAGATAGATTAAGATCATAAAGTAAAAACAATTCTTTAACAAAGGCACGAAAAGACAGAAAATCAAATCCAACAGAAAAAAGCAATTACGTCATTGTGACATATGTAAATTTTTGAATGCATTGTTTTATACAAAACCTTATTTTGGATATTAATAATTTGAGTCAACGAAAATAAGCAAACTTTTGTTAAATGCAGTTTGATTTGAGTCATCAATAATTCACGAATGTGAAATCGTTTTTTAAAGAATCCCATTATAAATGTTTATACAGGAGATTTTTCAGTCAAAATATTCACATAAAATGGTATTGCAGAAATAACATTTATGAACAGGATGTGTGTACAATGCAAAAAGTTTTTAAAAAATAGATATATATGTTCTAAAAGGTTATGGCAGCTGCATTTTTTATTCATGTGTATATAAACAATATGTGTTTTTGAATATTGAAGGCAATCTGTTGCAATTTCTGGAAGGATCATATTTATCAGTGATGAAAATGTTCTGTTTTTAATATTTATTTAGTTTTATTTTGGACACATTCAATTCTCTTGTACAGATATTGTAAGTTAATTTAGTTTTCCCTTTATATATTTTTTGACCTTTGCTACAAAAAATGCACACGATACAGATGTATAATAAAGTTGGTAGTATGGACTGCAGCGGTTCAAGAAGGCAGCTCACCACCACTTTCTCAAGGGCAACTAGGGATGGGCAATAAATGCTGGTCCAGCCAGAGAAGCCCACATGGCCCGTGGATGTATAAATTTTTTTTTTTCAGAATTATACAATTATGTAGCACAGAAGGAAGCCATTCAGGCCATGATGGCTGTACTGGGTCAATGAGAGATTGCTAATTAGTTCCATTATGCCATTCTTTCCCCTGAAAATGTTTCCTTTTCTGGCAATTATCTGGGCCTGAGCTTCCTCAGAGTGGCAATCAGAGCCGGATTGCCATTCTGTGCCCAATTTTTATTTACCTCAATTTTTCTTCGATCCTATCTTGCCTGACATTCTGACTCAGGTGAGGTGAGATCCAGGCAGTGCAGCGCATCCCCGGGGCCCAGCGCCAAAGTGCAGCTGAGTCAAAGTGAAGGAGGCCATGCCCCATTTTTTACGCCACTGGCTGCTGTAAACCAGGTATGTTGAAAGGTCCATTGAAATTTACAGGTCCTTGACAGGCCAGAGAGAAGGCAAGTGTCTCAGGTAAGTGGATAGGATTTAGCGGGGGGTGGGGGGGGTGGTGTTAGAGATTGAATAATTCATTGTCTACAAGAAAAATAATTCCTCATACCCCCTTTGGTTCTTTTTCCAATTTCCTTAAACCTGGAGTCGCTGAGTCAGAAGGTTCAAGTCCCAATCCAGATACTTGAACACAAAATTTAGGCCAACCCTCCCTTTGAGGGAGTGCTGAACTGTTGGAGGTGCCATCTTTTGGGAGAGATGTTAAACTGAGGCCCTGTCTGCCCTCTCAGGAGGGCATGAAAGATCTCTCGGCCACTATTTCGAAAAAGAGCAGGGCTGTTGGTCCTGGGACCAATGTTTATCCCTCTACCAACATCACTAAAAACACGTTATCAAGTCGTTACCCTATTAGTGGCCACTTGCTATGTGTGAATTAGCTGCTGTGTTTCCTCCTTTCTAACAGGGACTGCATATGCAAAGTGCTTAATTGGCTGTAAAATGTCTTGAGGTTATGAAAGGTGTTACATAAATGTAAGTTCTTTTTTTACCTCTTAGCCAATTTAATGATCTACTTTGGTGAATATATTCAAATAGAAGTTACCTTCAATTCTGCCAGTTCAAACATATCAATATATTCCTGACTTTTCCTGCAGGTGTCTATTCACTGGGACTGTACATCCACCTTTCCCCCCACATAACCCCCATCCCACGGCTCACTGTAGATGCACAATGGGCTGTAGCTTGGATTTTCCTCTTCAAGCCAACATGAGATAGCCACAGAGACAACCCTGTAGATTAGGAGGAGGCCTCCAATGATAGCCCTTGGCCGACACTGGGGCCTCCTGACACCTTTCACATGGTGGCCCCATGGAGAGATGGTAAGCGAGGCCACAGAGAGCAGGGAAAAACCCTGGGTTCCCAGGGCCCTCCTCAGGTATGGGAAACATGTGAGAAAGCAGTAAGACTTGTCATTGGCCAGCAATAAATTAATAACAGGTTGAAAGGCAACGTATAATGGCATGCATGCTCCAACCATCTTCTTGATCTAGGACACTATTGATTAGCTGTGCCTTGGCAGCATCATTAAGGTTGGCCCAGAAGGAAAAAACAGTAAAAACTGGGAAATAAGAGTACTGGTCCAAACTGGTCTTGTATACCTTAAAATGGAACACCAATAAAAACTGGGAAATAAGAGTACTGGTCCGAACTGGTCTTGTATACCTTAAAATGGAACACCAATAAAAACTGGGAAATAAGAGTACTGGTCCGAACTGGTCTTGTATACCTTAAAATGGAACACCAATAAAAACTGGGAAATAAGAGTACTGGTCTGAACTGGTCTTGTATACCTTAAAATGGAACACCAGTAAAAACTGGGAAATAAGAGTACTGGTCTTGTATACCTTAAAATGGAACACCAGTAAAATCTGGGAAATAAGAATACTGGTCCTAGCTGTTTTGTCCTCTTGGGGGACAAGCTCATGATCTATGCCCTTGACCTGTAGCTTTGGTGGTGATCTACCCTGACTGCTTCCGTTTGGGAGGAGGACACCCAATAATCCTGGGAATTGACGATGCTGATTGATCCAGGGCTGGACCGGGATAAGTTGTCTAAACTGTCACATGGTGAAATTTATAATACATAACCTGAGTTCCAGGTCCAGAGAATCTACCCTCCGACCCCACCCCTCACCCCTCACCAAACTCCCCTATTGATCACTACCCCAGGGGTAACAAAAAGGCTTGAGTAAACTGGAGAACAAAATACGTTGTTTTAAAGGGCAGGATTTTCCTGTCAGCGAGCGGGGGGGCGAGGCCTGTTCACCAATGCATAAAATGACGTGTGGTGATGTCCGGGGGAACTCCCAACCTCACCCCACCCCATTTAAATTTTCAGGAAGGCGGGGTCGCAGCAAAATCAGCTGTGTGCCCGCCGACCTGTCAATAGCCAATTGAGGCCATTCACAGAGTCATTTAAGTAATTAAAAGACCTGCCCGTCCAACCTTAAGGTTGGTGGGCAGGCCAGCAGCCCTGATGGGCTTCAGAAGAAGCATGAAACCTCATCCACGGGTGGGGTGAAGTTTCATGTAGGTTTTAAAAAATTTAATTAAAGTTTTTAAAAAAGTTATGGACATGTCCCAACTCATGTGACAGTGTCACATGAGGGGACATGTCAGGGATTATTTTTTTTCTATTTTTTATTGTAGAGCCGATCTCCCTGGGGCAGCGCTTAGCCTCAGGAAGATGAGTTGCTCTTTCATGGGCATGCGCGAAAGGGCGCACCCTCGGCTCAGGGAATCTCCCCCCGCCCGCACAGGGAGTGCATAGCGCTTCCGTGCGGACGTCACGCTAGGCTGACCTTAATTGGCCCGCTCACGTAAAATGGCGGCGCGCCCAGGGGCGCCTCTTGCGCACCCGCACTTCAACATCCCCCCCTCAATGGGGGGAAAATCCTGCCCAAAAACTTGGTGCAGATAATTACCTGTATCTACAAGACTCATTCGTACTATTTGGAGGCACTGATTAATCTCCCGAAAGTGATTTAAAATATGTGATTGTCCCATTCTGCGATTATCAAATCAACTGTTGCTGAGTTTAAGCGACTGAGTTTTGTATGGAGGTGTGAATAATTTGATAGAGGCCATTCCTAAGTGGGCAGAGCACAGTTAAATAACTTAATGACTTCTAACTGATTATACACAATTATTAAAATAACTGCATCTTAGTTATGGCACCGTCCCTTCTACATGTAATAGAACCAAGACATCTCCTTAATGAAACTGTATCTTTGCTTATTAAAGTTTTAATTCACTCACTGTCAAACTTCATTCCATTATGAGATGCAGTCAAATGCAATGCATGTTTTTCTGACACCACATAGGCACTGAGGCCAGTATCGCCTGTTGGCAGTCACATGCCACTCTGTTTACAGAGATTGCAGCCCTGATGTACTGAAGTCTGTTGACAGTAGTGTGTAATTGTGTGAGGCAAACTCTAATGGACTCACTGATGTTACACAGGCAATTACCATTGTAGTTAGCTTTCATGTCATGTCTTGCAAGCAATTATTGGAATTAAATGAGAAAATTGGATAGTTCTGTCATTGATGACACCGGTTCAAAAATATTATGCATAGTTTATGAATAGGATGCCAACACATTTCAGTTTTGATTGCTAAGAAATCATTGCAACAGTCTGTCAACAGTGTTACCGCAATATTGTGTTTGCAGGGTTTTACTTAAGTGATTCCTCAAAATAATCACTCTTGCATTGTCATGATCACTCTGTGTTTTCATAAAATATTGACAGCACATTTTCTAGGGTACATTCGAACCTCTTCCCATCCTTCCCTATCTAACTCCATTAGCGTAACCCTCTATTGCTTTTTCTCCCATCAGTTTATGTAGCTTCCCCTTACATGTGTCCCTACTATTCATCCCAGATACTCGACATGGTCGCTTAATTCTTTGGGTAGAATCCAACAGTCGAGGGGTCTCGAGACAGACAACAGTTTTCAGTGCTGGTTTTCCTCTTCACTGCACCTGGGGAAATTTCTTTGGGGCATTGCGCTGGGATCCTCTCATTTCAGAAGAGCTGTAGTGACCTTGGGGGAAACACAACTGCCTTCAGATAAACTTCTATTTTAGCATGATCTTTGGTCCTCCTGCTGGCAGGCTGTGGTCTTCTTTCTGCTATTCCTGGATGCCATTGCCTGCCAGGATGGAAGGTTTGTCCCAGTGGGATGAGGGGTGGTTGGGGGCGGACTGGCTGGGAGGAGTGGGTGGATGATCTGTGCCTCTCACTGTGCACCAACACATCTTGGGAATGTTGCTACTGTCTGCTAACCTGTGCAGTGACAAGCATAGAATCGGACCTTACCAATCCACCTCAAAAACTGCCTTTTAAGATAATATCCTAACCGGCTCACAAGATCTGTTGATTTCTCTTAAAGCTCCCAATTGCTATATCTGCCCAGTTACCGAATATCCTTTAGCTATAAAATGATGGCCCTTGGGTTTTTTTTAAGGCAGAGAAGTTTCGGAGACCCCAAACCTTGTGAAACATCAGAGGAACATGTCTTAGGGAGCCATCTTCTTCCCACTATATCTATAACCAACTGCTGCAGCATCTTAGTTGTCTGGCCAATATTAGCTCTTTAATACAAAAGCAAAATACTGTGGATTATGGAAATCTGAAATAAAAACAGAAAATACTGGAAATACTCAGCATGTCTGGCAGCATCTGTGGAGAGAGAAAGACTGAGTCAATGCCTGACGGGTGGGGCTGGAAAATCTTGGCCAACATTTCAGGTCGATGATCTTCTGTCAGAACTGTTCTGAATATATTAAAAAGTTTGGAAATTTTATCACAAGGCAAAACAATTGACACTGCACAAATTTAAATTGTTTTTTTCAGTGTCACCCAGGCTCTATGAAAAGGCATGTCATTAAAAACTTAGTTACACCTCACTAACACAATCACAGAATTGTTACCGCGCTGATGGAGGCCATTTGGCCTATCATGCCTCCTCTGGCTCTCCGAATGAGCGATTCACCTAGCGCCATTCTCCCACCTTCACCCAGTAACCCTGCACATTCTTCCTTTTCAGATAACAGTCCAATTCCCTTTTGAATACCTTGATTGAACCCGCCTCCACCACACTCTCAGGCAGCGCATTCCAGATCCTAACAAGATGTAACTTTCTCAGGTTTTTAAAAAGAAATGTTATAACGTAAATCGAGATCTTCTCATCAGTTTACTGATTTCTGCTTGATTACAGACTGGAGTCTTCAACAACACAACCTGTGGGGAAGCTTAGAACCACTGACAGCAACTTCTAGATTTCCTTAAGATAAAAGCAAAATACTGTGGATGCTGGAAATCTGAAACAAAAACAAAAATAGCTGGAAAAACTCAGCAGGTCTGACAGCATCTGCGGAGAGAAATACAGTTAACGTTTCGAGTCCGTATGACTCTTCATCAGAACTAAAGAAATATAGAAATGTGGTGAAATATAAGCTGGTAGAGGGGGGTGGGACAGGTAGAGCTGGATAGAGGGCCAGTGATAGGTGGAGGCAAAGAAGAGATTGCCAAAGGTGACATAGACAAAAGGACAAAGGGGTGTTGATGGTGGTGATATTAGCTGAGGAATGTGCTAATGATGACATTGAGGGTAGAAAGCAGGACAAACAAGTGGCAGATAGCCCTAGTGGGGGTGGGGTGGGGGGAAGGGATCGAAATGGGCTAAACGGTGGAGATAAAACGATAGATTTAAAAATGGGTGGGAAAAGAAAAATATATTTTAAAAATATATATTATGGGAAAAGGGGGATCTGAAAGGGGGTGGGGATGGAGGAGAGAGTTCATGATCTGAAGTTGTTGAACTCAATATTCAGTCCGGAAAGCTGTAAAGTGCCTAGTGGAAGATGAGGTGTTGTTTCTCCAGTTTGCGTTGAGCTTCACTGGAACATTGCAGCAGGCCAAGGACAGACATGTGGGCATGAGAGCAGGGTGGAGTGTTGAAATGGCAAGCGACAGGGAGGTCTGGGTCATGCTTGCAGACAGACCGAAGGTGTTCCACAAAGTGGTCACCCAGTCTGTGTTTGGTCTCTCCAATGTAGAGGAGACCGCATTGAGAGCAGCGAATGCAGTAGACTAAATTGAGGTAAGTGCAAGTGAAATGCTGCTTCACTTGAAAGGAGTGTTTGGGCCCTTGGACGATGAGGACAGGGGAAGTAAAGGGACAGGTGTAACACCCTCTGCGGTTGCATGGGAAGGTGCCGTGAGAGGGGGTTGAGGTGTAGGGCGTGATGGAGGAGTGGACCAGGGTGTCCCGGAGGGAACAATCCCTGCGGAATGCCGCCGGGGTTGGGGGGAGGGGGGGAAGGGAAGTTGTGTTTGGTAGTGGCATCATGCTGGAGTTGTCGGAAATGGCGGAGGATGATCCTTTGAATGCGGAGGCTGTTGGGGTGATAAGTGAGGACAAGGGGGATCCTATCATGGTACTGGGAGGGAGAGGAAGGAGTGAGGGTGGATGCGCGGGAGATGGGCCGGACACGGTTGAGGGCCCTGTCAACCACCGTGGGTGGAAAACCTCGGTTAAGGAAGAAGGAAGACATGTCAGAGGAACTGTTTTTGAAAGTGGCATCATCAGAACAGATGCGATGGAGGCGAAGGAACTGAGAGAATGGGATGGAGTCCTTACAGGAAGCGGGATGTGAGGAACTGTATTCGAGGTAGCTGTGGGAGCCGGTAGGCTTGTAATGAATATTGGTGGACAGTCTATCACCAGAAATTGAGACAGAGAGGTCAAGGAAGGGAAGAGAAGTGTCAGAGATGGACCATGTGAAAATGATGGAGGGGTGGAAATTGGAAGCAAAATTAATAAATTTTTCTAGGTCCAGATGAGAGCATGAAGCAGCACTGAAGTAATCATCGATGTACCGGAGAAAGAGTTGTGGAAGGGGGTCGGAGTAGGACTGGAACAAGGAATGTTCCATATACCCCATAGAGAGACAGGCATAACTGGGGCCCATGCGGGTATCCATAGCCACACCTTTTATTTGGAGGAAGTGAGAGGAGTTTAAGGAGAAATTGTTCAGTGTGAGAACAAGTTCAGCCAGACGGAGGAGAGTAGTGGTGGATGGGGATTGTTCGGGCCTCTGTTCGAGGAAAAAGTGGAGAGCCCTCAGACCATCCTGGTGGGAGATGGAGGTGTAGAGGGATTGGACGTCCATGGTGAAGAGGAGGCGGTTGGGGCCAGGGAACTGGAAATTGTTGATATAATGTAGGGCATCAGAGGAGTCGTGGATGTAGGTGGGAAGGGACTGGGCAAGGGGAGAGAGAAGGGAGTCAAGATAGCGAGAAATGAGTTCCATGGGGCAGGAACAGGCTGACACGATTGTCAGGACTGTCCTGTTTGTGGATTTTGGGTAGAAGGTAGAAGCGGGCCGTCCGAGGTTGGGAGACTATGAGGTTGGAAGCTGTGGGAGGAAGATCTCCAGAGGAGACGAGGTCTGTGACAGTCCAGGAAACAATGGCTTGATGTTCAGTGGCGGGGTCATGGTCCAGGGGGAGGTAGGACCATGCCTTCTAAGTCACGATTGGTTGAAAGAGATTAAATTAAACTGGTCCGATATCATCCAGTTGCGAGTAGGAGGGCGGCCAGAGCTGCTAAAAAAAATGACACCGTCTTCTGGGATGAACTGCGGAAAATCCAAGGCCTACAGGCCAAGATTTATGTGGACTCAGAAGCAACTCCTCTCTTCTTGAAAGCAAGACCGGTGCCATATGCTCTGAGAGAGTTGACACTGAGTTGAACCGGCTAGAGAGGCTGGGTGTCATAAATACAGTTCAGTTCTCAGTGTAGGCAGCACCTATATCCCCCATCCTAAAACCAGATCAGACCATCCGGATCTGTGGGGACTATAAACTAACTGTTAACAAAGCAGCCAAACTGGACAGGTACCCTATTCCCATGATTGGAGACCTCTATGCCAAACTAGCAGGAGGGACAATGTATAGAAAGCTTGATATGAGTCATGCATGTCAGCAACTGGAACTGGATGATGCCTCCAAAGAGGTGTGACCATAAACACCCAGAAAGAGTTAAATCAATACAAATGCCTGCCCTTCGGTGTTTCTTCGGCCTGTGCCATTTTTCAGAGGATGATGGAGAGCTTGCTATAAGGATTATCTTAGCTTGTGGTCTACCTGGGCGATGTACTAATAGCTGGATTCACAGAAACGGAGCACTTGCTAACCTGGAGGAAGTCCTGAAATGATGTTTAGAAGCAGGAGTGCGCCTAAAGAAGGAAAAATGTACTTTTCCGGCAATTGAAGTTATTTATTTGGGCCACCGGTTAGATGCCCAAGGGTTACACCCTGTTAACGAGAAGGTTAAAGCAACCGAGAAGCACTTGCACCTAAGATTGTCCCTGAACGTAAATCATTTTTAGGGATTGTAAATTAATATGGCCGGTTTCTACCAAATTTATTAATGGTTCTAGACCCTCTACGTTCACTGCTAAAGAAAATCCAGCGTTGGGTTTGGAATTCACCCCAAGAAGAAGCCTTCATGAAAGTCAAACAGCTCTTGCACTCTTCAAACTTGTTAGTGCACTACGACCCGACAAAGGAATTGGTGCTAACCTGCGATGCATCTCCCTACGGAATGGGAGCGGTTCCATCTCACAAGATTGACGATGGTGCAAAGAGACTGATATCCAGGACACTTACCACAGCCGAGAAAGGATATTCTCAGATCGAGTAGGAAGGTCTGTGTGTTATTTTTGGTGTAAAAATATCCCACCAATACGTACATGGGCGACACTTGATGATAGTATCAGACCACAAACCTCTCTTGGATGTGTTTAGCGAAGAAAAAGCTATCCCTCCCATGGCTTCTGCACAAATTCAAAGATGGGCCCTAATTTTAGCAGCATACGAATATACTTTAAAGCATAGACCAAAGACTCATTTGGCCAGTGCTGATGCCCCAAGTCGCCTTCCTTTGCAAGAGCACAATGAACATGTCCCGATTCCCCAAGAGATCGTATTAGTGATGAATTTCTTGGATTCTTCACCAGTCTGTGCCAGGCAGATAAGGAAGTGGACGAATCTCAATCCAGTCCTGTCTTGAGTGAGAGACCGAGGGCAGTATCTTCTGCCTGTTGGGCGGGCCGGTCGGGAGCGGGTGTGGAGCCGATCGCCACCCGCGATTGGCTGTGCACCGTCATTTTACGTGGGTGGGCCAATTAAGGCCGGCCCAGCATGGTGCACAGCTGGTAGCGCTCTGGGTGTGGGGAGAAGGGAGAGTTGGGGCATGCGCGCGAAAGAGCACAGAAACCTCCCTGAGGCACAGAGCTGCCTCAGGGAGATTAAGTTCAATTTGAAACTTCAAAATAAAGAAAGTTAAAAATCATTTACACATATCCCCTCATGTGACAGCTGGGACATGTTTATGAAATGTTTAACAAATATTTAATCTAATAAACCCTTCATGAAACCTCATCCTGCCCGTGGATGAGGTTTCATGTAAAATGCGAAGGCCGCCTGGGCTCTTCACCTGCACCCCCCCGATAACCTTAAGGTTGGACGGGCAGCCCTGTCAATTTGGCTAATTGGTTTATTAACGGCCTTAATAGGCCTTTGACAGTTCGGCGGGCACGCAGCCGACTCTGGTGCGCGCCTGCCGAACGACAGATCGGAGTGATGCGCGATGATGTCAGGATGCACGCCCAACGTCACCGCGCATCATTTTACGTGCCGGAGTGTGGGGCCTGCCCCCACACACCAAAGAGAAACTTCTGCCCCAAGTGTTAAACGGATTGTCCCAGGAACCAGTCCCTGATGAATTGAAGCTATTTTTCAACCTAAGGCATGAAATGAGCAGTTAAGATGGTATCCTGTTGTTGGGTGTGCAAGTAGCAGTTCCTTCACAAGGAAGGGAACTGCTCTTAGTAGAGCTAAGCAGTGCCCAGTCAGGAATCTGAAGAATAAAGATGATTACGCGAAGTTATCTTTGATGGCCGGGAATGGATAGCGATATTGAGAAGGTGGATAAACACTCTGTGCAATGCCAACAGCTGCAGAAGTTGCTGGTGGAAGCCCCATTACACCCATGGGAGTGGCCTGGTAGAGCTTGGATGAGATTGCACATAGGTTACGTCGGTCCTTTTCTTGGAACCATGTTTCTATTGATTATAGATGCTCATTCCAAGTGGTTAGACGTTTAGGAAGTTAAGTCACCATCGTCAGGTGCGACTATAGAAAAGTTACACCAAAGCTTTTCTATCCATGGATTGCCAGAGGTAATTGTCTCAGGTAATGGTACTGTGTTTACTAGCACTGAATTTCAGAGGTTTGTCAGCCTGAATGGTATCAACCACATGAAGACTGCACCATACCATCCGTCATCTAACAGACTGACGGGAAAAGCAGTACAAATTTTTAAGGCGGGAATGAGAAAGTTAACAGGTGAATCGTTGGAAACTAAATTTGCTCTTTTCCTACTTAAATACAGAATAAACCAGCCACCCCCACAATATGACAGGCGCAACACCTGCAGAGTTACTGATGAAGCGTCATCTCTGAACAAGACTAAGCCTGATGCTTCTCAATTTGGAGGGGAAGGTGGAGAAAAGTCAAGGGAACCAAAAAGCGACTCATGATTTGCATAGTTGTGAGCGACAATTCACGTTGGAGAAGCAGTATATGCAAGGAATTTCGTTGGAGGACCAAAGTGGTGACTGGTAAAGTAAGCTCTGTGAGCGGACCATTGTCACTCCATCTAGAAGTGGAGGGCCAGATCACCCTCAAGCACGTGGATCATTTAAGAAGGAGGGAGATACCCCAACAAAATGATGTTCCACCTGTAACCATTGCTGAACCTGTGGTTCCTGTTGAAGTTGTTCAACCAAAGATAGACGTGCCCGACATCTCTGTTGGAGTGGACAACACTGAACTGCCTGTGCCTAATGAGGTACCCGGTGTTACTGCGGTTCTAGAAACTGTGGTTCCTGCCAAAGATTCGGAAGTGGTGCAGCTACAACGTTCCACATGGACCAGGAAATCACTTGAAAGACTCAACTTATAATTTCATGACTTGTGTAAATATAGTAATGTCATGAGATAAATATCCTTGTAAATAAAAAATGTACAGAAAAGTTAAAGGGGGAAGAATGTAGTAATTATAGTTTTGATAAATATAGGACTGTAGCTTTGAGAATAATCCTGTATTGTAAGATCATATGATCTGTGTAAACCAATCAGGTTGCAGTGCGGGGAATCTCTAGGAGGGAATTCTTCTTTAGTTATAGAGCTTGATGTACACATGTAACTGCTGCCGCTGTCTTGTAAATAAAGTTCAATGTTTCCACCAAGAAAAGTTGCCTGGAAAATCAACTCTATAACAGGTCTAAAGTGTTGTACGTAGTTGGTAGAAAACTTTATTCAAGCGTAATCACATCCCTTGTGCTTATCTGGATTCAACTTTATGAGATTGCCTTTTGTTAACAGAGTAATGGATTTGTTTGCTTTTTTAAGCTTGTGCAGTGTGCTAAGCCATCCCATACTTTCTCATTTGTTCATAATTTATTCAGGTAAAAAGATGGAAACAGCTTTTTGCTACAAGTCCCTCAGTCCCACAAATACTGTATGCTAGCAATATTTCAGAACAATATCTTGTACAAGGTCTAGTTTAAGTTTATACCTTTGGGTTTTAGGCTAGTGAGTATTGCAAAAGAGAAGCATGTTTTACCAGTAGATTCTCAATGCTACATTTGGAAAGTACTGGCACACATGGAATTGAGGCAAGGATTGTCTAGTGCCTTTGATTTCAGCATTTATATTAATATAATATTTATTTTGCTAATGAGTCTGCATGGAACTGTATGAAACTGTATGGAAATTATTTTATAAAAGGCTAAGGGCTTTTATTTTTACTTCAGTTTTTTTGTCTTATTTCCGTTTTGGGAATTTATAAAAATACACGCTGAATAAATGAGTAATAAAGGCCATGAGCAAATATAGCAACGAGAAGCATTAAGATGTCCTTATTGCTTCCTCTAGTCCCTCATGTTGCTATTGTATTAATAAAGCACAGCACAGAATTCAAGAGGATATTTGGCTTAACAACTTTTCTCTTTCCACAGGCTGTGCAGAATTTGCCCTGATCGTTGAAATCTAAACCGCATGTCGCCTCCTGGAGGAATCTCAGCAAATTTGCTCCTTGCAAGGGATAAAAATAAATCATGCAAAACTCAAGAATGCCTAACGATATAAGATGGTCACTAATAAACCCAATAGGGAATTCAGGAGAAACTCCTTTGCTCAGAAAGTGGTGAGAATGTGGAATTCAGGACCATAAGGAGTGACTGAGGTGAATGGCAAAGCTTTGTTTAGGGGAAGCTAAATAAACACAGAGGGGATGAAGGAATGGAAGGATAATGTTGACAGGATGAGATGAAGTAAGGGGGAGGAAGCCCGTGTGGAGCATAAGCTCTGGCATCAGTCTGATGAGCCAAAAGGCCTATTTTTCTGCCGTAAATTCTACGTAACCTTACACCCTACATTTATTAAACTTGATTTATCGTTTAATGGGGGCCCAACCAGGCCCCGTCCACCAGCAGCCTCCTCTGCCTGGCTGAAATTGAAATAATAGCTACACTAACCAATTTAAGATAAGCAGTCAAGCTCAACGTGACTCATTTACACTTGCTAGAAGTGACATACGTTCAAACACAGGGACTCGTTCCCCGCAAACCAAAGGGATATTTTTAAGCCTTGTGCCTTTTTTTTGAATTACCCATGAGTTTGGGGAACCTATAGTTCCCTGTTGCTTTCGCCATGGCAACACCTCAGCCAATCGGATTCGACTTGCCAACCAATCAGCACCCTTTTCTCCTGTAGTATAAATTGTTGCGATTGCTTGAAATTTGGCATTCTTGTGTTTGTCATGATGATTGCAAGACAAAAATCTTTGGCAACAAGTCACTCTTTTCAGCAATATTAAGCAACCTCTTCGACTCTGCTCGTTTCCTCCAAATAAAAGGTGTTGCCATGGGTACCCTTAATGTTAGAGCATAAGACGTAGGAGCAGAAGTAGGCCTTTCGGCCCATCGAGTCTGCTCCGCCATTCAATGAGATCACAGCTGATCTGATAATCCTCAACCCCACTTTCTTGCCTTGTCCCCATAATGCTTGATTCCCTTACTGATTAAAAATCTGTCTATCTGAGCCTGTCTTTTTGTGGGATATGTGGAACGTTCTTTGATTCAGTCCTACTCAGGCACCCTCCTCACCTCTATATTCCTTGATGACTGCATCAATGCTGTTTCCTGCGCTCACCCTGAACTGGAACTATTCATCACCTTTCCTTCCAATTTCCATGCTTCTCTTGCCTTCACACAATCCATCCCTGACTCTTGGATTTCTTTCCTTGATTTCTCTGTCTCTTTTTCTGGGAATAGGCTATCAACAAATATTCAAAATAATCATATTAACTGCCACAATACCTTGCCTACACTTCCTCACACCTTGCTTCCTGGAAGGACTCCAATCCGTTCTCTCAGTTTTTCTGTCTCTGTTGCATTTGTTCTGATTCCATATTCCACACAGCATTTCTGATATATCTTCCATTTTCCTCAGCTGAGGATTCAACCCCCATCTTCATTGACAGGGCCCTTTACAGAGTCCGTCCTATTTCATGCACTTCTGCTCTCACCCCTTCCCCACCCTCTCAGAACTATGGTAGGGTTCCCTTTGTCCTCACCTTCCACCCCACCTGCCTCTGTATTCAACAGATCATCCTTCGTCATTCCCACCTCTTCCAGCATAATGTTATTTCAAAACATATCTTCCCCTACACTCACCTTTCAGCATTCCGAAGGGACCATGCACCCCACAGCCATCCCCAACACCCTCTCCCATTCCTATGGCACCCTTTCCATGCAGGTGTAGGAGATGCAACAACTGCCCTTTTACCTCTTCCCTTCTCATTGTCCAGGGCCCTAAATGCTCTTTCCACGTGAAATAGCAATTTCAATTTGGTAAACTGTGTTTGGTAAACTGTGGACTCCTCCACATTCGGAAGGCCAAATGCAGATTGGGTGACTGGTATTCAGTTGCAAGAGTGAGTCTGAGCTTCGGGTTGCTTATCATTTTAATTCTCCACCTTGCTCCCGCCATTACCTTTCTGGCTTTGGCCTGCGACAGAGTTCCAGTGAAGCTCCACGCAAACTTAAGGAACTGCACCTCATCTTTCGACTGAGCACCTGACAGCCTTCGGACTCCATATTGAGTTTGATGGTTTCAGACTCTAAACTCTGCCTTCATTTTGTTTCATGCTTCTTTGCTGGTTTCAGCTATTCAGGATCCTGCCGTTTACACCTCCTCTAGACACACCATTTGTTTCTTTACTTGTCCCGCTACCACTCCCTTTGGCCTTGCAATGTGAACCCTTCTGTCGTTTAATCCCGCCTGTCCTCCGCTCTGTCACAGGCCTTCCCTTTTGTTCTTGTTAACACCCTCCCACTTTCATTTGATCAAAACCTATTACATTTCTCACTTTTCCCAGTTCCAATGAAAGGTTACAGGGTCTGAAACATTAACTCTGTTTCTGTATCCAGAGATGCTGCTCAACCTGCTCAGTATTTCCAGCATCTTCTGTTTTGTTTCAGATTTCCAGCATCTTTAGTATTTTTCTTTTGTCTTATTCTTGACTGTTGCCTTCAGTCATTTTTACTTATGACTTAAATATACTAGATTTTATGTCTGAGGGGATGATTCATGTGCTCATTAGTTAGTTGTTGAGCACAAATATTGCAACTCGCGGCTGTATGCCAGCTCTGATGTGCCTAAAGCAGTTGTTACTCAGTTTGACCCCTTCTTAGGCTTGGACCAGAGTCTAACATGTCACAACCAGACCATCCTCCAAAATGTGGGAGCTTCTTTTCATTTTTCTATGGATCTTGCAAAGATTCTGCGTATCCAACTGGAATGCACCTAATTCCAGTTCACAGAGTCACAGGTTCACAGAATTGTTACAGCACAGGAGACCATTTGACCCATCATGTCTGTACCGGCCCTCCGAATGAACAGTTCACCTAGTGCCATTCCCCCACCTTCTCCATGGATTGTCTCAAAAACCCATCTGGTTCGCTAATATTCTTTCAGGAAGGAAATCAGTTGTCCTCACCTGGTCTGGCCTACATATGGTTCCAGGCCCACAGCAATGCAGTTGACCCTTAACTGCCCTCTGAAATGGCATAGCAAGCCACTCAGTTTAAAGGCAATTAGGGATGGGCAACAAATGCTGGCCTTGCCAGTGATGCCCACATACTATATAAAAAAAAATCCTGAAAATTGTACTCACATTTTCAGCAGCTTTCCTCTTTGCATTGTACCTAATATTGAATCTGTCCTTTTGCAGAATCTCCTGAATATTTTGTGTATTAATCACAGATTAATTAGATTTTATATGATTAAAATTAATCCTGCTACTCAGATCTGTTTATCTGTATCTGTTTACCAGATGCTATCTCAGGCATCAATCCTTGCTTGACAAGCACAGCAGGTAAATGACTGCCCTACAATTAATAACCTAAACGCTTTATTTAAAGATCAGAGAAAAAAAACCTTGGCAACAATGTTCATTAGCTTTCTTTAGTCCACTGTAATAAGTATGTGATATTTTAAGTAAATGCAATCAGAGTTAATAGCAGTGCAGAAAATGCCACTGCCTTATTTTTAAACTGATTTTTTAAAAAAAAAGATAAACATTGGCTTACAAAAGGGAATTGGATAAGCATCTGAAGTGAAATAAAATTTGCATGTCTAAGGAGGAAGGGCGTGGGATCAGGTCTAGCTTTAGTTACTGTTGCAGGGGGCTGGCAGGATATAAGATAGGCTAAATGGCCTCCTTTTGCTGTAACCATTCTATGTTTTTGTATGATTCAAAAAGAGGAAACTGGAGTAACATTTGTTCCATGTTTTGCTGTCAAAATAATGGTGAGGTTTATGGCACTCGCTGTTACTTTTGCACAAATTTATTTATACTTTCATGGGATGTGGGCATTGGTGGCTGGACCAGCATTTATTGCCCATCCCTAACTGCCTTTGAGAAGGTGGTGGTAAGCTGCCTTCTTGAACCGCTGCGGTCCCTGTGGTGTAGGTAAATGTGGAGCTGTTAGGGAGGGAATCCCAGCAACAGTGAAGGAAGTGCAATATAGTTCCAAGTCAGGGTGGTGAGTGGCTTGGAGGGGATCAGGTGGTGGTGTCCCCATGCACCTGCTGCCCTTGTCCTTCTAGGCGGTAGAGGTCGTGGGTTTGGAAGGTGCTGTCGAAGGAGCCTTGGTGTGTTCCTGCAGTAGATGGTAGACATTGCTGCCACTATGCGTTGGTGGTGGAGGGAGTGAATATTTAAGATAGTGGACAGAGTGCCGATCAAGCAGGTTGCTTTGTCCTGGATGGTGTCAAGCTTCTTGAATGTTGTTGGAGCTGCACTCATCCAGGCAAGCGGAGAGTACTTCATCTCACTCCTGACTTGTGCCTTGTAGATGGTGGAAAGGCTCTGGGGAGTCAGGAGGCGAGCTATTCACCATGGAATTCCCAGACTCTGACCTGTTCTTGTAGCCACAGTATTGATATGGCTAGTCCAGTTAAGCTAATGGTACAGCAACTTCATGTGTGGGCAAATGCATGCTAAAGAGAAATCTAAATGTTGCTGCCTGAGGTGTGCTGCCTTTCCATTAGCTTTGTGAAAACAGCATCTCGCTGATTGGTTCATCATTAACATAAACTGAGGAGTGCGAAGTTGCTCTACTTGCAATGTACATATGGACTAAATATATCACCAAAAATGAAGTCAAGTTGTTGAAGTAATTTCAGTCTAAGTACCCTTTTAACAATATGGTAGCTGTTAATTACTGCCAGTCAAACATTTCTGGAACTGAAAATTAACTACTAAAATGTAAAGTCTCATTCCTTCAGATAGTAATTGTTGTTGGAGACTTAAACAAAGTCAAATTTAGCATTTTTTTCTTACTTTTCCTTCCTGTATCTTTTTTGCTCTCCTCTTAATCCAATCTTTCTTTTCCTCTCTTTATTTCTCTCTCTGAACTGGATTTGATGTTAAATTCACCCACTCTAATTGACACTTCCTTCTCAGTCCTTGTGCTGTTTATCTCTCAATATTTCAATCTGATTGGTTACATGGTTACTTGCTTGATCACTCAGGTTCTAGATACTTGGGCCCTCCCTCGCTGTGACATTATCAGCTCACACTTTCAGCAATTTGACACGCACAAAAAAAATTAAAGGCCTAAATGTCCAAGGGAAAGTCTAACTAATGCACTCAGAGGCATTGCCACAGCAAAATCAGGCCCATTATTTCATTAAGATGCAAAATACAAAGCAGAATATCAATGCAGTATTACTTTTCTACCACAGGAGGTCATTATGTTGTAAAGGATGATCTTCTCAAATTCTGCTTATCTTGGTATGGATGTGTTAAAGTTTAGGCCCAAACATGTTTTTCACATTAAAGGCCCAATTTTGAAAATGGTTACTGCTTGCAATGTCTTCTGTATCACCCCTCTTAGCTCAGTGAGTTTATTCATCAAGCAGTTGTACCTTATAGGCCAGGAAAATCCCAGATGCACTTCCCCTTTGCCACTCAGCCCAGGGAGAATTGGGTGAGGGTCACATAGGGTTGGCAGCCTTCCTGATTTGTCGTGGAGTCTCTAGAAATGACAGATTAATCTCCAGGGCACTGCTGCGAGCAAAAGCGGGGAGAAAAACCATTGGGGCAATTGGAGGAAAAAAAAGGCATTTTGCTTTGCATTGTCTTCAAACACTTTTGTTTTTTAATTATGAAAACTTTGGGGATGGACAAATAGGCTGTTTGACTGTTAAGAATCATTCAATAGGGCAACAAAGAGTCTTTTCGATTTCCACTTGGTGTGAGAAGGTGGAGAACCACAATGATGGACATGATGGACAACCGATGGCAGAGAGTATGGGGGTGGGCTATTGGAGGTTGGATATCATGTGATGATGCCTGTCCAAGCAGAGTTGGTAACCAGGGCTCAGTTAGAGAGGGGAAATTGGCTAAGATCATCACGAGGGTAGCCAAATATCAGACAGAAATATTGACCCTGGCCGATTTTCCTGATCATAATTCAACCCCTGGAGAACTGCAAGTGTAGTGTTCATTCAAGTTAGCACACAGTTACTTTATTTCAGAATTTTAAAAAAAAGTTGTATTATTTAAAATAATGCATTGCAAGTATATAATTCTCAGTGACATTGTGAGATGGGAAAAAGAAGAGTTTGTTCTATTTTTGGCTTGTGACTGGTTCCCACAAGATAAATGAACCACAAGGGGCAAAGCTCAGGTACACACAGCAATTATCGCATGAGATTAATTAATGCACTCAAACAATTCAGTCTCATTTGTATTTTGAGATAATGTTTCTGAGACCCCCAAGAAATCAACCCCCCATTCCTTATTTCTTTTTCTTTACATGTCACTTTGTTGATTCAGCATCCTGTCTTTGATGTGTAATTGGTTGCAAATGAACCTTCTGTCAGCTTTTCTTCTTAAAAGTGAATTCACAACCAAAAGCCCTTGTGGACCAATGGACCAATCCACAACCAAACACTCCCATAGAGACAATGGATCTGTCTGCTCGGGAGTGGGAAAGACTGGGCCCTGAGTAGCCACTCCCTTATGCTACTTCAAACTATACACAGTATCTCCTGTTCTTTCTTTTGTTTTAGGCAAATACAACACACCATCATTGCACTATCCTCCCCTACCCCACCAAGCCCACCCCAGTAGGTGAGTGCAACATGTTTAAAGCTGTTTAGTCTGTAATTAGGGAAGTAGAATAGAAATTTAGACCATTCAGCCCATCAAACCTGCACCTTTGGTGTAATTCAGACATGCCTTCATAAAATAAGAATGTCCATGGTGCATAGGTATGGCAAATAGAGCGGGAGGTGGGAAATATGGCCAAGATATGGGAATGCTAGTGCTTGCGAAATATTAGTGCAGTATGGAAGGTCAAAGGAGGACATGGGAAATATTCACAAGGTACAGAAAATATTCATAGCGTGAGGAGTGTTGCTTCACCTGGTTCCTGGGATGAGAGGGTTGTCATATGGTGAGATGTCGAGTAATTGGGTCCAAACTACCTGGAGTTCAGAAGAATGAACGGTGATCTCAAGATTCTAAAGGGGCTTGACAGGGTAGACTCTGAGAGGTTGTTTCCCCCTGGTCAGGGAATCTAAAACACGGGGGCACAGCCTCAAGGTAAGGGGCTGAGATGAGGGAAATTTTCTTCACTCAAAGGGTTGTGAATCTTTGGAATTTTCTACCCCAGACAGTTGTGGATGCTCCATTGTTGAATATATTTAAGGCTTGATTCTCTCAGAGTGTCAAGGAATATGAGGAGGCGACAGGAATGTGGAGTTGAGGCCAATAATTAGCCACGATCGTATTGAATTGTGAAGCAGACTTGAGGGGCTCCTATTTCTTATGTTCTTAAATAAAGCCATGTTGCACCTATCTGTTCCACCTCTACGTCATCTCACAAGGCCCTCAATTTCTAAAAAATTGACCACATCCACTCAGTCAGCAGAACCTTACATCTTCCTTCTCCACCACCAACATCCCAAAAGTTGAAAGAAGAGGCAGAGTTGATTTCTGTGTTTGCTTTCAACTTTTGGTAATTTTCAGGTTTAACAGAATTTTAGTGTTGTTGAAAGAAAGAGACATGTCAAAGCTTTTCATCTTGCACTCCTCAGAACACTTCCCAGGAATACCAACACAAGGGGGAGAACAACAATTTATACTGTATGTGAAGAGAGTGCTGATTGGTCGGCAGGTGGACTCTGATTGGTAAAGGCGTTGCCATGGAGAATGCACCAGTGATGGTGACTGACAGTTAACTGCCAACCATTCTTTGAAATTTAAACCAGGCAGCGCTCTCTTCACATACAGTATAAATTTTTGTTTTCGCCTTGTGTTGGTATTCTTGCACAGTGTCCTGATGAGCATAAGACGAAAAGCTTCAACATGTCTATTCTTTCAGCAATACTCAAGTTCTGCACAACTGAACGACTATTTAATAGAATTCCTTGCAGGCAAGAAAACATTAAAAGTCACTTACAGCTTTTTAAGGAGCTGCAGTAGTGCCGGAAGTTCTGAGTCACATTGTGTATGATTTCAGTGGCAAGTCCAATACAGTTGGAGAGTTCGCCGTTGATGGGACATTGCAAAGAATTACATAGAATGTGCACCACAGAAACAGGTCATTCAATCCAACAGGTCCAGGCCGATGCTTATGCTCCACATGACCCTCCTCCCATTCCTCTCCACCTCACCCCATTAGCAGAATATTTTATCCCTTTCTTCCTCATGGGTTTATCTAACTTCCCCTTCCTCCTGGGGCAAATGGTGGCATAGTGGTGATGTCACTGGATTAGTATTCCAGAGGCCCAGGCTAATGCCCTGGGGACATGGGTTCAAATGGCAGCTGGTCGTATTTAAATTCAATGACTAAAATCTGGAATTGAAAGCTAGTCTCAGTAATGGTAACTATGAAACTATCATCAATGGTCGTAAAGAATCATTTGGTTCATTAATGTCCTTTAGGGAAGGAAATCTGCTGTCTTTATCTGGTCTGGCCTACATGTGATCCCAGACCCACAGCAATGTGGTTGACTCTGAAATGGCAATTAGGGAAAGGCAACAAATGCTGGCCTTGCCAGTGATGCCCACGTCCCAATGAAAGAATAAATTAAAAGCCTCAACTATTGATTGTGACAGTGAGTTCCACATTTTAACCACTTTCTGGATAAAGTAGTTTCTCCTGAATTCCCAACACGGTAATTATATTGATGGCCCCAAATTTTGGTCTCCTCACAAATGGAAATAACTTCTCTATGTCTACTGAACCCTTGCATAATCTTACAGAACACTAACAGGTCATCTCTCCACCTTCTCTTATCTTTCCCGATAGGTATAACCTCACAGTTCTGTTATCGTTATAGTAAATCTCTGTATTTCTTTCATAATGAAGAGGCCAGAACTGTGCACAATTGTGGTCTAACTAAGGCTTCATACACGGTTAACAAAGTGATAACTTCTCTGCTTTTCAGTTCTGTCCCTCTAGAAAGGAATCCCAGAGTTGACCCCAAAAGATCAACCCTGCTGGGCAGTTCACTGGCATTGGGAAGTTTGTCCAGTATCAGTTAATGCGAGGATGTGCTCCAATACTTGACTATAAATTTAAATATATATATATATATATAATATATATATGGCTTCTTTGCTAACATTGTACAGCTTATGACTTTACAAAGAAGAGTTAATAAAACCTAAGTTACTTTGAATCCCCAGAGTTAAATATCCAGGTATGGTCTGGTAAATTGCTGCTGGAAAATATAATAATCGTGATCTGTGTTATGTAATCCCAATGTGATTAATTATCGCTATGCTTCCTTGATTCTTTAGGAACTTAAAGGTTCTGTCTTACATGTTACATTTATGCTTCTCTAGCAGAATATGCTTCATTGGGAAAAAAGAAGTCTAAGGGAAAAAAAAAGGATGATTTAAAAATAAATAATGATTAAAGCACTGCCGAACCGCCCAAGAGAACGGTGTATGTGAATGGATTGAACCTATTTCCATGTTACAGATTCTATGCATTTCTTTGGAAGAACTTTCTGCTGAGGCTCTGGAAAAGCAGAAGTGCTTTACTGACAGATTTTGTTTGACATATCTTTATTGCAACAGTAATTAATTCCATGTGGTTAAATCAAAGAACACCACTTCTTTCCCTGAGACATCAAAGCATTTTCATACACAATTGAATGGGATATGTTACAGTCAGGCAAAATGCATGGGGAGAAAAAACCTCCTTTTGGCCTTTATTGTTTCCGTCGTTGCCAAGGTTTCTTAATTTTCATTTGGCTACATGTAGTAAACACATTTTGACAGTGTTATGATTAATAATACTTTGGCACTTGCAGAGTGTTTCAGCTTTAAATTAGCTCATACAGATTGGAAATACGAGCTAGAATACGTTACATCAAAATGGATTAAGCAACTGAATATTCTTAACAAGTGCGCCTGACAGAGTGGGGAACGTTAGTATTCACCTTGTTCACCCACGTCAGCCACGGCAACCGGTGATTAGCCAGCTCCAATCTCCCAACTGGAAAGTTAAAGACTGTTCGGGATCATTTGGATTGTGTGTGCTCGTGTACAAGGGGATTGAAAATTGATGGTGGGTGGTGGAGGGGGGTCTGGGGTGGGGAGCGGAGGAGATGTACAACCATGCAAACATATCAAACTGATGGGTAGCAAAAGACCAGCTGGTCCATCAAACCTGCCCCATGCTTCATAAAGTCCAGAGCATCATGGTTTCCTCCCTCTGAAATATTGACATCAATGGGTTTCACTGCCAGGTGAGAGAGTGAAATTCACCCCCAATACCCCTGATGCATGAATGAAGTCATAATGTTTAATTTCAAGTCATAATAATAATATTGGAATACATTGCTGACTGGTGTGGTGGAAGCTGACTCTCTGCATTGTGTTCCACAGAGAGGTGGATCAGTTCTTGTCTGGGGAAGAGGACGAATCATATAGAAGGCATGTGTTTTTATAGATAGCAATTGGTCTGTGTGAAATCTTGCTTCTTTATAACAGTGACTACACTTCTAAAGTTATTCCTTGATTGTAAAATGCTTTTGGTGTCTTATAGTTGTGAAAGGTGCTATATGAATGCAAGTCCTTTTTTATCCTTTATGTGATCTCCTGGATTAGCTTCAACCTCCTAAAGGGCTTGGAGAGGAATTTTTTGGAGTATTTTTCCCTCACTGGCTGTAGGGGTATTGGTGGCTGGTGTGGGGGTGGTTCGCTGGGGGGGGTGTTATGGGAGGTGGGAAGAGTTTAGACATGATGCTCCAGCCATTGTGAGCATCGGGCTGGTTTATACTTGTCCATCTGGGTCTTGTCCGTCAATTCTATATGTTTGTGAATGAATGTCAGTTTACTGTTGCACAGTGTTAAACTGACACCAGACTGGAACCCAAGGTGTATTCTTGTATTGTTATTGGATTAACTGTTTGGGCGCTTATATGGACATGAAAGGCTCTTTGGACCTCCAGAGAGATAGGATTTCTACTGACTTAGAAGTTTTTATTGATCCTTGGCTCTTAACAGTCTTTTGTCATTTAATACTGTCAGAAGACTGTGATAATGATAGATGAAACATCTAAGTAAGTGGTTCACCACTGTCCTGTAATTCAACCTGCCCTCTACAATTCATTGTTCCTTAAAGATTCTGAATTTTCCTATATTCTTTCAACAGCAATCCCATTACTCTCGAGTGCATCAGTGAGAAGGTTTCATCAATAGGCTTTCGGATGAGTAGTCCAATTACAGTATATTGTAGTCTGATTCAATTCCCCAGACGCTGCTGTTGTTTTTGTAAATTTTTTTTCAAAAAACAACTGGATGTGAGACAGTGTTCACCAAAGGACACATTGCTCTGTGTTAATCAAAGGAAGACTATTTTGGGAATGCATAGCAGGTCACAAAAAGTCATCATGTCCAAAACTCTGTACCAGATATTAAACAAGATTCTTTCTCATCGCTGTGAAGACCCAGAACGATACTGGCATTGAGAAAGCATCAAGCAAATGCAAAGGGATGTGTATGGACACCAAAGTGTTTGCTTTAGCTCATTGTAAAGATTTTACTTTAAAACAAAATTGGTTCGAAATTGGACCTTGTTTAGCCTGCTTTATGGGCGTGAACTGAGCGCAGTAAGACAATTCTGGGGACCAATTTTCAACAATTTCAGCCACCAATAATTATGAATTTTGGGGAGCAGCAAGGGCCAATTTCAGACATTAATAAGGTGTTTAAATGAAGAGTGTTCGTATGTAGATGGAGGGAGTTTTCGTGTAGGTGGAGCATGTTAGTGGGTAGAGACTGTTTGCATGTAGATGAAAAGAGGTTTCACATGAAGATGCAGAGTGTTGACATGTTGGTGCAAAGTGGTGATCACTATGGCTACAGGTGCTACTTCACCTCAGCTTGGGATATAATTCTAACCAGGATCTGGTTGATTGCAGAGGCTTGGAACCAGATTTTGACTACTGAGGTGGGTAGCTCAAGTTGGGAAATTTTCCAGCTCACTGGACCTGCCTTGGTAAAAAGTAACCCGATACTTGTGATTTTCACTGGTGGGGGAGGGGGAGGTGGAGATGGGTGGTGGCTGCGGGTTAGGGTCGGGCCTGCTGCCGAATCTGGAAGTAGAGCATAGGTGGTGATGGGGACAGATGAGTGATGAGCTGGATGGTTAGAAGGCCTACCTCTGTTCTCTGGGACTTTATCCCAGTTGTTTTAGAAGTTGTTGGGCCCTCTAGCTATCACCCCCCCACACCATCTGAACTCCCACGCATGGCCACTCAGACGCTCTAAGTCAACTCAATGTCAACTCAGGCCCCCCATGCACCCCCACGGCCTCTCATGCTCTCCATGCTAACTCAGTACCACTCATAAAACCCACTCATAAAACCCATTCAGATCTTATAAATCTCAAGTGTTTTATCACTTATAAAAACAAACGTCTATTCACACCCCATATCAAAGCATAGCTACTCCTTTAATAGCCTCTTTAAACTGTCAATCAAACTGTGAACTCAGAAACCCCCCCCCCCATTGAGATAATTATTAGCTTTTGAAACTCAGTCAAAAATTCGTAATGGCATAATGTTAGCCCTTGGGGAAATTTCAACAAAGAGCTCTATTGAAACTGTATGACCAGCTGCTACTTTCTTCCAACCTGAATGCAACAATCAGCGCTGACATTCCCAGTGCAATACTGAGGGAGTGTTGCACTGTTAGAAGCGCTGTCGTTTAGATTAGAATGAAACTGAGGACCCCTCCACGGGGTGTACATGAAGGATCCCATGGCACTGAAAAACAGGGGAGTTCTCCCTGGCATCCTGACAAATGTTTTAACCTCACTCAACGTCACGTAAACAGATTATCCGGTCATTATCACGTTGCTGTTTGTCGGAGTTTGCTACACAGTCAACGGACTTTTGGCTGTTCTCCAAATTTTCAGTCCCACCGGCGACGTGCATCATCAGGGGTGGGACGGGCAAATCCCAGCCTTTATTTTGCAGCAACTGCAATTCCTTATTTTAATCAGCATCAAGCAACAACTTAAAACGAAATGCAGTAAGCAAAATAAAATAAATAACAGGCAGGATATCTTATCCATTTAAAAAGGACAATTAACCACAATAATGGAAATGCACTATCGAGTAAAAGGAAGCAATGCCAACCTAGTCCCATAAACAGAAAAGTAATTTTGAATTCGCAAAACTATATCAATTACGCGAATAAATGAGAGATGCTGGAATTGTTCTTCAGAGCAGTGAAGGTTAAGGGCAGATTTGAGATGTTCAAAATCTTGAAAAGGTTTTGATTGAGTAAATAAAGGGAAGTTGTTTCCACTGGTTTGGGGAGGTGGTGTGCGGGGATCAGTAAAAGCAGAGGAGGCAGGTTTAAAATATTGAGCAAAGGAAGTGTTCAGATACTGAATACAGGGAAGTGAGCTGTTCCAGTTGGAGTCCACCTTCGCAAGGGCATTTAGGGATCCCATGAATGAAGGGAAAGAAAGAGAAGGAGAATCTTTTTTTTTAATGTGCTGAGCTGTTGTGACCTGGAATGCACTCCCTGAATGGGTAACTTTGACAATCTGTTCTCTGGAGGTTTGTGCAGAAAGTTATACTGTCAAACATTGCTTTGTGATTAAGCTGCAATTGAGGTTGGAAAATGAAGAGCAACAAGAACATGGACAGTTACAGTTGCCATGAATCTCTACATGTGTCCATGGAGGACATGAACCAAGATGCAGTGTGTTGCTCTATCAAGCAGGTGGGATATGTACTCTGCACTAAACAAAACTAATTTATTACCTTCCCAAATGAGGTAGTAAAGCCAGAAGACTGCTGTCTGGGATTTGCCAGGATAGCAGGCTTCCACTAGGCATATGGTATAATTAATCACAGGCATGTAGAATTGTATGTTCCATCTCCAGCGCCTAGAGTATACATGACTAAGAGGAGTCCCCACTCAGTGTTCTGCTTCTGTGTGGGGGCAGGCAGCATATCTTGCAAGTGACCTAACACTTCTAGTGCCAATAGCGAGGGTGCGTTGTATTTCGTACATTGGTCACTCAGCCTATCTTACCTTGAGTAACTCTGGTCTGACTCAGGTTACTTCAAACTTCCAAGCCCATGATCTCTACCACCCAGAAGGACAAGGGCAGCAGATGCATGGAAACACCACCTCCTGCAAGTTCCCCTCCAAGCCACACACCATCCTGACTTGGAAATATATTGCCGTTCCTTCACTGTCTCTAGGTCAATGCCCTGGACCTCCCTCCCTAACAGATATGTGGGTGTGCCTACACCACATGGACTGCAGCGGTTGAAGAAGACAGCTCACCACCACCCTCTCAAGGACGATTAGGGATGGGCAGTAAGTGCTGGTCTAGCCAGCAACACCCACATCCCGTGAAAGAATAAAAAAAACCTGTTTTATTTGCACTCTATACACCATATACATGATGTACTACTAGGTAGACACATCTCTCCTGAGTACAAACTATTCCATCTGCTCTAATGTCTCCTACACATGACTGCTGATGTTGCTGTTATATCATGATACACATCACCAACTCATTACTATAGCTATTAACTCATTATACTACATGCTGCACTGTCGGAAGTGCCCTGTTTAGGATAAGACATTATTCTGAAGTTGTCTCTGGTGGACGTAAAAGATCCTCTGGCCACTATGCAAAGGAGGGCATGGGAGTTCTCCCCAGTGTCCTGGTCAATATTTATCTCTTAACCAACATCACAAAAAACAGATGGTCTGCTCATTACCTTGTTGCTGTTTGTGGGATCTTGCTGTGTGCCAATTGAAGGTCACCTTTCCCATATCACAACAGTGACTACACTTCAAAAATATTTAATTGGCTATAAAATGCTTTGGGACATCTCAAGGTTATGAAAGGCGCTATGCAAATGCAAGTTGTTTCCTTCTTTATTACCTATTACTATCACGCCACGACAATGAACAGTGAAAGGAAATCTTTACCACTTTCAATCTTACTGACAGCTTACAGTTTTAATCCTCATGTTGAGAATTCCATTGGTTAGGCTCATTAAAAAAAATCCACGTAAATTTTAGTTCATTTAATATAATCAGCTGGATCAAAGTATTTTTAATAACCCTAAAGTCAGATACTATTTTGTCTTCTATGAATCCCCAGAGATGATAATATGCTGCTAAACCAAAATAATTTTTAATTAACTTTCCACATCCTAAAGAAGGGTCGCGGGCCCCAAAGGTTAGTTATTGATGGCAAAATGGCTGTTCCAATTGTAGAGGGGGGAAGGTATTCTGTGGGGGAAGCTAATTTTGAAAATACCTTAACCTCTAAATCATTTAAAAACCAGATAAAATAATAAGGCCTTTTCCATTTGGCTTCATCCAGTTGTGTGAAAGCCATGTCACAACTCTGTTATTTTTTGAATTTATATCACTGTCAGGTCCCCTGGGACCCATTTACCACAGATTATATAGTTCTCACTCTCCAGCGGTTTCAATACAGAGTTACATTGGAATACACAGCACAGGTACAGGCCATTCAGCCCATCAAATCTATGTTAACCATTTATACTTCATAGAAGGCTCATTATGATCTTCCTCATCTAATTCTATCTATTTGTATTGCTGGAAAGAAACAGTTACTTGGTAGTACATAACTTGAATATTGCTGAAAAGAGAAACATGCTGCTGAAGTTTTTTGCCTTGCACTCATCAGGACAAATGCAAGAATGCCAAATTTCAAACGATCAAGCAATTTATACTACAGGAGAAAAGGGTGCTGATTGGTTGACAACTCAACTCAGATTAGCTGTGGCGTTGCAGCATAAATTGTGGTGATGGTTTGAAATTTGGCGTTCTTGTGTTTGTCCTGATGAGTGCAAGGCAAAAAGATTCAGCAACATGTCTCCCTTTTCAGCAAGATTCAAGTTTCCTAATTCTGAAATATCCTTCATTTCCAGTAGAATTCTCGTCTTAAATTAAAGATTAGGATTAACATCCTGGCAACCTTGCAGAAAACAATTGGAAGATGAAAACACTTTTTTCCATTTTGTCTGAATGTTTTCAATTAGTAGTTATAAAATATTCTAAATGGGCAAAAAATGGCTCCTTGGAGAGACTGTTTACTTTCCAATTGGAAGGTGATGTGTCATGAGAATCGACCAATGGTATGAGTGTGGTGATGGGGTTGGTGTGGTTGGAGGCAGGATGGTCATGTGACGATATCCCCTGAAATACATACAATTAATGAGGCAACCCTAGGAATGACTGGCATTGTTATGTGAACTGTTATCAGCCTGTACTCCCAGAGGGCTTGTGGGCAAAATGTTTTGAGTTGAAAGGGTGCATAGGCAAGTGTAACTAGCAGGCAACACAATGGATGACCCTCTCTAGCAGATTCAGTGTCAATACTTTTGAAGTCTTTTGGTTAGAAGATTGTTTGAGCACTGGGTGTTGTCCAGGACAAGAATGTAGTATCCACCATCTGCCAGTGGTCCTACTTTTGTTCACCTGCAAGTTTCGTCATCAGAACTGAATTATCCATTTTTCATCACACTAATCTATGACAGGTAAAGTCTAAATCATTGTGGAGTTCGAGGAAACACTAAGCAATGAATAAGAATGTTTCTTACCAAACCGCAACAAAGAGTCACAATGAATGGGGAAGCCTCAAAATTGAAACCAATTTTAAGTGGCCTGCCTCAAGGTACTGTGCTGGACCCAAATTTGTTTCTCCTCCTTATAAATGACACCCAGGACAGAATAGCAAGCCAGATCAGACCCTTTTGCAGATGACTGCCTCGGCTATACTGCAGATGAGGTTAGCCTTTACGATGATCTAAATAATCTCGTCAAATGGGCCAAAATATGAGGAATGAAATTCAACATAGAGAAACGGAACATCATGTGAATCAGCAATACCTAATGCCCATTAGCACCCAACTGCACAATGTATGATTCCTCCCTTGAAGTTACTCAAGGATACAGCTATGAATCCACATCGTTCATTTAAGATGGAATGTATAAAGTCAATATGCAGCCATCAAGGCATCCAGAATGCATGGGTTCGTGAAACGGAACTTCCATCACTCTTGAACTACAATAGGAGAAATACTGTACAGCACCAGACATTGGTTAGACCACACTTAGAACACAGTGTAGCTGCTTGGGATCCATACACTACTAAAAACATTACCCGCCTCGAGAAAGTTCAATGTCAGGATGCTTGTTCCATTCCAATTACTCGTGAGATTTTGGTGTCACACAGTTGGTCACATCGCTCGATTGGCATAGTCTCGAGTACCAAAGAAAAGCCCATAGGTTGGCATGTCTCTAGAAAATTTTCAATGAACAATTAAATGTTTCCAAGCAGTACCTTAAGCCCAAAAGTGACTGAGCATGAAGAGTTCATAGCCAATGGCTCCAACTGTAAACACCCAAACGTATTTCCTTTGCTAACTCCCTTTCCACCCCCCCAAGAACAATTAAAGACTGGAACAATCTTCCACAAACCTTAATCTCCATTCCCTATCAGGATTCATTTAAGGAAAATCTGTTGAACTTTTTCAATTAATCTGACCATCGACTGCACTTGTTGTGCATCCCCTGTGAAAATTCCCTAGTGGAAGACTACAGGGCCAAGCCTTAATAAGTATGTACCAAAAACCTGTCTGAAAGACGCCTGGGTTACCTAACAGTGTTTTGATCTTTAAATTAGATGCAATGTTTGGGTATTTCTGACATTAACTAACTCCCTGATCATTTGAAGTGCCAACTGTTATGTGTGGCCATCAGCTGGTCTGTGACCAAGTGAACTTTAATTGGTATCTCGGTGCCACTAGATTTGGCTCCATGACAGGGACAATTGGAACAGCCTCAAGCATTCCCATTGATTGTAATTCCCTCCAGGGTCCTAAAGATCTTATATCAGATGGTTCAGGTTATATTTGATGCTGTTGTGATTCATCAAATGCAACAAATATTGTACTCATTTTGAACTTCTTTAAATTTGAAATAAAGATGCATTTCATTTCAGGTTAAACTTGAAGGAATCAGAGGTAAAGTTGTTTGTCTGTCAGTCTTGGCTCGGTTGGTTGCAATGCCTCGTCCCTGGAAAGAAAACATTCATGACCACAGGACGTCCCAACAATTTTTACAACCAGTGAAGTACTTTTGAAGTGTGGCGACTGTTGTAACGCAGGAAACACAGAATCCAGGTTGTACACAGCAAGCTCCCACAAACAGCAGTGTAATAATGACCAGATTACCTGCTTTAGTCCTGTTGATAAACATTGGCAAGGACACGAGTGATAATTCTCCTGCTTTTCTTTGACAGAGTGTCATGGGATCTTTTACATCCACTGATAGACGGGGCCTCGGTTTAACATCTCATCTAAAGGACAGCACCTCTGATAGTGCAGCACCCCCTCAGCACTGCATCGGTCATGTCAGCTTTGATTTTCTTTTGTGCTCAGGTCTGTGGAGTGGGACTCAAATCCATAACCTCCTGGCACACAGGCAGGAGTGAGACCAACTGAACCACAGGTGACACCAAGTCAGAAGGGTAGAGGTTCAAACCTCACTTCAAATACTTTAGCATATAATCTATGCCGACCTTCCTAGTGCAGTACTGAGGAATAGCAATGCTGGTGGAGATGCCACCTTTTTGATGCAATGTTGAACTATCTCTAGTGAACGTAAGAGATCTCATGAAGATGCTCTGAAGAGGAGTCATCCAGACTCGAAGCATTGACTCTGTTTCTCTCTCCACAGATGCTGTTAGACCTGCTGAGTTTTTCCAGCATTTTCTGTTTTTATTAGGTAAAATATCTCATGGTGGCACACGTTGTGAGATGATGGCCTCTGGCAAGTTCCAGCCAATTATATCAACGGGGCGAAGGAGCTTTGCAAGAAGTTTTGATAGATTAGATAAAGGAAAACTATTCCCTTGTGGGTCACTAGCCAGAGATCACAGATTCAAAACCATCAGCAAAAGAAGAGCTGAGGAAAAACAGTTTCACTCAGAAAGTTGTCAAGATCTGGAATGTTCTACTTGAAAAAGTGATGATTCCATAAATAATTTTAAAAGGGGGTTGGACAGGTACAATAACATTTCTGCTATCTGGCACTTTGCCAGGTGGAATTCTCTATTCATCAGAGTTCTGGGGTCGTGTCCGTTTTTTGATTGGAGATATCAAACTTACCGGTAATAGTCATTGGCAGTTGCCTGTCCTTGTTACAGTCTCAGCTTCTCATTGATCTATAGCACCATCTCCCCTCGGTGTCGCTCATTTGATTCACGCGCTCCTGCACCTCCTGAGGCCTCAACACCCACATGATCATCCTGGAGCTTTCTCATTGGAGGGAAACGTAGAACTCACCTTATCCCTCAGTGGACTGGCATATTTGATTCACCGGCACCTCCCATTTCCGGAGCATGCCGGATAACACGGACCTTCCTATGTTTGGGAATGAGATAGTTAGACAAAAACTGGAGTGTGGGACTAAGCGTAGCTGCTCTTTGAAAGAGCAAGTACAAACAAGATGGGCTGAATAGCCTTCTTCTGTGCTGCAAGCTTCTATGATTCTATCTTCCCTGAATGCTTCAAGCAACAAACATGCAATGAAAACTGTGTTTACAAGCTCATTACACGTAAGGGTAATGAAGTCTTGCTCCTTGTCATAGTTTCAACAATATCCAATGTTGCCATTGTGAACCCTGAAGTAAAATTTGTTCACAGAAGTCACAGATTACCCAGAAGGGGCTGAGGAGTCACAAGTGGTTCATTGAGAAGCAACAGTTCAAACCCAACACATAGGACGCATACTCGGAATAGACATACGACCTGTAACAGGTGAGAACGGTTTAGTGGTCCTGAAACAAGACAAGTGGAAGACAGGGCAGAACAGTTTAATCTCTGTAGCCTTTGCTGCTGATTTATTCTTCCGTTGTCTCTCAGGTTGGCTGAGGTGTTAAGTTGAAGCCGGCATGGGTCCCCCCCTCAGCTGCCTGCCCTCCCTGCCCGATTCCCTGTTTTTATACCTTATTTTGGTGGCCAGTGGATTTCTCACATCAACCATTTGGTTAATTAACTTTACCCGTTCAATGGATTCTCAAGGTGGGCTCCTCCCAACCCGGCACCAGACTCATGGAATCGTTCCTCTTCTCTTGTAAGGACATCCTGTCACCTTCATCCAGGCAGCTTGTTAAATGATGCAGATTATGACTCCTTCCCTCACCCTCTTATCAGAGGTAGGCAAAGGCCTGTTTCTGTGTTATGCCTTTGATCAGATTAATGGTGCTTATTGCAAAAACCTTATACATCATGACTAACATTTCCCTTTGTCAGCTGAAGCAGATTGCTGGAAGGTCTTTTAACCAGAGAGAGAGCAAGATCTTTTCTTTTATAATGCTAAATTTTGAATTGTACAAGGCCATTAAACCACAGTTTCTGACATTACTTCAAAATTTCTTAATATGCGCTCCTGCCAGACAAAGCTCCATGGCTTGAGTGTCAATTCTTAAAATTACTCCTAATGGTGCACAGAGGAAAACTTGCACTGTTCACATTTTCACCAAACATCGATGTGACAGTTGCTTAGGAATTTGGCTCTCTTTGCTCGTCATTCCTGCTATCGACCAGAGAATATCATCAAAGGTGATGGGCCCTTTGCATTTTACGCTGGCCGCTGCATAATAATTTGTTCACTAGCTGAATAAGGAACAGTAACTGGTCACTTCCAATAACGGAGAGGAACGATGGATGGAGAGATTGGAGAAGCTGGGGCTGTTTTCCTTACAACAAAGGGGAGATTTTAATAGAGGCGTTCAAAACTATGAGGGGTTTTGATAAAGTAAGTAGAGATAAAGTGCTTAATCTAGCAAGTGGATCAGTAACCAAAGGTCATCAATTTAAAATAACTCACAAATAAACTTGAAGGGAAATGGAAGAGAACTTAGTTCACAGAAGGCTGTCCTGATCTGAGATGCATTCCCTGAAAGTGTGGTGGAATCAGATATCATGGGAACATTCAACAGGCAACTGAACATGTGTTTGAAACATACTAATTTGTTGGATTACGGGGAAAACGCTAGAGCGTAGGACTAAATTGGATTGTGCAGTGTTCAATTGTTCGTTATTGGATTGTGTCAGTCTGTTTGCTATTGTTGCTCACTGTGCTTGATTAGTTAAGCCTGGGTGTAGACACAGAGAAAAGCAAACAAGGTTGTAGAAAGAGCTGGAAGCCAGAGCTGAACCATAGAGTAGACACTTTTAAAGCTCTGTGAAAGCCTGTTACATACGTAAAAACTAATCTCCTTTCTGCATAGATCTAACATACAAAATATACAACAGGTAGCTGGTTCAAAGAACTGACATAAGCTCAAGGGGCTGAATGGCCTCCTTTTGGACTGTAAGGTTCCATGAAATGGTGTGGTGTTTTTAGCGCTGAGTAGAACAAGTCAGTGGGTGGGATTTTTCGGCCCAGCCCACCGCTGGGATCCCACAGCCCCACCAAAGGCCTGGGCCGCCGAATCTTCTGCGGCGTGTCCCATCGCAATGGGGCCAGAAAATCCCTGCCAGTAACTTTGCAAAGGAAGATTGACAATGATGTTGTGCTTCTAACTGCTCAAGTGTTCAGTGGTAATCAAATCCAATCCGCACCTCGTCAAATGGTGTAGTGAAATGCTTTGCAAATGTGCTTATAATGTTTCCAGATATTGCACAGAGAAAATCTTTTCTTTTAGTTATTAAAGAATAATAATGAAATGACAATGGTTGAGAAAATTCTAATTTACCTGATGCTATCTGTGTCTTTGGTCTTGTGCAATATTTATATCCACTGGGAGATGGGGTTTCGTGACAATAATTTATCACACAGCAAGGAAAAGTAGCATTTGTTTCCAAACACAGTACACTCCTAAAGTATGGAATACTCCATGCTAAAACACAGCGAGAATATCAGAGATGCATTTAAGGGGAAGCTATATATGTACATGAGGGGAAAGGGGATAGAGGGTTATAATGCTAGGTGAGGCTTGAGTGGCAGACACTCAGTGATGAGGAAGGATATTAATAATTTATATAGTTTATATATGTAACATATAATAATTTAGACGAAGAGGCTGAGAGTAATGCATCCAAGTTTGCTGACAATTAAAAGCTGGTTGGGAATGCAAGCTATGAGGAGGACACAAAGAAGCTGCAAAAAGCAGGCTGAGTGAGTGGGCCAACAAGGTGGCAGAAGGAGTATAATGTGGGGAAGTGTGAGGTTATTCACTTTGGCAGTAGGAACATAAATTATTCAAAGTGTGAAATTTGTAAATGTTGGTGTTCAGAGATGTTGGGTGTACTGATACAAGGAAGACAGAAAGTTAGCATGCAGGTACAGCAAGCAATTCAGAAGGGAACCAACATGTTGGACTTTATTGCAAGATGTTTGGAGTACAAGAATAAGGAAGTCATGCTACAATTGTTTTAGACTTTGGTAAGACCACACCTGGAGAACTGTGCATAATTTTGGCCTTCATATCTAAAGAAATATATACTTATATTGGAGGCTGTAGGGAAAAGGTCAACTGATTCCTGGGATGAGAGGGTTGTCCTATAATGAGCGGCTGAGTAAATTGGGTCTATATACTCTGGAGTTCAGCAGAATGAGAGGTGATCTCATTAAAACATACAAGGTTCTGAAGGGACTTGACAGGAGGACACTAAAAGGTTGCATCACCTGGCTGGAGAATCTAGAAAATGGGGGCACAGTCTCAGGATAAGGGGTAGATAATTTAGGATGGAAATGAGGAGAAATTTCTTCACTCAAAGCTTTGTAAAGCTATGGAATTCTCTGCCCTAGAGGGTTGTGGATGCTCCATTATTGAATGTATTTAAGGCAGAGGCAGATTGATTTTTGGTGTCTCAGGGAATGAAGGGATATGGGGAGCAGGTGGGAAAGTAGAGTTGGGGCAGAAGACTAACCATGATTTTACTGAATGGCGGTATAGTCATGAGGGTCCATATGGTCCTACTCCTGTTTCTTACATTCTTATGATGGGTGGAGGCTGGAGTGAAGCATAAATGCCAGCATGGAGTGGTTTGGCCGAATGGCCTGTTCCTGTGTTGTATATTCTAAGTAATTCTATAGACACAGGGTATCAGTTCTTTATTGGAATGAACATGACAGGAATTGCTTGTGTCAAACTCAAACCATCGTGTGTGTATCATGAGCACAGGCACCAACAGCTCTGCATGTAAGATCAGTTCCAAAATGTTTGCGTTGGAGGTCCCTCAAGGAACTTCACGTGCCTTTTTTATTCAGGAACTGCTTTTTTGATGGCCATTATTGTGTGCAGAGCTTTAAATGCAAGTTTAATGATTTTTGTTGAATCAGGACTGCTCGACAATAGTCTGGGCCTCATGGACAGCACACCATAATCTCTCCTACTTTGACCGGGCTTGGAATGGTAGGGCATGGGGCTTAGGAGCAGGAGTGGGGCATTTGGCCCTCTAGGCTTGCTCCGCCAATCAGTATGATCATGGCTGACCTGGTTATGGTTGCAGCTCCGCCTTCCCGTCTGCCCCCCATAACCCTTGACCCCCTCGCCTACCAAAAATCTATCTAACTCAGCTTTGGTGACAAGGATGACATTTATTTTAGAAGTTCAGTTGATTTTGCCTATACTATCTCTCCTCATGGGCAATTTTGCCTTTATGGAGTTCTATAAAATGGTTGACAGCAAAATGGTTTACACCTCTTCCAATTTATAATTCTGCTGGAGCCAAAGGATATATAAATCTAGAGAGATGTAAAAGAGGATGGCAATTCACAAAACTACGCAGCTGCCCCCTCCCCCCGCAAACTCTACACAAAACAGTGATTGCCTTTTTATGCATTTACAGATTTTATCACCTCATGTTCTTTACAGAAATTTTTAAACTCGGCCTGAAGAAATATGCTCGTCTAAGTCATAAGCCGAATCATAAAATTACCTAGAAACATGCTGTAAAAATATAAATAACATAAAACTCAATGATATTGGCAAACATAAAAGTATGGCAGCTTTCAACGTTAATGGTAAACATTGAAAAATCTTTTTTTCTGACAAAAGTGGATATAAATTGTAAAACAGGTCATAATCTCAGTATTTACCTACGCATGATGTACTTAATAATAGTGTCAGAAGATTGTGACTTCAAGTCCCTGTTCCAGTGATTTGAGCAGAAGGTCTACACTGAGACTCCAGAGCGGTAGGAAGGAGTGCTACATTGTCGGACATGCCATCTTTCAGATAAAGCTTTCAACGGAAGCCTGTCTGCTTCCTCTGGTGTGCGTAAAAGACCTCAAGACACTATTTGGACAGGGGAGACAGGTTTCCCCTAGAGGAGAGGTCAATTACCAGGGGGCATAGATTTAAGATGATTGGTAGAAGGATTAGAGGGGATATTAGGAAAAACTTTTCCACCCAGAGGGTGGTAGGTGCCTAGAAATCGCTGCCTGGATTGGTGTTGAGGCAGAAACACTCAACTCATTTAAAAGGGACCTGGATCTGCACCTGAAGTGCTGTAACCTGCAAGGCTAGGGACCAGGTGCTGGAAAGTGGAAGTAGAATGGACGGCTAGTTGTTTCTTTCAGCCAGTGTAGAAATGATGGGCTGAATGGCCTCTTTCTGTGCTGTATTTTTCTATGGTTCTACGGGGAGAATTTTCTCCCCGTCAGGGGGGCTGAGTGGGAACGGGCAGGGGCGTGCAGCCAATGGTTGCACGTGATTGGCTGCGCGCCGCCATTTTATGTTGGTGGGCCAATTAAGGCCCGCCCAGCGTGGTGCGCACCCGGAAGTGCTGTGTGCTCCCTGTGCGGGTGGGGGGGGTTGGGTTGAGTCGAGGCCTGTGCTTTATCACGAGTGCCCGTGAAAGGGTGCAGAAATCTCCTTGAGTCAGCTCCGTGCCTCAGGGAGATTAGCTCGATTGTCAAAAATTTTAATAAAGAAAAAAAAAAAATTTTTAAGACATGTCCCCTCATGTGACAGTGTCACATCAGCTGGGACATGTCAGTGAACTTTAATAAAAAGTCTTATTCAATTTATAAATACTTCATGAAACCTCGTCCCGCGCGACATCACCGCGCGTCGTTTGACAATGTCGGCGAGAATGGCCCTCCCCAGCACGCCAACCCGAAGATTCCGGCCTAAGAGGAGGTGAGTTCTCTCCAGTGAGCTGACCAACCAACATCATTAAAACAGATTGTCTGGTCATTATCACATTCTTGTTTGTGTGAACTTGCTGTGTGCAAATTGGCAATTTTTATGGAAAAGAATTGCTTCAACCTTGTTGTTTGCACTGATGTGCTGGGCTCCCCCATCTCTGAGGAGCGGATATTTGTGGAGCCTTGATCTTCCTCCAGTGAGTTGTTTAATTGTTCACCACCATACGTGGCTGAATGTGGCAGGACTGCAGAGCTTAGGTCTGATCTGTTGGTTGTGGGATCATTTAGCTCTGCCTATCACATGCTGCTTCTGCTGTTTAGCATGCGGGTGTTCTGGCTTCACTGGGTTGACACCTCATTTTTAGGTATGCCTGGTGCTGCTCCTGGCATGTCTTCTTGTGCTTTTCATTGAACCAGGGTTGATCCCCTGGCTTGGTGGTAATGGTAGAGTGGGTGGATATGCTGGGCCATAAGGTTCCAGATTACGTTCGAGTACAATTGCTGCTGATGGCCCACAGCGCCTCATGGATGCCCAATCTTGAGTTGGTAGATCTGATCTAAATCTATCCCACTTAGCACGGTGGTAGTGCCACACAACATGATGGAGGGTATCCTCAATGTGAAGACAGGACTTAGTCTCCACAAAGACTTGCAGTGGTCACTCCTACTGATACTGTCATGGATAGATGCATCTGCGCTGGCAGGTTGGTGAGGATGAGATCAAGTATATTCGTCCCTTTTGTTGGTTCCCTCACCACCTGCCGCACCACCATTCTAGCAGCTAAGTCCTTTAGGACTCAGCCAGCTCAGTCAGTAGTGGTGTTACCGAGCCACTCTTGGTGATGGACATTGAAGTCCCCCACCCAGAGTACATTCTGCACCCTTGCCACCCCTCAAGTGGTGTTCAACATGGGGGAGCACTGATTCATTAGCTGATGTGGGGCAATAGGTGGTAATCAGCAGGAGGTTTCCTTGCCCATGTTTGGCCTGAATTCATGAGACATAATGGGATCTAGAGTCGATGTTGAGGATTCCCAGGTAACTCCCTCCTGACTGTATACCACTGTCCTGGGGCGGTGATTGTTCTGTCTGGGACATTGGGTGGGGTTTTGTGGACCTGACTCTGGCAGGCACCGTTGCGGGTGGGACAGGAAAATTTGGAGAGCTGTTGACTTTTAACCCATCCGCGATGATGCTCAGCCAGTGTTGGGGCTGGAAAGTCCCTCCCATTGTCTGGGAAGTATGATAACATGGGTGTGGCTATGACAGGCTATTGCTTGACTAGTCTGTGGGACAGCCCTCCCAATTTTTGTCCAAGCCCCCAGCTGTTAGTAAGGAGGACTTTACAGGGTCAGGTATGCCTTTGTCATTTCTAGTGCCTAGGTCGATGCTGGGAGGCCCATCTAGTTTCCTTCCTTTTAGGCTTCATAGCAGTTTGACACAACTGAGTGGTTTGCTAGGCCATTTCAGGGTCAACCACATTGTTTTGGGTCTGGAGTCACATGTAGGCCAGACCAGGTAAGGATGGCAGATTTCCTTTCGTTAAGGGCAAACCAGATGTGTCTTTTTTTAAGAACAATCAGCAATGGTTTCATGGTCACTATTACTGAGACTAGCTTTTAATTTCATACTTATTAATTGAATTTAAACTCCTCCAGCCGCTGGGGTGGGATTTGAACTCCTGTCCCCAGAGAATTAACCTTGGCCTCTAGACTACTAGTCCAGTGACATCACTACTACACCACTGCCTCCCGCTGCATTTCACTAAGGTGTAATATAAATGCCAGCCTTCCCTTTCTTTATTTTTATGATAATTCTGAAGTTGCAGATACTTAAGATTTCAGTCAGGTACAAAGCTGCAAGTTTACTTATTTCAGTTTCCCCCTGGGTCAATCTGTATTGCAAGAATGTGTTTCTCTCACCAGGAAAATGTGGCTAATCAGCAGCGGCCACACTAATACTTATATTTTCCACCAGTTTTATTGGCCAGTTAAACACTGAAATAAAAATCAAGGTCTTTATAATCCAATTCCTGAGAGTGAAGAACTAGGAAGTTTTGCAGAAATGAATTTCTCGATGAGTTCTGATCTTTTTCTACCTGCAATAGTTTATTCAAGCATCCCAATCTCAATTTTTTGATTTTTCATGACGGGTGATTAACACTTACAGCTGAGCACTGTATTTATACTCTTCTGCTTAAATGTACTGATCTTCAAAGTCAGCTGCCTCTATGCCAAAGCTAAGCTGGCCACCATAGGTATACATGATCTACAGTTTGCAGATGACTGCAGTGTTACTGCCCACTCTGCACCAGATTTGCACTCTCCATCCTGTCAGTTCTGCATAGAAGAAACTCGGCCTGTCCTTCAATGTTACCGAAGCAAAACTCATATTATCAACACACCCCTGGTCAGCCAAATATTCCCACTTCCCATATATGCCGAAGGAGAGGTTTAGGAATATGTTGAGCACTTTCCATAGCCTGGCAGTCCCCTCTCTCCCAGAAGGCCACCTTTGAGATCCAACACCTGATCAGCTGTGCCAGCTCAAGCATCCTACAAACTAAGGTAGTGAGTGTTTGAAAACAGAGAGCCCTGCAAGTCAATGAAAGTCCTTGTGTACAGAGTATTGGTCACCACCACGCTCCTGGGGCTGCATCTTACCTGTGTCGGACGGGCTGGGCGGGAGCGGGCGGGGGGGGGTGGACGCGGAGCCGATTGCCGCCCGTGATTGGCTGCGTGCCGCCATTTCTACGTGGGCGGGCCTTACCGTAACGCGCGGCCGGTAGCGCTCAGTGCTAGCTGTGCGGGTGGGGGGAGGAGGGAGAGTCGGGCCCTGTGCTCTTTGACGCACATGCGTGAAAGAGCGCAGCAATCTCCCTGAAGCACAGCGCTGCCTCAGGGAGATCAAGTTGATAATAACACTTTGTTGTAAATAAAGTAAAAATTTATTTAAACATGTCCCCTCATGTCACATGAGCTGGAACATGTTTTTATATTTAGGAAGATATTTTTATTTAATTAATAAAAGCTTTAGGAAACCTCATCCCGCTCGTGGATGAGGTTTCCTAAAAAATGCAAAGGCCCCTTGGGCTCTTGGCCTGCCCGACAACCTTAAGGTTGGACTGGCAGTGTTGCAAACAACTTTAATTGGCTTTTAAATGGCCTTAATAGGCCTTTGACTGTTCAGCAGGCGCGCAGCCGCCCGACGTCATCGCGCGTCATTTTGCGTGTTGGCGTGTCGGGCCCGCCCCCACATGCCGACGGAAATATTCTGGCCCTGGACTGTGTATCAGTGACAAATAAGGGTGCTGGAGAAATTCCAATCAACTTTCCTACCCTCTGAAAGGGGGCAATTTAAACTGTTCAATCTCAGTCCTCCAATTTACTAATTGTCGTTCGCAATTGTAAAAATGTCAAACTACAATTTGTTTTTCTTTGTTTTAGAACCACAGAAACCATAGAAAACTTACAGTGCAGAAAGAGACCATTCAGCCCATTGTGCTTGTGCTGGCCAAAAAGAGAAAAAAGAAACTAGCCACTCATTTTAGTCCCAGTTTCCAGCTCTTGGTCTGTAGCCTTACAAGTCGCAGCACTTCAGAGGCTGATCCAGGTACCTTTTAAATGAATTGAGCATTTCAGCCTCAACCACCAACTTAAGCAGTGAATTCCAGACATCCACCACCATCCAGCTGAAAAGGTTTTATGTCATGTCCCCTCTAATCCTTCTGCCAATCACCTTAAACCTATCTCTTTTCTCTTTCTCTTAACCCAATCTTTGTTTCCCTCCCTTTATTTCTCTTTCTGTACCTGATTTGACTCTAATTCACCCGATTTCCTTCTCCCTCATTCCTCTTGTTCCTCTCTCTCAATCCCCAAATCCCATTGGTTAAGGAATTAAACTGTTAGTTCCATCATTTACTGCGGTCCAGGACGCCTCTTTGCACTCACGCTCCCAGCTAGTTACAGGGCAAAGAGTTTTCACACGGCATGGTGAGGGAAACTTCCTCGAGGTGCCCCATTCCCACAAAATTTGAGGCCACGACTTTATCTGCTAAACAGTGGAAGAAGCTAATGAGAAATTGAGCAAATTTCTAGCTGATTATTTTAATTTTCCCCCGAGGGCTATTTTCCTCATCTTTCACCAGCCTTAACGGTCAGTGGGGTTATCGATTCAATTTCAGCATCAACTTGGCGATCTCTTTTATTGGGTGCACACCAGGAAGTAACACTAAATTAAAGAAAAAACAAAAAAATAAGTTTACCTTCCAAGCACATCACCGGTTTTAATGCAAATACTTTCCCTCACTGTTAAACGGCAAAGAAATCATTAATAACTTCTGAATTGAGACTTGTTCCAATACCTAAGTAACTCAGAACATTTTGCACGTAATATTGGAACCAGAACTTGGTTAGATGAAGTTCAAATTAAGGCTGTCAAGTGATTTTTAAAAAAATTGTGATTACTCTTGCAATTTAAAGTTCCTTCTCAGGAAATCTTGGTTTTAATTGCATCCTTAATTGATACAATAGTTTCGTCCGTGGGTCCACAGGGTATCACAAACCAATCAAATTGCATCAGCATTTATTTTCATATTCTACATTTACTTTTAACTCCCTTGATTTTAAGGCTGGGCCTTTGCGCTGTTTAACCACAAGCTGTCTGTCCTTGCCATCCCAAACCCACGTGGTGTCTTTCAGGCTGCCAGACGCAGAATGGCGTTTCCTCAAGCCATCCATCATCCAGTGGCAGGCGCTATTGCTCCTTGACTGACCGCCTCCAGATTTACTCTTTCTCCTTTTCCCTTGTTCACCTCTCCTCGCATGTCCCGCCCTGAGGGGCCAGACAGCTGGGAAGCAGTAGCGATGGGGGCAGGTACCAGACCACTCCACATCAGGATAATATGTGAAAATCATTTCCTTATACCTGGAAAGAAGCAGGCAAAGGGCAGTTGTGGATCATTTAAAAGTTGGAATTGTGTTTCAAAGAGCAAAGGATTGCCAGCTGAATATATCTGAGTTCCTTGATGTTATTTTTGAATCTGGTCCTATTTCTTGCTGATCTCCAGGTAACTTTTGAGGTTACTGCTCTCGAAATACTGGTCACAAGAAAAAGACTGAGGCACTGATCGCAGAAATTAACTGACAGCCTGAGCTCAAATAACCGCCTTATCAGATGATATATCTCATTTCAGTGCAGTAGGGTCATTGAGAAATTTTATTCCAGGAATAATCTGCACTGAGAGAAAATGACTAGACCCAGTAGCTATAACTTTCTAACATATTGATGCTGCATTCTCTTATGTAGTGCGTTTGGTTAGGATTTTCAAGAATGTGATCTACGGAGGCATTTTGAGTTAACTTGCAGTACTTGATAACACATGGCTCTATTTATGAGCAGACACTGGGAAATAAGGTGAAGAGTGAAAAGTAGAATTCAAAACCTTTTTCTTCTTCAACTCACAGACCTTTTGCTAATCGGGTCAAATTCTGGTAAGAAGTTACTTATCCCATTACTGCAACATACATAATTGAAGATATAAAATATCATAAATGCCGTCTATCGTGAAATCTCACTAGAGCATTGAGGTCCAGACAGTTTGAAGCCAATGTTCTGTGTTTCCACATGCCTGGATCTCTTAGGTCTCAAGATGGGAATAAAGGTACACTGTTCTGTTAGCCTGACTGAATCCATCAATGGTGTAAGTGCGAGATGCATCATTTATCTAATCAAATAACTGTCTACTGTCTCATAATATGGTCAGCCAAATGACCAATGGGTTAACCAGATATCCTCCCCCTTTTCCCTCCTCCAAACACATTGGAACCTCATTACCAGTACAGCCTTCCAATACTTAACATGTCCATCTCCCCTGAGTTCTTGCAACACTTAGAAAGTGAATGCATTATCTAGCACTGTCTGCCTCACAGTGATCCAGAGGAACAATTCCCTTAGTAGCCCTGAAATAAGTTGCTAAATCATATTAAAAAAAACATGCTGCCTTTGGAAATCCCCAAATTCAGTGAATCTCCTCTCTGATACAAAATCAGCCTGACAGAGTGTGCATGTTGGACATATGTTCATTCCACCTTATTACATAGTGTTTCTTTGAAAATGACAATCAATTACCTCTGGATATTCTCACACGAGAGCTTGATTAAGCTCAAACGCTGTAAATTACTCGCTGACATCCAAAGACAGTTCTAACTTGTTGAAATTCTTAAATGTGTTTTCGCGAGTCTCAAAATTGACCTTTTGCCCTTAAAATCCAAAGCATTTTTAAAACCTTTGCTCCTTCCCTGTTTTCCATTTAGTTAAACCAATGTTCATATTTCACTAAAAGGAGGGAAAACTGAAAAATTGGCAGTGAAAGATTTGCTTTGAATATTACCTGCTACCTACCAACACGGGCTCCAAGCTCTGCTCAATACCCTGTGCCAAATTGGTACCAAATTCCTTCGTGCTGTTTCGCATTAGTCATAGGTTTTCTAACAGGCTTCAACTATTTGTTTGCAGCTAGTTTAACTTTTTCAACTTCAACCACTGTGTACAGTTTTAAGTAAGGATATAATTGTGTTCGAAGCAGTTCAGAGAAGGTTCACTCGACTAGTTCCTGAGATGAAAGGGTTAGCTTATGAGTAAATGTTGAGCACATTGGGTCTATACCTATTGGAGTTTAGAAGAGTGATAGCTGATCTTATCGAAACATATAAGGTCTGGGGGGACTTGACAAGGTGGATGCTGAGAGGATGTTTCCCATCGTGGGGGAATCTAGGACTTGGGGGGTCACGGTTTAAAAATTAAGGGTCTCCCAGCTAAGGCTGAGATGAGGAGAATTTTTTTTCTCTCAGATTGTCTTCAGTCTGTGGAATTCTCTTCCCCAGAGAGCAGTGGAGGCTTGGTCATTGAATACATTCAAGGCTGAGTTAGACAGATTTTTGATTGACAAGGGAGTCAAGGGTTGTGGGGGGATCAGGAAGGAACGTGGGTTGAGGCCACAGTCAGCCATGATCTTATTGAATGATGAAGAAGATTCGAGGGGCTGAATGGCCTACTCCTGCTCCTAATTCTTGTGTCCTTGCGATATTTTCCTGTGTGTACACCTATCAGCCTTTCCCTGTATGCCACCCCATAAATATTCTCATGTGAGTTCTCTGGAGCAGAACTCGTGTGTCACCTCACCCTCTGGTGAGCTGGTACCTGAGCCACCCTTTACACCTGCCCTGGCTGCAGGCTACACATACCTGGTGTCTCTCTCTGTGCCAAGATCCAGCTGCCTTCACCCTCGCCTTTAACTTACCCAAAGCGTCAGAATCTAAGCTGGGTGGCTGTGAGTGTGAGGGCGAGTGACGGTCTGTCATCTTCATCACTGTCTTGCTGGTCTTCCAGCTCGTTTTTCCCACTATTACCTGGTCAGATGTAGTCCTTGTGTCACTGAAAGGAGACATGTACGTTCGTACCACCTGTGGCTTGCATATCAGAAGAGATGGTGGGATGAGGGGGATACGTAGAGGATTGAGTATGAGCATGCCATCAGCAGGGCCAACAGGAAGTGCAAGGCGGAAGGGGCTGCAGAAGACGCCATTATCCTGCTGCCAGGGTTTACAGGTGGCGAAGCAGCTACCTCAATTTGTTTGAGGTGCAGTGCCGAAGGAGGCTCGGTCTCTCAAGGGAGACAGTCACCTCCATCTGTCCGAGGATCGGGCCTGAGATCAGCTCCGGCTATGTGGGTGGACATCCCATGCCAGTGGCTCTGAAGGTCATGGTGGCCCTCAACTTCTATGCCTCCTGCTCTTTCAAGGGCTCAGTGGGATACCTTTATGGAGTCTCACAACCAGCTGTCCACAGTTGTGTCAAGTTAGTGACAGACGCTCTGTTCAGGCGGGTATTGACTTTCATTCGTCACCGTATGGACGAGGCCAGACAGACTGAGTGAGCCAGAGGCTTTGCAGCGATTGCTGGGTTCCCTCACGTCCAGGGTGCAATCGTCAGGGAGATGGGCAGCTCTTAACTGTTCTGCAAAGTGATCCATGCCAACACGGTACTCACCTTTCCCGATCGCAGCAGATCGTTGAAGCACCCACCTGAGCCTCACCACGTTGTGGCTGCTGACCCTGGATGCCACCTCCTCCCGGCCTTTTTTGGTGAGGTATGTGGGCCTCCTTCTCCTGTCTCTGGGGTCAAAGATTTCCCTCCTGTCTGCCACCTCCTCCAGGAGGGCTGCGAGGCACTCATCGGAGAAACGCAGAGCTGACTGCCCCACCAACCTGCCCTCCCTCCTGCTGTGTCCAACCACAATGGGGTCCATGGAGACTTCAGTGTCCGTCCCTGGCTGGGGCTGCCTGGGCTGATTTTGGTCGCCATTGGACCCCGGGGTGTACACCATGACCCCGCCCCTTCTCACAGTTTTCTCAGCTGCCTTTCACGCTGGGCAAGCCTTAATTGGTCCGTCAATGTGAAATCGCAGTGCGCTGCCAATCGTGGGCGGCGGTCGGCTTCCAGACCTCCCTCGCCCACCCTCGCCCGCCCCCGCCCCCGCCCCCGCCCCAGCCTACCCTCGCCCGGCCCACCCCGCCTACCCTCGCCCGCCCCCACCCCCCCGCTCGCCCTCGCCTGCCCCGCCCCCCGCCCGCCCTCACCCGCCCCCGCCCACCCTCGCCCGCCCCACCCCCGCCTACCCTCACCTGCCCTTGCCCGCCCCTGTCCGCCCTCGCTCACCCCCACCTTCCCCCGCCCGCCCCCACCCGCCCCCGCCCCCCCCGTTTGCCCCCGCCCGCCCTCGCCGAGTCTACATGCCAAGGGTAACATTCTGCCCTAACTGTGTGAAAAGGCAGGTTCTCATCAGTTTAGTGATTTCTAATTGATTATAGACCAGGCAGATCTTATCAGAATAACTGAAAGGAAGTTCTGGATATCTGCATGTAACTGCGCATGAGTGGACACTAAGCGCTCTGTTAGTTTCAGAGGAGTAATCACGGTGAACGCTGACAACTATTCAATGGATAACATGGCTTAGAAAAATAGAGAAACAAGATTAGTTTACCTAAGTTATTTGTATTCTAAAAGGGCAAAGCAGCCTGTTTGATCGACCCACTACCTTCAACATTCGCTCCTTCCAACATCAATGCACAGTAGCAGCAGTGTGTACCATCCGTATGATGCACTGCAGCAACTCGCCAAGGCTCCTTCAACAATACCTTCTAAACCCACAGCCTCTACTGCCTTGAAGGACAAGGACAGCAGATGCATGGGGACATCACCACCTGTATATTCCCCTCCAAGGCACACACCATCCTGACTTGGAAATATATCGCTGTTCCTTCACTGTCACTCGGTCAAAATCCTGGAACTCCCTCCCTAACAGCACTGTGGGTGTACTTACACTACATAGACTGCAGCAGTTCAAGAGGGCAGCTCACCACCACCTTCTCAAGGGCAATTGGAGATGGGCAATAAATGCTGGCCTTGTCATTGATGCTCAGATCTCCAGAGTGAGTGAAAAGAAAGTACATGGCAATTTTAACCTATCCTAACAATTAGGAAATTGATTTTACCCTCCATTGAAGTCAACGTGTATTATTGGATGTGTGTAAGATTAGTGTTCTCCCAGATTGTGTAGGCTTCCCACCCAGAGAGTTGAATTAAAATTGCGTTCCTATAGAAATTGTGGCCTTTAGCTCTGTGTACATAATCACAAGCTAGAAATATATGTCACCTGATAAAAGCCTATTATGTTCACCACAGATTCATCTGCTATTCTAACACAAATAGACTGAGTAAATTTAAGCATATATTAATGGTAGATAAAACATTTCTCCATCACTGCGCGATTTGGATATAGACTAAAGGAACTGGGGTCCAAATTTATGTGTGACACTAAAATAGGAGGCAAGGGAATATTGAAAATGTGTTAAAATGGACATAAGAGTGGCAGATGGAATTCCATGTTAATGAATGTGAGATGATATTTTTTCGTACAAAAATTCGAAGTATTAATTGCACTTTGAAAGGGAGAAGGTTGGCGTTGTGGAATAAAGAAAGACTTGCATTTCTATAGTGCCTTTTGTGATCTCAGGAAGTCCCAATATGCTTTATATCCAATGAAGCATTATCAAAATGTAGTCATTGTTATAATGTAGGAGCTGTGATGGAATCTGCGCACAGCAAGCTCCCAGAAACAGCAATGTCCAGGTTATCTGCTATAAATGTTCATACATATTGACCTTGGCCAGGGCATCGGGGATAACTCGCCTGGTCTTCTTTGAAACAGTGCCACAGGCCTCGGTTTAATGTCTCATCCAAAAGGTAGAACCTTCAACAACGCAGCACTCTCTCAGGACTCCACTGGATCTCAGGAGTGGGACTTGAATCCATTGCTTTTGGATCCAGAGGTAAGAGTATTCCCCATTCAGCCACAACGGGGATCTGGTGACATAGGGGGGATCTGGTGACACAGGGGGGATCCGGTGACACAGAGGGGATCTGGTGACACAGCAGGGATCTGGTGACACAGGGGGGATCTGGTGACACGGGGGGATCCGGTGATACAGAGGGGATCTGGTGACACAGCAGGGATCTGGTGACATAGGGGGATCTGATGACACAGCAGGAATCTGGGGAAAATTGGGGACCTGGAATTCGAACTATTGCTTTTATGTTTCACCTAGTTTCTGTGGGGAGGGAAGGGGTAAAATGGCCCCTTTAGTTTCTGTGGGACCAATATAAGTGTTGATTTTAGAGCATGATTCAATCTTTTGGATAAATCAGGAAAACCAGAGTTTGGGAGTGTTAGATTTCTGGGGCAGAGAACCCTCCCACTGAACTTATCACCACCACCCAAATTATCTGTAGGTGAAGCTACCTTGACTCACGTGGAAATGGGAAAATCTGTCCCTGTGAGTTCCTTTCCTGAAGCACTCTTTAAAAATTACAGAGAATTTGGAGCACAGGAAACAGACCATTCAGCCCAACAGGTCTATGCTGTGTTTATGCTCCATTCAAGCTTCCTCCCACCCTTTTCGTTTCACCCATCAGCATTAACCTTCTATCCCTTTCTCCCTCATACATTTACCTAGCTTCCCCTCAAATCTATCTATCCTACTCCCCTCAACTACTACTTGTGGTCACAAATTACACATCCTAACCACTCTCTGGGTAAACAAGTATGATGTTTCTGAACCCTGGTTTCAGTTTCCAAGCAACATCTTCTCCACGACTAGCTGATCAAACCCTTTCATAATTTTGGAGACCTCCATCAGATCACCCCTCAGCTCGTCCCTTTTCCAGAGAAAAGTGACCCAGCCTGCTCCATCTTCCTGAATAATTCTAACCTCTCAGCCCTGGTATTGTCCTTGTAAATCTTTTTTGTGCATCTTATTAAAAGCTGTAGTGAAGGCGATGAGGATTAAGGAACAAAATGTAATATTCCTCGAGCTTCCGGGCGGATTTGAGAAGCTACAAATAAAATGTAACATTACTCCTAGCCTAGGAATGATTAAGAAATCACACAATCTGCCTATTATTCGAAAGCTTCTGTTTCAGTTGTGCTGTCTCTTTCACTGGAGCCAGGAGCAAGAAAAGAAGTGTCTTCGCTTAAATGTCGAGTTCTTTTCATTCACTCTGAGCTATTTTAAAAATATATTCTTTGATGGGACGTGGGCATCACTGGCAAAGCCATCATTTGGTGCCCATCCCTAATTGCCCTTGAATGAATGTCTTGCTAGGCCACTTCAGAGGGCAGTTGAGAGTCAACCACATTGCTGTGGGTTTGGAGTCATGGGTAGGCCAGACCAGGTAAGGATGGCAGATTTGCTTGCCTAGAGCAGGTTAGAAAAGCAGATGGGTTTTTACAACAATCGATGATAGTTGTCATGGCCACCAAGGAGCTGCCTCAGGGAGATAAAGTTCATATTTAAACTTTGAAATGAAGAGATAAAAAGATTAGTCAGACATGTCCCCTCATGTGGCCAGTGTCACATGAGCTGGGGCACGTTTATGAAGTGAGCACAATTTACTTATTAATTTAATAAAACCTTCACGAAACCTCATTCCGCCTGTGGATGAGGTTTCATAAAAAACGCAAAGGCCGCCTGGGCTCTTCGCCTGCCCCCTGACAACCTTGAGGTTGGACGGGCAACGTTCAGAATTAGTTTAATTAGTCTATTAATGGCCCTAACAGGCCTTTGACTGTTTGGCGGATGCGCAGCCGACTCTGGTGCACACCCGCCGAATGGAAGATCGGAATGACGCGCGGTGACGTCGGGACATACGCCTGACGTCACCGCACATCATTTTAGGTGTCGGCGTGTGGGGTCCACCTCCGCACGCCGATGAGAAAATTCTGCCCACGGTTTTAGTTCCATTCTCATTGGTTTTTTGAATAACTGTTTAAACGAAAATATATTTCTCACTGTGTAGGAGCTAACAAGATTTTAAGCCGAAATTAAACACTGTAAATACCACAAACGAGTGTAAGGGTCATGGACTGCCGCTATATATTATTGGTTTGCAAAGCAGGAGGAACGTCACCAGTGTCATAAATACCTAGACTGGTCAATACTATATCTTAAATTCATCTCTTCACCAGGTTGTTTGCAGAGGCTGTTTTTCAAAATCATTCTACATCCAAGAATTTGTGGGCAAGACAAAGTGTGCAGTCGGTGGGTTTACTTCTTAATTTTAAATGTTTTGGCGGAATTAATTTTGTGTTTTTTTTATATGAGGGTGGAAAATTCCACGCAGTGTTTAGATTGGACAATATTTGCTTGGCAACGTAGAGGCAATCTGAGATAGACCTCCAAGTTGGAGAAAAAGGGGACAGAAGTTTCTTTGATAAGCAAATGCAACCCGATAAATAAAGTTTTAGGCTTTGTTACGTGATAGCTGATACCAGGCAATGACGACCAAAGAGGGGTCTTTGTATTTGCTCTTCCCGAAGGATAGATGAGAGATGAAGCCAGAGCAAGTCAATGTAATCTCAGCAGAAGGGATATGATCAGAGCCGTCTATTGGTGCATGTAGCTGTGATGGTGGTAGCTGGCCTCAATGCAGGGAATGCACCCCCTAACACAGAGGAAGGTACTGGAACATCCAAGTACCCTGCAATGGAGAGCCAGTATTTAATTCTAATAAAAGCAAAATACCGTGGATGCTGGAAATATGAAATAAAAACAGAAAATGCTGGAAAATCTCAGCAGGTCTGACAGCTTCTGTGGAGAGAGAAACAGAGTTAGTATTTTCAGTCCACACGACTTTTCTTCAAGGCTAAAGAGAAGTAGAAATGTGGTGGAATGTATTTAATTGTGCTTTGCTGACCCATAATATGCAACTACAGCCCATGAGCTTGATACCATTTTGTCCTTTGTTATTACAGTGTATAATTTCAATTCAAAGCTTGTCAGCCCTTATAGAGTGAGAAATACATTTCTTTTTCCCAGTGGTACATGGTGTCATGAAGAGATTAATGTCTATCATGATACTGGAAATTATTTTTAAATTGGAATTGTAGTAGGGTCTGTGTCTATGTGTGTGCCTGTGTGTGTTTCTGTGTGTGTCTTAATTGGATTAAAGCCAGCTAGTCTGGGTGCTTTGACGTATAGTATTTTGAGATATTAATTAGATAAACATAAGGAGTAGAAGGTAAAGTGTAAATTTGCATTTGTTGAATAAACTGTTCAAAAGAATGGGTAAAATCTTGCACCTAGCTGGGGGATGCCAAGCAATATGTTTATATTATTAATAAAATTGGTGAAAAGAAAGGATTATTGTTAGGAGAGGTCAAATTAAAAAACCGAGTAACACAATGGAAAATTTACATTCAAAAGGGAAGCTAGGTATAAACAGAAAGGAGTTTGTGTGTGTGAGTCAGAGGCAAGTAAGGTCTAAGCCTGTAAGCCAACAGCTGTGTCTGCAAATTGAGAGGAACCTCATTTTTAATTCGTAAGGTCAAAGGTGCTTTGCCTGGTGTCTGTTTAAAGTCTATGGGCAGAATTTTCCTCCCCATCGGGGTGAGGAAGTTGAAGTGCGGCCGCACGAGAAGCGTGCCCCCGATCGGGGGTGCACCACCATTTTATGTGGGCGGGCCAATTAAGGCCCGCCCAACGCAACGTCCGCATGGAAGCACTATGCGCTCCCTGTGTGGGCGGGGGTGGGGGGGGAGGGGGGGGGGGGAGGGGCGGGGGGAATCCCTAAACCTGAGAGTGAATTCTTTCGCGCATGCCCACGAAAGAGCGCACTCATCTCCCTGAGGCTAAGTGCTGCCTCAGGGAGATCAGCTCTACAATAAAAACAAATTAAAAATAGAGAAAAAAAATTTCCCTGGCATGTCCCTTCATGCGACACTGTCACATGAGTTGGGACATGTCCATAACTTTTTCAAAAACTTTAATTAAATTTTTTTAAACCTACATGAAACCTCACCCCGCCCGTGGATGAGGTTTTGTGCTTTTTCTAATGCCCGCCAGGGCTCCTGGACTGCCCACCAACCTTAAGGTTGGACGGGCAGGTCCATTAATTGTTTCAATGATCCTGTCAATGTCCTCAATTGGCCATTGACAGGTCGGTGGGTGCGCAGCTGATTTTGCTGCGACCCCGCCTACCTGAATATTTAAATGGGGTGCGGTGACATCGGAAGTTCTGCTCGATGTGACTGTGCGTCATTTTACGTGTCGGCGAGTGGGCCCCGCCCCCTGCTCGCCAATGGGAAAATCCTGCCCTATGGGTTTTTGTTGCCTTGGTGAAGATTTATCTGGGAGTGATTAATTTGTTTAAAAGTTATTATGGTAGTAGTTTGTAGACATGTGTATGTGTTTAATTTGCTGTTAAAGTAATAATAAATGTTTAAGTTAGTTTTATATAAAAAAACCTCTTGAGGCTAAGTGGTTTTATTCCTGAATTCAGAGCTGCTTCCCTGTACCAATTGAAAATATAGGTTGTCACAGTTGTTTCAAATTTCCCTCTGGGATTTAAACAATTCAGCCTTTACCAACTGCTGTGTTATATCACATGGGTTATGAAAGCATGGTGGTTATGTTTCGGGATTAGTAATCCAAATGCCTGGACTCATGATCTGGAGACATGAGTTCAAATCTCACCAAGGCAGGGGGAAATTTAAAGTCAATTTAATAAACCTGGAATTAAAAAGTTGAGTTTGAAACTGCCGGATGGGTGAAAAACACATCAGGTTCGCTAATGCCCTTTTGGAAAGAAGTCCTTCCTTAGTCTAGCGAGCTTACACGTGATCGGAGCAACAGCAATGTGGTTGGCTCATAACTTCCCTCAGAAATGGCCTAGAAAGCCACTCAGGGGAATAAATGTGTCTTACTGTAAGATACAGAGCTACAAAAGACTGATACTTTTCTTCAATAATATAACATATTAAAAGGCAGTATTTGCAGGTTTTACCAGTAAGAAAGTCCACACAAAACATGTAGCAAAACACTTAAGGCGAATGTTCTTGTTAGGAGTCATGCATGTGGTTATTCAGCACCAATAGACTTTTTATGTACTGTTACCATAACAGGAGCAGTGCTTTTTTATGCCTCCAACAGTTGTCAGATAATTATTTCTCTAAGATTAAAGTAAAATATTGTGGATCCTGGATATCTGAAACAAAAACAGGAAATGCTGGAAAAACTCAGCAGGTCTGACAGCATCTGTGGAGAGGGAAACAGAGTTAATGTTTTGAGTCCGTATGACCCTTCTTCAGGGCTTTGAAGAAGAGTCATACATACTTGAAACATTAACTCTGTTTCCCTCTCCACAGGTGCTTTCAGACCTGTTGAGTTTTCCCAGCATTTCCTGTTTTTATTATTATAATTATTTCTCTATGCTGCTTATTCTTTTTTAAATATGACCTTAGAATAAATTAAGAACGTATGTTATAAGGGTACAGTGTTTCAAAACTGGTAACCTTGGGACCGAGGCCGTGCTGGATTTCGGAACTTGTCGGAATTTGGGTCGGGCGGTGGGCGGTTCAGGCCAAGCTGGGTCGGGTGGGGTCAAGGGTCACCTGGAGCACAGGAAGAGACCGGCGTGCAAGCAGCGAAGTGGGTAACTAGTTAGACACCACCCCGTAGCAATGCAGCCGGATTGGCCAAGTAAGTTGTTTTTTTTTAACTCGATAAAAGTTATTGTATAGCACATTCTAAAAATATTCGGTTTTCAGATAACTCCGGTTACTGGACAGTTGGATTTGAGACACTGTGCCTGTAACGATAAATTCCTACTTTGGTAACACTGAGAGCCTGTTTAAAATACTTAAATGACTCTGAGAAATCAGTCAGGGTTAAGGATCTGTAAAATTGCATAGGACCACGAGGAAGCCATTCAGCCCTCACACCTGCTACTACATGGGCCATCTGTATCTTAACTCCATCCACCTACCTTGGCTTCATGTCCTTTTATACCCTTGGCTAGCAATAAGCTTTTGATTTCAGATTTAAAATTATTGATTGAGCTGCTTTTAGTGGGAGAGAGTTCCAGAATTCTACCACGCTTTACACGTATAAGTGTATCTCAACTTCTCTCTTGAATGACCCGGCTCTGACTTCAAGATTATATTTGTCTCTTGTTCAAAATACAAAAGATTAGGAAATCAAGCGAACATTAAAAAGTTTAGTTTTGACAGACAATGGGACAGTATACACTAGAAAGAAATGAGCAACTCCACACAATGTCCTGTGTCCTTCCAGCACAACTTCGTCAAAAAATTGATCCAATTCTTTGTCTTGGGAATGAATGCAGGTTCCCTTCCAATGGTATTTTGCTCTGATGTTGTCCATGTTTTTGCTCAAGATCCTTATATAATGAAAGATTTCACACGGTTTCCTGTACAAAATATGCTGTTTAATTATCAAATATCAAAGGATCTCTTTATCAGTTTGAAGGACTTGATTTCTTATCTCTGCAACTAGACTCTGCTTATCTTCCGCTTCAGGTATAATCTGATGAAGGCTCCATTTCTCTCTGGCTAACATTTGTATTTCTCCGTCTGTCTCTCTCTCTCTCTCTCAGCATCCTGACTGTGGTCAATCTGACACTCACATCCATTGCCAAATGTCAGAAGTACAAACATGTTGATACCTCACGTTAATGCACTTACAGACACCTTCCACTAGGAAAGAAAACCTGCTTTTGTCCTGTTGATATTGGAGAAGTACAATAACAAGCTGTCTGAGGGGAGCTGTTTGTTATGTGGGTGCTTTTCTTTTCCTCTTACTGCCCGATTAGAAATTGTTCAGCTCTGGTTTGTTGACTAACGTGTACATTGCCTCAGAAGCTGCCCCATTCTGGTTATTGAAAAATCAGCAGAGGACACCTGGACTATGTTTAATTTCAAATCCACGGTTTTGCCCTCTCCCGGTACCTCCTCCGGAGGCCCTACAACCCTCCGAGATATCAGCGCTCCTCCAATTCTGGTCTCTTTGCGTGTCCCCGATATTTTAGCAGTGGCAGGTGTGCTCTCAAGTTGCCAGGGCCCATTCGTTCTTTAAGCCTTCTCTAAAACCTATCCTAATATCTCCATATGTGCCTTGGTGTCTGTTTGTTAACACCCTGGGACATTTTCCAATATTAATGACACTATGTAAATATGAGCTGTTGAAGTTTCTATATCAGAAGAACTGATCATGCATTTTTTTTCTTTATTAATTCACAGGATGTGGGCATTTCTGGCAAGGCCAACATTATGTTGCCCATCCCTAATTGCCCTTGAAACTAACTGTCTTGCTAGGCCATTTCACAGGGCAATTAAGAATCAACCACATTGGTGTGGGTCTGGAGTCACATGTAGGCCAGACCAGGTAAGCACAGCAGATTCCCTTCCCCTTTAGGGAACCATATGGGTTTTTGCAACAATCAATGATAATTGCCATGGTCACTATTACTGAAACGAGCTTTATATTCCAGATTTATTAACTGAATTCAAATTCAACCAGCTGCTGTGATGGGATTTGAACCTGTACCCCAGAGCATTAAGCCTGGACCTTAGGATTACTAGTCCAGTGACATTACCACTACACCACCATCTCCCCCAAGTAAGTGCATGGCTCTCTTTTCTTTAAAGTTCCTTTTGTATCTGTAACCAAGTTTGAGACTTTGAAATATAACATTGGGGATGGGACAGATATGCACTCAACTCAAAAAGTATGGATATTATGTTAGCTGGTTGTCACGAAGCTAAAATATTTTTCATAATGTTATTGCAGGCTAATGGGTGTGAGTGTGACTGATTTAATTGAATTAGAGTCAGATAGACTGCAAGGTTGAAATTATCAAAAGAGTTAGGTGTAAAACAGACTTTTGAAATGAAGATGGAGAAGCTAGGGTGAGGGTTCCACTGGTAAAGTGTGAATGGAACTTTTAGGTAAGTGGGAAGTTGTTTGATTTTCAAAGGGATGGTAGGATGTTTACAACTAACAAGGTAAATAGGGCAAGGTTATTATGTTTATTTTTCCCAAAAGGAAAGAGGCCATATTGACAACATGAAAGATTTTTATATTATGGGAAAAGTAAATTTCCAAATACCTGTAGAACAATGGAACTTGCAGATTAAAGAGAGTGAAAACATATATAAAGAGGGATGGAAGACTATGGCGGCGGGGTTGGGGGGGGGGCGGGGTGGCCATGTGAGCTCGAAAGGTACACCGTGTGAAGCAGTCCTTGAGGATAAGCTTCCAGCCTCTTTAGCAGAAGTCTGCTGTGTCCAGTAACTAAAGTTGCATTAAAAGCCTTTGGAATTCCACTGTCGAGTGAGTGCTGTGGTAACCTTGCTGGGTTGATTTTATAATTTCAAATCTATTTTGGACTGTTGCCTTAAAGAGGGTGTGTAGTTGGGAGCTTGTTTAAGTAAGAACTTTGGGAACTGTTAAGACTAAATAACCATGTAACTGTAATCTTGTGTGTTTATTGTAATCCTTTTATTAATAAACGTTTTAACTTAATTTAAAAACTCTAAAGGTGTTAGTGGACTCAATTCTTCTGGATGCAGTGCATAAGCCTTCTCATAATAAATACAAATTGCAAAACCATTGTATAGCGTGGCCAACTTTCCCTTTTGGATTTGGTCTGCCTGGCACATATCACCTGCCACATCATAACACTAATCCTGAACCATGTTTCTGGCACTGTAGTAATTGAAGGTATAGCCTTTCCTACTGCCTATCAGGGGTTACATGATTGTTCTTGGAGGCTCCGATCAATGAGCCCTAAGTGTGGGTAATCTGGGGCACAGGGTTTCTTGTCGAGGACCTGCTTCAAGCCTGTTGCATCTGAAAAGCTCTCTGTAATAAAGTTATCTGTTTCAATTTGAAACCTGTCTGGTACGTCAAGTCATTACATTTGGTGATGGGGGTAAAATAGCTCCAACGCTGCACCTCGCCTTGTGAATGTGACTACATCAAATCTTAAGAGAAAAGAAAAGAATACTCATCATTCATGCCACTCTTCGGCAGAATTGATCCTTACGATGTGATGATGTGGGAAGATTGGAGCCAGTATGTGGAAGGCATTGGTTTTTATCTCGTAGCGAACGAAATTACCGTGGAGGAGAAGCAGAAAGCAATCCTTTGGCGTATATGTGGTAGCAAGACATGCAAGCTCATCTGCAGCCTGATGGCCCCCAATGTGCCCAATTCTAAACCCTTTAATGAATTAGTGGACCTCGTGAAAACACATTACCAGCCAAAGCCATCCGTAATAATGCAGAGGTTTAAATTTAATTCCAGAGTAAGGGTCCCGGGAGAGTCCATCGCAACCTATATAGTGAAGTTGAAGCAGTTGGCTGAGCACTGCGACTTCGGAGACACACTCAATGATATGCTGTGGGACAGATTAGTGTGTGGAGTTCACGACGACGCCATTCTGCACTGTTTACCCGCAGAGGTCGACGTCGATTTGAAGCACGCCCTGGGAATAGTGCTAGCCATGGAAAGTACTGTGAGAGACTCGCAGGCTTTACAACACATACAACATGGCGCTGTTCTTCATGTGGGGTTGGAACCTACCACCCAGCGTGGCGCGAAAACCAGAGACACAGTAGCAAAGCGAGAGGCAATGTTTGCAGTTAGAAAAACGAGAAGGCCTACTAGAAACATTTCAGCAGCGACTCCGAGGTTATTCTGTCATAGATGTGGGGGTGACCACGTACCGGACACCTGCAGATTCAAAGAGGCATAATGCCATTACTGCCGCGAGAAAGGTCACGTAATAAAGCAATGCAGGGCAAAATCATAACAGCCCATAAAGCAGCAAACCAATATGATTGAATTGAATTGATACAACAGAACCTGAAGCTGCCGATACCGACGTCTATTCCCTGTACAATGTCACAGCTGTAAAAACTGAACCTTTTACTGACACAGTCCAAGTGAATGAGAAGTTACTAATAATGGAGGCAGATATGGGAGCCTCAACCACAGTTATGGGACAGCACACATTTAAATACCTAAATGAAGATACAAAGGGCAATGGAGAGTCTTTTGTGAGGACTTCCCCAAGTAGCAGTAAACCTGGATGATGTTCTGATCATAGGGTCAACTGAAACTGAACTTGGCCAAGCTGGAAGAGGTGCTAAGAAGATTTTTGGAAGCCGGTGTATGATTAAAGAAAGAGAAACGTACATTCCAAGCACCAGAGGGTACTTACCTGGGTCACAGGGTGGGTACCATGGGTTTAGATCTGGGAGAAGACAAAGTTAGGGCAATCAAAAAGGCGCCCTCTCCGTCCAGTGTAACCGAACTCAAGTATTTTTTGGGCATCGTCAACTATTATAGCCGCTTCTTGCCAAACTTGTCAACGTGTTAGCACCATTACACTTGTTAAAAAAGAATCATCGTTGGTCGTGGAATTCACAACAGGAAGAAGCCTTTGTGAAAGTTAAGAAGCTGTTACATTCATGATGTTTATTGGTACACTACAACCCATTGAAAGAAATGGTATTAACATGTGATGTGCCTCCTTATAGTGTGGGAGCTGTGCTATCACACAGAATGGAAGATGAATCAGAATGGCCAATTGGCTCTCTCTCCAGAACCCTCTCCACAGCTGAGAAAGATTATTCCCAACTAGAAAAGGAAGGTTTATCGGTGATATTCAGAGTGAAGAAATTCCACCAGTACCTGCATGGATGATATTTCACCATTGTGTCGGACCATAAACCACTGATGGGATTATTCAGTGAGGATAAAGCCATTCCACCAATAGCATCAGCAAGAATTCAACTTTGGGCTTTGATATTACCTGTGTATGAGTATTCTTTTATGCACTGTTCTGGCTTGCATATTGCAAATGCGATTGCACTCAGTCGTCTCCCATTACCAGATAGCGTGGTACATGCTCCACTGCCACAAGAAGTTGTGCTTGTACTGAATTTCTTGGATTCCTCACCTGTGTGTGTGAAGCACATTAGGAATTGGATGAACAGAGATCCAATTTTGTCAAAAGTCAGGGACCTTGTATTGCAAGGGTGGTCAAATTCACCAGTGTCTGAAGAGATGAGACCATTCCATGCCTGAAAAACAGAGTTAAGTTATCAAGATGGAATCTTCTTGTGGGGAGCAAGACTGTCGTCCCTTCGCAAGGAAGAGAATCGCTCTTGGCAGAGCTTCAGGGTGCACATCCAAGCATATCGAAGATGAAAATGTTTGCGCTAAGCTATGTCTGGTAGCCTGTCATTGACAGTGACATTGAAAGCATGGTCAAGCACTGTCTCTATTGTCGGCAACAACAGGAGTTGCCTGTTTCAGCTCCACTGCATCCGTGAGAGTGGCCTGGTCGACCCTGGGTTAGATACATATTGATTATGCATGACTATTCTTAGGTGTCACGTTTTTATTAATCATACATGCGCATGGGTGGATGTGTATGAAGTTAGATCACTGACATTGAGCGCCATTATTGAAAATCTGTGTCAATGTTTTAGTGTACATGGCCTATCAGAAGTCATTGTTTTGGATAACGATACAGTCTTTACCAGTACAGGGTTTCAGAGGTTGATGAGTTTAAATGGAATCAGACATATTAAAACAGCGCCATATTATCCCTCATCAAATGGTTTAGCTGAGAGAGCTGTGCAAACTTTCAAATTGGGAATGAAGAAGTTATCAGAAGATACTCTAGAAAATCAACTTTCCCTCTTTCTTCTCAGTTACCATACAATGCTTCATTCACCTATGGGTTCAAGGCCATCTGAATTATTGATGAAGTGCTGCCTATGTACTAGGTTAAGTCTGGTGTTTCCAAACTTAGAGGGGAAGGTAGAAAAGAATCAGAGTAATCAAAAACTGAATCACGGTATTCATAACAAAGCTCGAAGATTTACTGTAGGAGGTACAGTTTTCGTGTGGAATTTTGGAAGTGGACCTTGTTGGGTTCCTGGTACAATTGTCTCAGAAACTGGTCCCCTCTCCTTCCAAGTGAAAGTGGAAAACTGAATTGTTTGAAAACATGTGGATCATCTTAAGAATAGAGAGACATTTCAACAACCAGCTATTCCGCCTGTGATTAACATCGAGCCATCAGTCCTTAGAATAGACATGCCCAATGTCTCTGTAGAGCTGCCAAACCCTGAACTGCCACTTTCTAATGATGTATCTGGTGTTGCAGTTCCTGATCATGTCTATCTAGTGGAAGAACCTCAAGTGGTAGAGCTATATCGCTCTAACCGAATAAGGAAACCATCTCAGAGGCTTAACCTTTAATCACCTGAGTTGTATATATGTACATGTTGTGGGATATTCGAATATTCTCTGAAAATAGAAACTGTAAAAAAAAACTAAAGGGGGAGGAAATGTAGTAATTGAAGGTATAGCCTTTCCTACTGCCTATCAGGGGTCACGTGATTGTTCTTGGAGACTCCGACCAATGAGCCCTAAGCTCTGGTAATCGGGGGGCGGGGCTTCTTGTCGAGGACCTGGTTCAAGCCTGTAGCATCTGAAAAGCTCTCTAACAAAGTTTTCTGTTTCAAGTTGAAATCTATCTGATATGTCAAGTCATTACAGGCATGCAATGGTTCTTGCATTGATTGCCAGGATTTCTCAAATCTCATCCCTCATCTGCCGGTACCCTGGGATAAAAATAATCATCCATTCTCAAGGATTTATTTTAGCTTGGAAGTCTCAAAGACCATCGAGGAATTTCTATCAGCTGCTCTCAAAGCTCGGGTATCTGTTTGGGTTAGTTCTGTAAATGAAACGAATGTTACTATAACTTTCCTTTGCAAACACATCAAGGAAATTATCAGAGTATATTAACTATTCTCTGACCATGCTAACTTTCATCAGTTCGGTATTTTTTGAGTTTATCTTTCTTATGCTGTTATAGCAATAGGAACATTTCTTGCTGTGTGCCTAGCATCAAAAGCCAATCTCAGCCTCATCTTTACTCTGCCCACATATCTGATGCAATGCTTGAAGATGCCAGTAATATGCTCGGTAATAATCCTAGTGATTGCATGAGCTCTGTTGTATTCGTGCTCTGCCTCTTCCCGAGTAACAGTTATCTGATTTGTGTCATTAGTTAGAGCTATGTAGGATAGGCTTGATCTCCAAGGGGCCATCAACGTCTTTGTTTCTTTAAATAGCACTTGCACAGATGTCTGGTGCAAAATGAAAACATCCCAATTTCTGCCTGGAAAGCGGACATTAACCTGCAAGGAAGACACTCACCAGTTTCACAAAAATGAGCTTGCATCATTTCCATTTGTGTAGTCCACTGCATTGTGTTCAGGGACCTCTGATAGCTTCTGAATATCATCAGTCGCCTTATCTGCATCTAGATCTCCAGCAGTCCATCAACATTGAGTAACCCTGACAAGATGCTGTTTCTGGACATTGGGACCATAAGAACATAAGAAGCAGGAGGAAGTGTAGGCCACAAGGCCCATTGAACCTGCTCTGCCATTCAGTAAGATCATGGCTGAATGTCGAGGTCACTTTCCTGTCCTATCCCCGGAACCACTGGTTCCTTTAGTGCCCAAAAATCTATTGATCTCAGACTTGAATATATTCAATGGCTGAGCATCCACAGCCCTCTGGGGTGGAGAATTCCAAAGATTCACAAGCGTTGGCGAAGGCATTGATCCTTCAGTCATGCGTTTGATCCATCTTTGGTTAATACATGGGTTGAAAGTGTTAATGCCCACTGCATTAACCTCTGCAGGAACCAACAGCATAATGACTATTGTGAGAACCATGCCTGTCTTCACATCATCTCTGAATCAGTTAGCACAGGCCTGTATTTATCTCCTTGCTAAACTTGAGCCCCCATAGGCAGCGCTTCTCAGTCAGGACCAGGTAGCTATGTCTGAGCTTGGAGGGATTATATTGCAGGAAATGCAGACAGTATACCCCTGGTACCAGATCATGTCTCTTGTATCTCCACGTTTATCCTGGCCATTCTCCTGCAGTCCGGTGACTAGGGTCAGCAAAACACAACAGCTACAGTGCACAGCTTCTAAGCGACCTCTTATGTCCACCATATTTGGTGAGTAGAGATTGTTTGCCCAGCTTATGCACTTAAATCCTTGTGTGGAGCTTCGAACCATCACCACCAACAACTACTTGCTCTTATACAGCACCATTCACGTAGTGAGATGTCCCATGCCTTATCAAACAAAATTTGACAACGCGAGACATAAGGAGATGTAAGGGGATATTAGAACACACAATTAAAAAGCTTGGTCAAAGAGGTAGGTTTTAAGGAGCGTCCTAAAGGGGGAAAGAGATGTCAAGAGTCAGAAGGAATTAGGCAGGGTTTAAGGTCTGGGTAGTTGGACGTATTTACCCAATAATGGAGTAGAGGATGTGCAAAAGGCCAGAATTAGAGGAGCACAGGGACCTCGAAGGGCTGTAGGACTGGAGGAGGTCACAGGGTCAGGTCATGGAGGGATTTGAACACAAAGATAAGAATTTTAAAAACCAAGTTTTGCCTTCTGATACAGAGTTGAGTGTGTTACTGTTTGAGCTAAGCAGACACTACCTGTAATATGAGGACAAAGATTAATTAATACCAGCGAGGATAGGACATGTGTAATGGAAATGTAGTATAGGAATCGGCAATCAGGCATATGGAATACTGTTATGAAATGCTTGCTGAATGTGGACATGATCGACTTCAGCCTGTCATTGTTAATCTATGTCATCTTTCACTGCTGAAATTTATTTTTTGAAAAATGTGCAGAGTGTTGCAAAAGCATTCAAAACTAATTTGCTATTACAATGTACATATTTAGCCCATCCCTTTCATACAATGTTTTGCATCCTTTTCAATTATCATTTAGTCACAATGCTACCAATGTAGCTGTTAGTCGCACTCTCACTGCTGAAGTGTGAAAGTTGTGAGAACAAGTCCCATGACAGATACTTGAGCACATAGTCTGGGCTGAAGCTCTAATGTAGTTCTGAGGGAGTGCTGCTCTGTTGGAGGTTCCATCTTTCAGATGAGACATGAAACTGAGCTCCTATCTACCCTCTCCGCTGGCATAAAATAACTCATGGTACGCTTGCAATGTAGAGCAGATGAGTTCTCGTGGGTGCCCTGGCCAAGACTTAACCTTCAACTACCAGCACGAAAACAGTTTATTTGACCATTATCACAGTGGGAGCTTGTTGTGCGCAAACTGGCTGATGTGTTTCCTTGAATTGTAACAGTGGGCAGATTTTCTGCCTGTCGGGCGGGCGGGCCCGACCCAATCTCTGGCGGGCGGGGAGCCAATCCCCATCGGAGAAGTGGGCCCCGCCGCCATTTTATGTGGGCGGGCCAATTAAGGCTCGCTCAGCGTGACATCCAGTGGGAAGCGCTATGCGCTCCCTGTGCGGGCAGTGGGGGGGGATTCCCCAAAAGGTCATGTGCACAAAAGAGCGACATCTCCCTGAGGCTAAGTGCAGCCTCAGGGAGATCGCTGACACTTCTAAAAATATGAAAATTAGAAGAAAAAAAAATTCTCTAACATGTCCCCCTCATGTGACAATGTCACATGAGATGGGACATGTACATAATTTACATTATAAGTTTATTAAACTTTTTGAAACCCTGCATGAAACCTCATCCCGCTGCTGGATGAGGTTTGATGTTTTTTCTATTGCCCGCCGGGGCTCCTGGCCGACCCGCCAACCTTAAGGTTGGACGGGCAGGTCCTTTAATTGTTTAAATGATCCTGTCAATGGCCTCAATTGGCCGTTGACAGATTGGCGGGCCCGCAGCTGATTTGGCCGTGCCCCCGCCTTCCTGAATATTTAAATGGGGCGGGGTGACGTCGGGGGGTTCCGCCCAGCGTCATCCCGCGTCATTTTACGTGTCGGCGAGCGGGCCCCGCCCCCACCCCTCGCCAACGGCAAAATTCTGCCCAGTGATTACAAATTGGCTGTAAAGCACCTTGAAGCAATGCTGAGGTTGTAAATGGTGCTGTGCAGATACATGTTCTTTTTATCCCACCTTCACCGATAGTGGGGTTCAGATTTGTGTATCTGTATTTATAGCCTTTTTCTAATTTAGTGAAAAGCATAAAGTGTGTTACTTTTGTTCTCACTTTCGCTGTGTACCTTTTATGAGTCTGTCTCTTCAGGATAGCCTTATCTTCATTTGGTGAAGTGAATCCTGGTATGTTGACCTTTGGTTTGCTCGGAGAGTATGAGGTGAAGTTACAGACTAAAAAGCAGTCACTTCTACTGTGATCCCGCAAAAGATGCCCACAATTTCTAGCATAACAAAAACTATTTGTGAGCCCACTGCTTCACTTAACAGCTTCTTTCAAAGCATAGCTCATGTAAAATTCATCGGGTGATGCACAGGAATAGATCGGACCCACAGATTGGCAGGGAGGGCGATTACTGTGGTAGATTATGTCACTGACATTGACAAAGGCAAAGCTTTGGGGAGGTGGTTTTAGAAATGAACTACGCTTTTGAGTTGTCATCTTCCATCCCAGTAATGTGATACCACCTTTGATCAGTTTTATTAGAGTGTGCACACAGACGGATGGTGTTGCTATGAATTACCCACGACCTTCAGATGTGCGTACAGAGCACGGACACCATCGCTCGTGACATCTCATAGAAGTTATTGAGAATGGTACGCAGGGAGGTAGCAAGGCTTGAATAATGCAATGAACAATTGTGTGTCTGCAAGTTATCATCCATAACGTGGGGTACAGAGTTGCAATTATCTGCCTTGTCACAGCCTGTCTCACTTTTCCCTTCCATCAAGAAAGAAAGATTTGCTTTCACATTGCACCTTTCATGACCACAGGATGTTCCAAAGCGCTTTAGAACCAATGGAATATTTTTGAAGTGTGGTCTCTGTTATAATGAAATCTGGCAGCCCATTTGAGCATAGCAATCTCCCACTATTTTTGTGATGTTGATTGATGAATAAATATTGACCAGGGCAATGGGGATATCTCCTCTGCTCTTCTTCGAAATAGTCCAACGGGATCTTTTACATCCACCTGAGAGGGCAGACAGGGCCTTTGTTTAATATCTCCTCTGAATGATATCACCTCTGACAGTGAAGCGCTTCCCATTGTCCAACCGTTCCACACCCTCTATTATAGACCATCACAGCGTCCTCTTGGCTAGAATCCTGAAATAGAAGTCACCACGAAACCATCATATCACAGCAACTTTATCCAACAAAGCATTCACTACTCCATAGCATGCTCACCCAATCATCCTGGTGCTTTCCCTTTGTGTCTGTCTGTCAGGTACCTTTGCCTGGCCCTGTGTTCCTACCCCAATGGCTGCAGCATGGCTGCTGAACTTCAGTGTGAACGGCTGCATATGGCCTTGCAGGATGGCCCTGAGCGGCGCTGGGTCCGGATTTGGATGGCAGCACCTTGGCACTGACGACAGCAAGCTGGGCTGGCCGCCTGACGGGCAGCAGCCAGGGCACTGGCCGCGATGGGAGGACAGTAGATCCGGGCTCCACAGAGTCACTGTCACTTCCCCTGGGTAGTGCCTCAGCAACCTGCGTGATCTGCTGGAGGGCTGGTTGATGGACAAGCTGTAGGCCCCTTTGAGCACTGGCACTGTCGCTATGGTGACAGCAGCCTGGCAAGAACCTGAAATTTCATGAAGTCAGCCGCAGCATCTGCTGCAGCACTTGAATGTTGGGTGGCTTCTGTTTGTGCTGAGATGGAAGTTGAGACATTGGCCACAAGAAGCTCTATCATGGTTGGGTTTGCAAGTGTGTTAATGGAGTTGGCCACCACTTCCATACTGGAAAGAATGAGTTCCAAGCTCTGCACAAAACCCTGTGCTAAGTTGTAGTTGGACTCCTCCATACTCCTTGACAGTGACAGCAGGCTTCCTGACAGGCTTGCCAATGCACCAAACAGTTTGTTGTGTGTACCCATCAGACTTTTTCTGTAGGCTGCCCCATCAAACTCATCATCTGAGCCCTCTGCAGCAGAACTTGTGTCCGACCTCATCCTCTGGAGGAGTTGGCCCTCTTGTTACCCTTTCACCCCCCCTGGCTGCGGCCCAGTCATGCTCTATGGCTCACCGTGTGTAGATCTCACCTCTATGCTAAAGTTAATGTAGTGTCAATATCTGAGCTGGTGATTGTGAACCATGAGACTGAACGATGGTGATTTTTCCTATCAGCTTCTTCTTCATCTGGGCTGGTGACAGTTCTTGGGTAATCTGAAATCATTATCGCACAAGCTCAGGCTTGAGCTGAGGGAATGGGGTGAAAGCAAGAGATGCATGGTGTGGTCATATGATGTGATTTAAGGAGCTGTATCTTAAACTCCTGTCCATCACTGCCCATATGAGACAGGATGTGATGTGTAATCCCACGACCCTGTTGACAGAACACAGCAGCAGTCCTACAGGTAAGACATGTGTACACAGCCTCCCAGTTACCTGCCTCTGTATATAGTCTTATCTTTGAATAAAGAACCCACAGTATTGTTTTACCAATCCTTGGATTGGTATATTTGTGATAAATAGAAGAGTGCAACACATGGTTACATCCATGGATTGTAATCATTACAAATTGTGGAACGAGGGTGAAGTGGGACATGAGAAGGTGGAATGGGCACGGACAGGCTACCATCCTTGATGATTCCAGCCCTGTCGCTGGCCATGGCCTTAGTGATGGCCTCTCCAGTGATGGTGAGCACCATCTCTCCATGGGAGTGAACACGTGCATCTGTGCCTGTACCCACCAGTTTGCTGCTATTGCTGTCTACTAGCCACCTGCCAGAAAGGGGAAAGTGTGTCAGTCAGAGTGGTTTAATGTGTTTGGGTGATTTGCCTGCCAGAGTTGAAAAGCTGGGAGATGGGAGTGTGAGGCTTGCAGTAGTCCAAGTTTGTGAGGTGAAGTTGGGTTTGAGTTGTGTTCAATAGAAGTTGTAGGTGGGTGTTTGGAGGAGCTGTGGTAAATGGAGTAGAATATGAGGTAGAGTATGAGGCTAGTGGTGCAATTGGTAGGATACATTCATTTACCTTGTGTGAGCTCATTGAACTTTTTCCAATGCACCCAAGTGCTCAAGGGTAGACTGCTGACATTGACCTGCACAGACACCTGTTCCCACTGTCTTCTCAAAACCTGGCTGAAGAGCCTCCTGCCCCTATGAGGGAAGAAACTCTCTCTCCTCCTGTCGCCTCCTGCAGGAAAGCCTTCAGTGTGTGGCATCCAAGAAATTACAGGCGCGCTCTCTGGCCTATTGCACCATTTTTGTAGGCTCTTCCTGGCCTTCAATGTTTCTTTAGCCAGTTTCAGCTCCTGCTGTGGTCAGAATGCACCCAGCCTTTAAGAGATAGGGGTTCATTTTAAGTATAGTTACCTTTGAATGAAGTTGGGCCACCTGCTGAGGTATGTAGCCACTCAATGACTTGTTCAATGCTGGGCTGTACATCTCAATCACTCCCAATGATCAGGCAACATGAAGTTTGCTGATCAAACACCATGATTCCTGTGCCTACTTTTGGGGGATATCCAATTTATCCAGGCTATGTGCTTTCATTTTAATAAGATTTCTTCAGATGTGAGTGGATTGCATGTCTGGAATTGAATTTTAGAGTGCTGTTGCCAATTTTAAAATAATTAATGTACTGAGTTTGAAAAGAGTCATAACAGCATCGCGATGGAAGGTTTAGTTAACTCTGTTTCTCCCTCCACAAAGACTGTTAAGCTGCTGTGGTTTTTCTAGCATTTCCTGTTTTTAATTCCAGATTCCAAATATCTACACTATTCTGTCTTAGACATAAAACCATCTTATTGGTTTTCTCAGCACTTGTGCTGAACTTTAATTCCGCAATAGCCCTTGTCTTTCTCTTTTCTTTCCCTCATTCGCCTGCTACTGATCTGTGAATGATATTCTTTCACATCCCATCGTCACCTTATTCCGTTGCCACATACTTACATTCCCGTGGGTCTGATCTTTTCCCGGGGAAGTTGACCTTTGCCCAAACACAAAGGGCTGACTGGCCACGAATGCAAATAACTCAGGGACCCGCTTAGTCCCTTAAGAGGAAATGAGTACGTCCGGGAGGGGTTTTTATTTTTGAAATGCCAAGTGGGAAGACAGTGCTGTCAGTTTTGTCTCTAACGTCTGGAACAGTCACAGTTTACAAGCTTAATGGCCACAGCTGGTTGTGTGGCAAATGAGTCAAGATGCAAGCGACCAGACACAAATGACATGAACAGATGGAGACTCATGCAGTGAATACACTAAAATGTTTGTTTACAGAGCATACCGGAATGCTATTAATAAGAGCACCTCAGTGGTGAGTAATATACATCTTACTCCTATTATTCAAACCTCATTGCCACTCTGTGCACTTTAGGCTGCCTTTGATTCATTTGCCTTCTCGAAATGATAACGCAGCGTGCTATTGTTCTTGGCCAGGATTACATACAGAAGAAATAACTAGAATTAAGATGCATCCCTTGAGGGGAAGAAAGTTGGATAAAAAAAAAAACTAACACCTACTGGTTGCTTAAGAATCGATAATTAGGGCCAGCATCGAACTCATCTGTTCAGCTAGCTAAGTGATGCAGAATGTATTAACTCTTTGTTAAAGCAACTGTCTTATATATTTCCATCTACTCAGATTACAGCTTTTTACTATGTTCCGAGAGCTCGCCGCTTAGTCACAGTTCTCATGGAAACAAGATAAGTATGCATGTTCTGAAGAAGAGTCGTGTTTGGCTCGAAACGCTAACTCTTTCTCTCTCCACAGATGCTGTCAAGCCAGCTGCGTTTATCCAGCATTTTCTGTTTTTTTATAGTAAAAATGCACGTGTCAGCATTGACTCAGTGGGTACTGCCTCTCAGTCAGAAGGTTGTAATTTTCAGTCTCAGTCCAGGACGTCTGTGCGACAAATTTAGGCTGACACATCAGTACAGTGCTAAGGGAGGGCCGCACTGTCAGAGGTGCCGTCTTGTGGATTAGGTGTTAAATCGAGGCCCCGTCTGCTCTCTCAGGTGGATGCCGAACATCCCGTGACACAATTGTGAAGAAGAGCAGTGGATTATCCCCGGTGTCCTGGACAATATTTATCCCTCAATCATCACACAAAAAACAGATTATCCGGTAACTTGCTGCTTGTGGGAGCTTTCTGTGCGCAAATTGGCTGCCGTGTTTCCTACATTGCAACAGTGACGACTCTTCAAAGGCACTTCATTGAACCCACTGTGCTTTGAGATGCCCTGTGGTTGTGAAAGGTGATATATAATTGCGCTTTTTAAAAATCTGAGTGAATAGCGGGGATTTGATGGAAGCTATGTCTCGAGCCCAGTGTGTGATGGACAGAAACGTCTGTCTTTCTTCAAACCCCTATTTTTTTTTCCAAATGAGGAATGTTAGAAAGTCTTCAATGAAACTTGTTAGTGTTTTTGAAAGATTTTTTTGCATTACATGGGGAAAATATAGCAATTATATGAACCTGTCTAGAGAATGCAAATGAGTGGAGTGTGACTTGAAGTTTCTGCACAGTATCATTGATCGCCCATACTTTGGAATTAACTGCATTGAAAATTACATCATGGCTTTGAGATGTTAATACTTGGCAATCTCAATATCAGTGTCAGACTATACATGTAAGAATAGCAGGAGTGCTTGATATGTAAGCTTAATGTCATAAAGAAAGAAAGGCTTACATTTCTATAGGATCTTTCACAACCTCAGGACATCCCAAAGTGTTTTACAGCCAATGATGCACCTTTGAAGGGTGTCACTGTTGTTATGTTGGAATTGTGGCAGCCAATTTACACACAGCAAATTCCCACAAACAACTTCTTCAGAACTGAAGATCAATCATATTGGACTCGAAGTGTTTGCTCTGTTTCTCTCTCCACGGATGCTGTCAGACTTGCTGAGTTTTTCCAGCGTTTTTTTGTTATTATTAGCAACCAGCACACTGAATGGAAGAGGCCTGTAAATAAATTAAATAAGCAGCGAGTGGGCATCAGGGGCGCTCACCATCTCTGGAGGTGGAAAATCGCACTCACCTGAGACTGTTCTTCAGGGATGGATGACTGTTGCAGAGATACCAGGGCTGACCAAAGCACAAAGGCATCATGAAAAACCCAGGATCATCTTAGCTACCTTCAAGAGTCTGGACCGTGACTCGTGGTTGATAATGGAAGCATTTTTTTCCACATTACCAATCAAAGACTGCCCGGTGAGTCTTTCAGAAGATCTTTCACCATGGTTACCCTAGAAATAAAACCATTGGGTTAGAAGTAACGAAATTCCCCTTGAGAGAGGCTAGACCATTGCTGTCCATGTGCTCATGCCAGTGCTTTATCATTGGTGACCAACATGTGATAGAATCACTTTCATCATGCTAAGCTGTCTCAGAGAACAAAGGATGCTCCAAAAAAGAATAGAAAATGCTGGAAAAACTCAGCAGATCTGGCAGCATCTGTGGAGAGGGAAATAGAGTTAAAGGTTCGAAAACTCTGAAGAAGAGTCATACGGGCTTGAAACGTTAACTCTATTTCTCTCTCCACAGGTGCTGCCAGACCTGCTGAGTCTTTCCAGCATTTTCTGTTTTTAACTCAGGTTTCCAGCATCCGCAGTATTTTGCTTTTATCTAAAGGTTACTCCAAAGTTGGCACTCTAACTTTTCATAGTGCTTTAGTGCTTAGAGTTTAACTTTTTGGAGCTCAAATGCCTTTCAACACACAGTTGGAAATTGTAATTGGCAGGGTGAGGATAATTTCCAAACTATCGCAACTCCAATCATTCTGAAATATATTGCTTTCCATTTTAGCCTTTACAATTCTTCTTAAGGCACTATATAATTACACACAGCTCTTACATTATTGTGAGTCAAGTTGCAGCATGAACTGTACATTCTGATGTGTTAAGGTGGAGGAACCTGGAAATAACCTTAAAAGAAAAAGCGATGCAAATTTTAGACTTGGTGTCATTAGCCTTGCCTTTGATTCAGAGGTACAGTTGGCCAATGTTTAGTCTCCTGTCCCTTGTGGACAAATAGAATCATAGAGTTATAGAAATTTAGAAGGAGGCCATTTGGCCCATTGCACCCGTGTTGCCTCTTTGAAAGTCATACTATGTCCCGCATCCTCATTTTTTGTCCTTAACCCCATAGGTCCCTCATTCTGAAAAAACTGTCCATTTCCCTCTTAAAATTATTTATGGAATCAGCTTTTCTACTTTTTCAATGGAGTATTCCAGATATCAAAAACTCTCTGACTGAAAAAAAATCTCCTTTTCTCCACCCTTGGGCTTTTGCCAATGATTTTCAATCTAATAACTTCTAGTTATATTGACCAACTCTCCAGAAGGAATAGCTTTTCTCTCTCTGCTGTATGAAAACCTCTCATCATCTTGAGAGTCTCCATTGGTCTCCTCTTAACCTTCTTTGTTTCAAGGAGAACAGTCCTAACTGAACTGAAGTGCCTCATCCCCAAATACATCCTGGTAAACCTCCTCTGTATTCTTTATAAGGCCTTGATATCTTTCCTGAGAGCAGTAATTGTTCACAATACTCCAGCTGAGACCTAACCAGTGATTTCTAAAGTGTTAAAAGAGTTGAAAAAGAATAGATGTAACATCACTGGATATTGGCTATTGGAATAATGAGTGACTGATGACATTATATCTATAAAACAACAACAATTTGCATTTGTATAGTGGCTTTAATGTAGTAAAATGTGTCAAGGTGCTTCATAAGAGTAATATCAGACAAAATCTGACACCGAGCCACATGAAGAGATATGAAGTGAGGTGATCAAAAGCATGGTCAAAGATGTAGGTTTTGATAGAGTGCCTTAATAGAGGAGAGAGAAAGGTAGGGAGGTGAAATGTTTTAGGGAGGGAATTCCAGAGCTTAGGGCCCAGACAGCTAATAGCGCAGCCACCAATGGTGGAGCAATGGAAATGGGATTGCACAAGAGGCTAGAATTGGCGGAGAGAGATTTGTCTTGGGTTTGGAGTTTGGATGGGGTTTCTTTAGGGTTTACCTGTTACCATAAGAATGCTACCATAGACTGTTATTCATAAAAAACATTCTTGTTTATTTACAGATCTATATACAGATTGCATGTAGTATCTCTAGTACTGAGATATAGATCTCAGTACTCTCCATGGTGTTGTACTTCTGCTTCCCATCAGATCTCAGGCACTTAGTCATGTACCTCAATTACATCAGTTGTTACATCAGCATTAGGTGCTCCTGATGTTAACCCTTCACTCTTACAGAGAGCAGAGATCTTAAAGGGTTGTAGGGCCACAGGAGGCCACAGAGGCAGGGAGGAGGTGAAGCCATTGAGGGATTTGGTCATGGGCATGAGAACTGTTAATGAAGACATTGTTGGATGGGGATCCAATATAGGTCAGAAAGCGCAGTGGTGACGGATGAAGGGGACTTGAGTTAGGATACGGGCAGCAGAGCTTTTGCCATCACTATTTGGAAACAGGTTTAGTAAGAGTTTTGGTCAAGAAAGTCATTGGGGCATGCAAATGTACTTTGGCATATTACATACTATTGCAATCAATTGTTGATTAAGATAAATTGCGCAACCTGATAAAAAAGCAATCTCTCCTCACGATACAATGCATTTGACATGCAAATTTATAAAACTGGTAAGAATGCTAAAAAAAATGCAAATTAGAATATTGCATCAGTAAAAAAGTGTGAATTTTTAAATGAACACAGAAATTGCTGTAGCTCAAAAGGAAGCCCAGCTGTTTGATGTTTTAAATTCAATTTCATACTTAAACAGAATCTTATTGCAAAATAGATGTTGTTCTAATTAATCCAATCATTCTGATAGGCCCTTGAAATATTTTGCAAAGGAACAAAATGTATCAGGTACTCTCTCAATGCTTGAAGCCATCAAACATACTTAAGATTATTTTGATGTTCAGAGAGTGAAAGCAACGAAGTGTTCAGATAAATCTATCACTGCATCTCCTCAGCAACTATCATACTTATTTGTCTTGGACTGATTTAGATTATTCAGCTGGATGTTATGCAAGAACAGAAGACATGTTATAAAAGCAAAAGTGACATTACAATGATCCGTGTGAAGAACTAATGCTCTCTGCTGAAGTGGCAAGACCATGAAAGACAACTGTCGTCTAGAACTTATGGAGCTACTGCTTTCAAATTTAACTTTGTCACATTGTGCAATCAAAGTCAATTATAGCCCTTGAATTTGTGATTCTGACATAATCGATGCCTGGACTATTGTGAGCACAGGCACTCTCTGACCAGGAAAAGAGTGAACTAGCCTCATCCCGTCTTGCCACCTGAGTCCTCCCACAAGTTTTAGCTATGTTGAGTTCTCAAAGAATAGGAAGGTGTGCGATTGGTGGGAGGATCAGCAGCACTTAAAAGACTGTTGCTCACCTTTCAAAACTGCAAGTCCTGCTGAAGGAGGTAAAGAAGAGGAGCTGAAAGGCATCCTCCTGTGGAAGTGTAAGTGGGTGGATGGACGTTGGTGTAGAGTATAGAAAATTGCATTGTGCATTTTGTTTACTTGAGGCTACCATTCACACATGTACCAGCAGAGGGAGTCTGCTAGGAAGAGAATAATAAATGTTTAAAAGTTTGTGCAGTTCTAATTCTCAATGTCTCTAGCTGAATATGCAACTGTTTCTGTCCCAAGAACTTCACAGCTGGCAGATACAAAACTCTATCCAGGATCCAAAAAGAAAGATTTTCATTTCTTTAGTGGTTTTCACAACCTCAGGACATCCCAAAGCATTTTACAGTCAATGAGGTATTTTTGACATGTGGTCACTGTTGTAATGTAGGAAACATGGCAGACAATTTGTGTACAGCAAGCTCCCACAAATAGCAATAAGATTACGGCCAGATCAACTGTTTTGTAGCTGTTGGTTGGAGCAAGTTTTTTTTACTCACTCATTGGAGGTGGGCATTGCTGGCAAGACCAGCATTTATTGCACATTACTACTTGTCCTTGAGAATCACAGAATTATTGCAGCACAAATGGAGGCCATTTGGCCCATCATGTCTGTGCTGGCTCTCTGAATGAGCAATTCATCCAGTGCCATTTCTCCTGCTTTCTCCCCATAGCCCTGCACATTCTTCCTTTTCATATAATAATCCAATTCTCTCTTGAGTGCTTCAACTGAACCTGCCTCCACCACAGTTTCAGGCAGTGAATTCCAGGTGTTAACCGCTCGCTGCATGAAAGTTCCTCCTCATGCCTCCATTGCTTCTTTTGCCAATCACCTTAAATCTGTGTCCTCTTGTTCTCAATCCTTCCATCAATGGGAACAGTTTCTCTCTACCTACTCTGTCCAGACCCCTCATGATTTTGAATACCTCTATCAAATCTCCTCTCAACCTTCTCTTCTCCAAAGATGTCATGAAGCTATTAATGTATATGATGTTATTGGAAAATACTTTTCTTTTAAAATAGAGGTTTAGTCTGTAGGCATGTCTTAATTGAATTAAAGCCAGCTAGTCTGGGTGCTTTGATGTGTATTAGTTTTGAGATGTAAGAGAGGTAAGAATGCATTTGCATTTTTTGAACACAGCATTCAAGAAGTAGGGTGAAAAATGGCACCCAGGTAGCAGCCACCAAGCAATATGTTTATATTACTAATAAAATTGGTACTGTGAAAGGGGTCTTATTGATGGAAGAAGTTGGTGATACAATGAGAATTTGCATTCAATGAGCTGTGCTAGGTATAAAGATAAAGGCAGAGGCAATGTGAGATCAAAGCAGCTGTAAGCCTCCAACTGTCTCCACAGGAACCAAAGTGAAAAAAACCTCATTTTGAATTCGTAACATGAAAATATTTTGCCTGGTGTCTGGTTAAGTCTATGGGTTGCTGTTGCCTTAGTGGAGATTAGTTTGGGAATTTGTTAAAAGTTATAACAGAATGATTTGTAGCCATGTGTATATCTTTAAGTTATGATTTGTAGCCATGTGTTATATATTTAACTTGTGTAAGTTAATAAAATGTCTCATTTAGTTTAATATAAAACCTCTCGAGGCTGATGGTCTGATTCCTGAGTTTAGAGTTGCATCTCAAACATACCACTTAAAAATATAGGTTATGACAGTTGTTTAAAGTTTCCCTCTGGGATTTTTAAATAACTCAGCTTTACCGAAAGGCTGTCTCATAACAAAGGAAAACAGTCCCACCTTCTCCAATTGATCTACATAACTAAAGTTCCTCATCCCTGGAACCACTTCCGTGGATTTTTTCTGCTCTCTCTCTAATGCCTGCGCAAGTTTCTTAAAGCGAAGCGCCCAGACCTGGGAAGCGAGTCCTTTTTTGAACAGCTGACGTCTATGTGAAGAAGGTAGACCCACAGTGCACCAAGCGGGCAAGCTGTCTTCAGGTATAAGGGGGAAATGGCGTGGAAAGTGTACCCAGCTCAATTGACACTTTTAAACTGGCATACCCACAAGGATGCAGCATGCAAAGCACACAGCCAACTTTCGGATATCGCACACAAAAGAATGTTCCGAGTGGCACCTTAAAATATTGCATCAAACTGCCATCAAACACTGCATGTAATTTAATCCTCTCTACTGTTGAGATGTAAATTGACCGCAAGAATGGCTATTTAGCTGTTTCATATTCTGATCTGATGCACCCTGTGTGATTTCAGGAAGGAAAGCAGCAACACAACCATCAGAAAAAAAATGTGGGCTGGGTGGGAGGATCGCTGCAGAAACATGAGCACAAAATCTCAGCTGACACTCCAGCGCAGTACCGAGGGAGTGCTGCGCTGTCAGAGGTGCCATCTTTTGTGTGCGATGTTAAACCATGGCTTCGTCTGCCTTTTCATATTTTTGGTTGCCATTTGATGCTTCCCAACATCAACAACCAACATCTGTGTCGATTTATAAATAACGTGAGTTTCTTTCCGCAACCTTGTCTCCTCAGAATTGTCTCCCTTTCACTCACAGTTGCACAACTGTGCACATTTATACATCCCATTTTACTATTACTTGGTTCTCAATTATGATTGGTCAATGACCCAAACTTGTACCAATGCCGGGAAAATAACAGCTTCCATGGGGATGGTGAGGGCGGGTGTTGATGGTTGGTGGAGGTGGCGGGGATGTGGATAATACTAATTATTGATACTTGTGTAAAACAGTTAATATAATCATAAAGTGATGCAGCCCAGGAGGAGACCATTCAGTCCATCGTGCCTTTGCCTGCTCTTTGAAAAAGCTATCCAGTTAGTTCGACTTCCACTGCTCTCTCCTCACAGCCCTGAAAAGTTTTCCTTTTGAAAGTTACTTTTGAATCTGCTTCCGCTGACCTTTCAGGTAGCGCATTGAAGACCATAGCAAAAAATTGTGTAAAAAAATTCTCCTCATCGCTTATTCTCCTTTGGCTCTTTTACAGATTACCTTAAATCTATGACGCTGTTTACTGGTCTTCCTTCCAACTGGAAACAGTTTCTCCTCATTTGTTCTATCAAAACCCTCCTCATCTTCTACCCTCTGTTAAATCTCCCTATAACTTCTACTCCAAGGAGAGCAATCGCAGCTTCCCCAGTCTCTCCACATGACTGAAGACCCTCCTCCCTGGTACCATTCTGGTAAATCTCCCCAATACTCTCTCTCCAAGGCCTTGACTTACTTTCAGAAACGTGATGCCCAAAAATAGACACAATTCTTCAGCTGAGGCCTAACCAGTGATTCATAATGATTTAGCATAACCTATTTGCTTTCATACTCTAGGCCTCTATTTATAAAGACAATGATCCCCCATGATATTTTTAACAGCTTCATCAACTCACCCTGCCACCTTCAAAGATCTGTGCATATGTACTGAATGAGCCGCTCATTATGCATGCACCTGATTCCCATTTCTGTTGACATGGTGTATTTTACACCATTGACGGAAATTAAGAGTTCAAAACCGTAGCTGAGAACACATGACCTTTTGCAAAAAACAGGAGCGAGCACTTAATCCATCTCGTATAGGCAGAATGCAACATTATCTTGGTGTTTGATGCGATTAGTATTCCGTTCAGGATCTTGTGAGTTATGCAATCAGGTTGTTATGTAAAATACGATCATGACAGATGCCAACAGCCTGTGGAATCTCAATGTGGTTTCCCACAGTTATTAACACCAGTAAAACTTAACAGTCTTACTCCATTACTGAGTCCTGATTCATGCTTGCATGGCTGATTGCATTGAGGGGAGAATCTCTAGAAATCAGTTATGGCTTCATTTTCTAAAGGCGCAGCTGTTTAGTGCAAGTAAACTGATGTGATTTAAACAATTCTGTGCTGTTCAGGTCATCTGTACAACATGAACTCAAAGGAAGAGAGCTATTACCTCTCTTATAACAAACTGTAACTTCTAATTTCCCTTTCTCGAACACTTTCGGAGATTTTCTATTCTCTCTCTTGTTTACATTTAAAATCTGGCTCGTGGCAATTTGATTTTCAAACCCTTGAATTGGAACTGGCTTCAATATAAGCGACATTACTTGACCTTATCAATGCCTGTGAGTACAATGAATGTGTTTAGAATATTATTGTTGTCCTCTGTCTTGGAGCTTGCCTTTTGAAGATCCCTGGATGACGCAGGCATGTCTAACGGGACAGTTGTTATAGCTGCTATGTGGCTGATCTTTGTCACTGATTTCACGGTATTTCATTTGTGGTCCAATTCCCTTCCTATTGCGCCCTCCCCTGTGGTGAGTTTGGTGGTGTGGAGGGCATTTAGTCAGGCAGGAGTGTGGTGGGTGAGGACCCCGCCACTTTCCTGCCTCCGCCCCAATTAAGTCCATGGTGGGAAAGCCAGTGGACGGCTTTCCACTCCCGCTACCAATTGAGACCCTTAAGTGGGTGATAAATGTCCACTTAAGGAGCTCCTCTCACTGCTGCTTGTATTAACTCAGCAGCGGGCAGGGCACTTGGCATGCAGGAGCATGAGAAACAAACCCATGTTTGGAGGGGGGCGCGGTGGTGTGTGTGGGAATCTCTCATTCAGTGCCTGATCGAGGGACCTCACCTCTGGTCTTTGATCCAGCGATGATCCTAGGACTTGAGGGGTTTTGTACTGGCTGCAGCCATCACCTCCCTGGTGCTGCTGCTGCTGCTGCTTAATAGAGCTGCCAGCCTCTGATTGGCTGGGAGCTCTCAGTGGGTGGGATCTCTGTCCCCAGGGTCCTTGATCCTCGGGGGCGGGGGGAGGCATGCTGCTGGCCTGTCAGTGCCCAAGTGGAACAAGATGCACTGGGCCTTCCCAAAAAGAGGCAACGCGGGGGTTCTCGCTAGCTCTCCAGCCAGCAGCTGAGGCCCGGTTGCCTCCACAAGAGTCTGCCCGACATTTCAGGATTGCAGAGACAAATTCTCTGAATAGGTGTTGGGCCATTGGCGGTGAGCAGAAATTTCTTCACTCACAGTGTTGTGAATATCTGGAATGCTCTACTCCAGAGAGGTGTGGAAGGTCCATCATTAAGCATATTCAAGACAATGTTTGATAGATTTTTGGGTGCCAAGCAAATTAAGGGGCATGGCGATAGTGTGAAAAGGTGAGGCAGAAGGTCAGTCAGAGCAGGCTTCAAGGGCCGAATGACCTACTCCAACTCCTAGTCCTTTAGTTCTTATGTTGTTCACAGTGGACATCAAGCTTCAAGATAACTGCACACATTTAGATTCTCCACACTTCCCTTCTGGTTTATTTTCCAATTACCTCAAACCTTGCCCCATGGTTATTGGCCCTTGTTCCAGTGGAAACTGTTTCTCCTTCCTGACTCTATCAAAATCCTTCTTAATTTTGAACACCTTCATTCAATTTTCCCCTTAACCTTCCCTTTTCTGAGGAGGATAAGCCCAGCTTTTCCATTCTCTCCGTGTGACTGAGGTGTCCCACCCCTGATAGCGTTCCAGTAAATCTAGAAATATGGTTGTTTTTATTTGAGATTCTGGCAATCTTTATATGAAACAACCCAAAGGCCTTTTGTCATCCCTGGTGTGTTATGAAAATCTCAACTTGATGGCTGACAGACTGAGTTACTGACAGCAATAATTAGCCTGCACAGTCAGCAGAGGCATGCATTAAAAATCATTATTTTCACACTGTGAACAGAGTGTTAAACTCCTTTACATAGAGTCACAATCACAATGAATGGTGTGTATTCTTAGCCCCGTACTGAACCTCTTAACTCTTTGAACACTGCATGAGCATAGTGGCAGTAAAGTACAACACTATTCTGTTATTCATTTATACCAATATAAATATCTGCTATTGTTCAATAGGTAGCACTATGAGCCTCCGAACCTAGAACGTTGTGGGTTTAATTCTCACCCCAGAGACTTGAGCACAAATTCTGCACTGAATGTTGCTTTGCCGGGGGTGCCATCTCATAGATGAAGTATTAAACTGAAACCCCGTTAGCCCTCTCAAGTGCATATAAAAGATTCCCTTTCTGTGATACAAAGACAAACAGTGGAGTACTGCCCTAAACTTGTCCTCCAACCAACATCTTTAGAACTGATTATCTGGACATTATCAGAGCACCACTTGTGGGAACTTGCTGTGTGTAAATTGGCTGCCATTTTCCCTACGTTCTAACAGCAACTAGACTTCAAAAGTACTTCTGTAAAGTGACTGCAAAGCTGTAAGGCTGTGGTCATGAAAGATGCTATATAAACGCACATTTGTTTCTCTTGTAGTAAGGATGTAAAATAAGGACAAAAACGAATAGTCAGTTGAGTTATTGGAGTGACAGAAAAAAGAGAAGGGTCTTCCAGCTCTCACATGTTCAAAAGTCAAGTGCAGATTTATTTTGAAGCAAAGTTTCCACAGGATGTAGAATGAAGTAGTAATCAATTACACAAACATCACATTCTCAGCTCAAAGGTTAAAATAAAGTCACACAGCACCTGAGCCATTGATTAACAGCATCGATAAGATAGAGTAAGAGAGAATGCAGGTGTAGTAAACTTGGAGCGTACAGGATGGGTTTCTTGTAAGAAACAGTGAACTTTACTAACAGACTTCAGAGGAGACCACGTACTTGTTCCAAGACCAAGGCTAAAAAACTCCGCCTCCTAAGATTCCCCACGCTTAGAGCTGATTGGTCTATACAGTCACATGATCCCCATAGCAGTAAGAAATGGTTGAACCTATGATTGTTACGGGGAGGGTGGGGGGGTGGTGGTCTTGTGGCACAGTGGGTGTCAGAATCATTCTACCTAGCCCCACTCCCCTGCCTTATCCCCGTAACCTTTCACATGCTTTCTTTTCAGATAGCGATCCAATTCAATCCAATACCTTGATCGAACCTGCCTCCACTGCCCTCTCAGGACGCATACCTGAAAAAAGCCGGCTGGGATTTTCTGGCCCTGTCGTGGCGAGACCCGTGGCCGGAGAGTCGGCGGCCCAGCCAAAAGTCCATTGGCTTTAGGAGGGATCGGACGATCCTGGAGGGTGGGGAGGGGCGGGCAGGAAATAGCCCATGGTGTCCTCTCTATCTCATGGTCAGCCACACTTCATTCTTCCTAGGTCAGATTTGCATCTATCACAGCTACAAATCATTTTGTAGATGACACAAAATTTGGAAATGTTATAAAACGTGAGGAGGATGGTGATAAACCTCAAGAGAGCACAGGCAGTCTGGTGGAATGGGCAGACACATGGCTGATCAATTTTTAATGCAGAGAAGCGTCAGTTGATACATTTCGGTAAGAAGGATGAGGCGAGGCAATATAAACTAAAGGGTAAAATTCTTAAGGGGTTGTAGGAACAGAGGGAACTGGAGGTATATGTTCACCAATCATTGAAGGTGGCAGGGCAGAATAAGAACATGGTTAAAAATGCATATGGGAATCTGGGCTTTATAAAGCAGAGGCATTGAGTACAAAAGCAAAGGCGTTGTTTTGTTTTGGCCTCAAAATAATAGTGCCCAAACTCTGGGCACTGCGTTCTAGGAAGGATGTGAGGGCATAGGAAAGGATGGTTCCAGGGATGAGGAGCTTCATTTACACTGATAGATTGGAGAAGCTGGGGTTGTTCTGGTTAGAGAAGGTTGAGAGGAGATATGCTAGTGGAGTTCAAAATCATGAGGGGTCCGGACAGAGTAGATAAGGAGAAACTGTTCCCATTGGCGGGAGGCTTGAGAACCAGAGGGCACAGATTTAAGGCGATTGGCAAAAGAACCAACAGTGACATAAGGAAAAACCTTGTGGGTGGTTAGGATTTGGAATGCGCTGTCTGAGAATGTGGTGGAAGTAGATTCAATCGTGGCTTGCGGACAGGAATTGGATAAGGACCTGACGGGGAAAAAAAATTGCTGGGCCAATTGGAAAGGGCAGGAAAGTGGGACTAGCTGAGTTGCTCCTGCAGAGAGCTGGCATGGGCATGACTGGCCAAATAGCCTCCGTGCTCTCGGCATGCTATGATTCTATTAGTCTATGATTCCCTTTTTGAGGTGCAGGCTAACTTTGAGTAGTGCTAGGCACTCAGGATTTGGGCCCATTGGTGATGCCAATGAACAGAGCAGGTAGCACTGGCTGCACACAACAATCACGATCGTGAGCAGGGGGATGCCAAGTTCACATGCTGCCTGGATTACACTGAAATGGTGCAGATTATTGACACATCGCCTGCATTCACCTTTTTAACCCCCCACCCCAGAATGAAAGCACTCCTATTCCACAAGGCTCCACAATAAGCCAAGCCAAAAATAAATTAAAATTGACCTTTTTGGAGGCACAAGCAGGGGTCAGGTGCTAACAAGGCATCGGTCTCTCCACTCCTGTCCTCATTGCCCCTCTGCACTCTGCTTGCTATCTCGGCCAGACTCCAACATGCCCCTTCTTGGTGCCACTTGGGACGGCCAAGCTGCCTCTGGGATCGCGAGTAAACAACATGGCTGCTGGGCCATGGTCCTGTCTCCAGCCTCTTTGGGGACATGCAGAAAACAAAGTAGCAACAGCATTACCCCCTAAATCAGGAGCACGATACCAAGTACAAGCATTAATTTCACTGGGAACGTTGACCATTGAGATCGCTACCTATAGATGTGAAGAAACATTGCAACCATGTGGTGAAGGGATGGCCGGAATCTACATGTTCGGGGGTAGAGTTTCTGTGATTGGGGGCAATTGGGAAACTGGGTACAAATTGTACTTGAAGTTGCACTTTTTTGGGGAGTGAAGTTATGGTTCAAATTTTCACCCAAACCTATTTGCATAACCATAAGTGTAAAATCCTCCATGAACCAGCACAATTGAGCAGCGTAATAGAATGCAATCATTCCTGTTCTTTATTAAAAACATTTCTTGATGTATTTAAGAACGGCAACCTGTTGCAGTTTTATTAATGCAGCTGAAAATGGTTTATCGTCATAAAAAAGCACAATTTCAATAAGTGTCCAGCCCTCCGTCAGTGCATAACCTGATTTACAATCACTGAAAAAAGCTTTAAAAAACTGTACTGAACCATTTGCTAGTTTAATTGGTGTATATAAGTCAGACTCTTGGACAGTTAAGACGTTTTTAATATTTAAAATCTTTTAAAAAGTGCTTATGAGTGCCCAAGAAAACCAAATTACTTTGAAGAGCCTTCTGGGACCATTGCAATCACTGATAGTGCACCATTTTCATTAGACAGAGCATTAGTTGGATCAGAATTACCAACATAAAATAGGTGAATTTGGTCATATCAGTACTGTGGGCAGGGCTGGCTAGAGTTGAAATGATTTTTGAACAAGCCTTAACTTATGTTTAAAATTCCTCGATTGTTTGCACTGGTATGACCAATTTCATCCAACTTACGTTGATAATTCTGATCAAACTCAGGGGAATATCTACCCCTATGTATTTTTCTCGTAGTTGTATTTCGGAACTATGTTAATCAAATGCACTCATTTTTGATTCATAGTCGTAGAGTCACAGAGGTCTACAGCATAGAAAAAGACCCTTCGGCCCACCTGCACCCGTCAAACAAATACCTAATTATTCTAAACCCATCTTCCAGCACTAGGCCCGTAGCCTTGTATGTCATGGCATTGCAAGTGCACATCCAAATACTTCTTAAATGTTATGAGAGTTTCTGCCTCTACCACCCTTTCAGGCAGTGAGTTCCAGATTCCCACCACCCTCCTGGTGAAAAAATTCTTCCTCACATCCCCTCTGAACCTCCTGCCCCTTACCTTAAATCTATGCCCCCTGGTTATTGATCCCTCCACCAAGGGGAAAAGTTCCCCTTTATACCTCTTGCCCCTTACCTTAAATCTATGCCCCCTGGTTATTGATCCCTCCACCAAGGAGAAAAGTCCCCCTTTAAACCTCCTGCCCCTTACCTTAAATCTCTGCCCCCTGGTTATTGATCCCTCCACCAAGGGGCAAAGTTCCCCTTGGGATTGACTGGGGATTAGAATGAGACTCTGGCTCAATACATAATAAACTGAATTGAACTGGACATTCTAAATGAAGTGTTTTTATTTAGAGATGGTGGCGTTGTGGTAATGTCACTGGACTAGTAATGCAGAGGCCCAGGCTAATATTCTGGGGGCATATGGGTTCAAATCCAACTATGGTAGCTGGGGGGATTTAAATTCAATTAATAAAAACAAAGTCTGGAATATAAAGCTAGTTTCAGTGATGGTTACTGTGAAACTATCATCAATTGTTGTAAAATTCCATCTGTTTCATAAATGTTCTTTAGGGAAGGAAATCTTCCATCCTTACACGGTCTGGCCTACCTGTCACTCCATATCCATAGTAGTGTGGTTGACTCTGAAATGACCTAACAAGCCACTCAGTTCAAGGGCAATTAGGGATGGGCACCAAATGCTGGCCTTGCCAGCGACACCCATGAAGAATAAAGTTAAGAAATGGCCTATTAGTTACACAGCTGGTTTACAGATAAATAAACCTCCTTAGCCCATCCATTAGAGCTAACTTTTGTTTTATTACCTTAATTTAATACTTTTATTTTCTCTAACTTTATCTTCAGCAGATGAAATACAGCGGCAGATTTAAAATCTGCATCCATTGGGATGCTTTGATTTTATGCCAGTGGCAGAAGCTTAATGAAGATTGATGTCTGTTGAGGGATAAGTTGTTAAAATTAAATCTGTAAACTCCCAGACTTTATTTCAGAGTTAAATAGTACTTCTCAATGCCAGGTAAAGAATATTTTGCTTGAAGGTTCATGAGGACTCGAAACATCAACTCTTTTCTTCTCCGCCGATGATGCCAGACATGCTGAGTTTTTCCAGGTAATTCTGTTTTTGTAAAGAATGTTTTTGCCCTGTTGTACTGGCTATTTGCTTTTTTTAAAAACTCTTCAATTCACTGAGAATTATTACACGCTTTGCCTTAAGAAATAACATCAGTTTATTAGGAGTGTATGAGGTAGTGGTTCAAGTGCTGATTGGATGGTGAGACTACAAGGCAAGGTCGTTAAATACAAAAGACAAACTAGCAAGAAAAGGAGATTATTGGTTATATATTTTAGACATTAACTCTATTAGGTTGGATTTTGTGAGGGTGGAGGTATTGCTTTCCGGAGAAGGGGTGTGGGGTTTGTAGTAATCTCAGGAGATTGGGTGACATTTGGTGAAGTAATGACAGGTGGCTGCACTGTCAGGAACACCAAACCCAGTTTGCCTGCTCTAGAGATTCGGTTTGGCGTTAAACATACCTGAATAAAAGAGAGCAGAACGTTCTGGTGGTGCCTGGCCAATGATTCCCCGTCAAATGGAAGAGCCAAGATGGAATTAGCTCATTCTTTGCTATTAGTGGGATATTGGTGTGTGCAAAATAGCCATCGTGTTTCCTTATAATCCCTTCATATCAAAGCAATTTATCACGACGGAAATGCTATGACCCATTTCAGAGATAAATGATGAGCCAATACATAAATTCACGGCTTCCAGTTGTCCATTCACACATGTAAATTTTCTGTCAGCAAGTTTATGGAGTTTTCCTGCCAAAAAGAAATCATCACTGAAAGCAGAATGGGAAGACATATAGCCCTGCAGTGCAGTCATGCCTTTGTGACAAAGTGGTTCCTGCCACCTACCTCAATAGAAAAACCTGTTGTGAAAGAAAAAGTTACTTGTATTTTCTTCTATTTTGCTTTCTCACTCTTGCGTTTTTAAAAAATCCTGATTGCCCCCCCCTGTTTACTCCGGGTTGCTCTTTACCTTCTTCCCGGGTATCACCTGGAGAATGCCTCAGGCGTCAGTCTGGTCGAGTGCTCACCTTTGAGTCAGAAGGTCAAAGACTCAAGCCCTGCTGGAGAGGCTCCAGCACACAGTCTAGACCAGAGCTTCAGAACAGCACCGAGGGCGTTTCTCTGCCATCAGATCAGAGGTTAAACCGAGGCTTGTCTGCCCTCTTGATCGGATGGAAAAGTTTTTACTCTGTTATTCACCTTTAAGATACTATGCACGGCTGTGCAAAAGATTTTAAAGGTACCATGCATTAGAATGAACAGGCCGTGCACAACAAGAACATTTTAGAGAGGACAAGACCAATGACTGTTTATTTAGGTGGTCAGTACAGTATTTTACCTCTTGTTGCTGCGACTAGAATACCAGGCAGTGCCATGTGCAGTATTTCTGCAGTTCACATCGCCCAGGATGAACTGAACAAAGGGAATGGTTTAGAACAGTGAATGACATAAGCTGAGAAAGACATTGGCAATGCTGTGCATATTCTGCTGTTGAAGATTCCTTTGGAAATGTGCTGCCTGATACTTCCTCTAAGGTGCTGGGAAGGTGATCGCAGAACACAAGATATGCTAATGTGAACTTTCAAAAGGTCTAATAACCTGTACAAAAGCCAGTGAGGATATTTTGCAGCACTGTAAATATGTGAATGGAGATTCCGTTTCGACATGGAACTATAGTGGGGCTCGTCCAATGTTCCGTTCCTATGCTCCCAGCCGTTCTGAGCATTCCTTCTCCTTTATCCTCATCATTAGTGGGAAAATGTTCAATGCCCCTGTCCTACTCTTGGATATTTCCTCCTAAACCTCTCTGTCCTTCCACCCTTAATAATCTTCCCATGATGCATCTCTCTGACCCAGCTCTTGCCCTCCCCCCACCACCATGCACCCGCTCCCCCACCCATGCTAATATATCCTCTCTGCCACAGCCATGACATTTGTGAAGCAATTTAGGATATTAAAGATCTTTCTAAATGCAAGTTGTTATAGGTACATTATGAGGCTGATAACGCCTCTGATTTAGCCTTACCTGTGCCTGTGTCCAAATGAGTGACCTCACATGATAACTTGAGCTGAGCTCTTTTAAAATGTTACTGTCGTTTAGACCGATACTCCCCTGCAATTCTGAGGGACAGCTGCCTTTCAGATGAGATGTAAAATCGAGGCCTATTATGGTGGAGACAAAAGATCCTATGAACACTATTTGGAGAAGGGGAGAGAAATTCTCCCGGTGTCTGTCCAATACTTATCCCTCAATCAACATCGCTAAAACAGTTTAGCTGGTCATAATCACATTTGTGGGAGCTTGCTGTGCGCAAATTGGCTGCCATGTTTCCCTAAATTACACCAGTGATTGCGCTTAAGAGCTTCATTGGCTGCAAAGGTTGTAGTTGCTATGGTTACAAAATGAATGTTAGCTTTTTTCTTCTTGCATTGCTCCTGAGGCACTGGGACGCCACTGAGCTGAGAGTGGATAGCACTCTAGTCTCTGTGCCCAGAAGGTTGCGGGTTCAAATCTTGGCCCAGAACTGAAAGGGTGTGGCACTGGTGGAGGTGCTGCATTTTAGACAAATCCCTAGAAATTGGATCCTGCTTGAATTAGGACGTGACCCTGATGCACATCACAAGGCTGTTGTGGGAAATTGGTCTGCTGGTCTCGTTTTCTTGATACCGACACTACAACAGCGACTCCAATTCAAAAAGATTTCCGTCGGTCGTAAAGTGCTTTTGGATATCCTCAGGTCGTGCATGGCACTACATAACTGCTTTCTGTGCATTAACATAAATACATCCACCTTCCCTGTGGAAATTCCTCAAAATATTATGAAGAAAATCAACTGAAAAGGAAGCATAAGAAATTCCCAGTGAGCAAAAAAAAATAAATCTGGTTTGGGCAGTGAATAAAGGGTCTAACTCCATCTGAAACCTCTCAAACACTCATGCCACTCATTGTGCAATCTACCTCCACCCTACTCTGAACTCCCTCACTTTGCCAACCTGATACTGCCTGTAACAAAACATGGAATGGAATTTACCAAAACTAATGGAATGCGCATGTGTCCAATCGAATGACATGCATTGGTGAATAGTTGCAAAACTTTTATAGTTTCTTTTTGAGAAAAAAAAACTTTCAAAAGAGTTCAATTTCGAACTGAATATATACACCCATTAGGCCAGTCAGAAAATATGAATGAAGAGTAGAACAATTTAGTGTGTTTCATAAGCAATAGCTCTTACCTGGCACTTCCTTTAACGTCAGTGAGAGGCTTCAAAACTAAGTGCAACGGTGGGCACAAAGAAAGGTATTAATTTACAATCAAAGGAATTGCAAGACTTGCCAGTTGCCTTAGGGTAGAATTTTTTTGTCCTTTTAAAAAAAAGAAAGATGTGTATTTATATAGCACCTTTCATGACAAGGATGTCTCAAAGCACTTTACAGCTAAATAAGTGCTTTTGAAAAACTGTTACAATGTAAGAAATGTAGCAGTCAATTTTCACATACCAAACTCCCCAGACAGCAGTGTGATCATGACCCAATAATCTGTTATTTTTGGGAAGTTGATTGAGGGGTGAATATTGGCCAGGACACCACAGATAACTTCCCTTTCTCCTCTGAAATAGTGTCATGAGACTTTTTCAGTCCACTTGAGAGGGCTGACCAGGCCTCAGTTTAACATCTCACCTGAGAGGCAGCACTCCCTCAGTACTGCATTGGAATGTCAGCCTTAATTTTTGTGCTCAAGTCCTGAAGGTGGATTTGAATGCAGGACCTGCTGACTCAGAGACGAGAGTGCTATCCGCTGAGGCACATATGCATATAGAGAGAGTGGTCCACCATACAGCAAATGGAGCTCTTAGTGTTTGATATGAACAATACAGATTATAGAATGGCTTCAAAGTATGCAAATATTTCTGTAGACAATATATTTGTATTGCACAGCAACTTGATAATGGTATTCAAGGCAGTTTCTCAAAGAGAAAATGAAGAGATTATTTAAGCAAACAAGTACTGCAGCTGGATGTAGTACGAGTCTCAGAAACACATGAATGAACTGGCAATGGTGGTAATCTTGTGTGCATTGAAGACGGTGTGCAGTGATGTGTGCAATGCGTTTATACCATTACAAATGGACAGTATGATAACAGAATCTTATGTGATCACCACAAGATAGATTAACAAAATATGAAAATAAAATGAGAGAAAATATGTGTGCACAAAAAGAAAAGGTACATTAATACGCTCTGTGGTTTTTTTTTCAGCTTGATTGATCACCGTTCATTGCAAACTGAGGAAGATTAAGCAGACAGTTTGATCGGAATAACTATCTGGACAACCCCATCACGGTTTCCTTGGCTTTTAACTGTTCACTGTCTGAAGACAAATACGCAAGAAGTCATCTCCTGTTACTTTGACATTACAGGAAGACTTGCATGCTGAGAATAACAGGGTTGTATTAATGTAATGCACACTCTGCAACTTTCACAAAGACGTCAGGCTGCTACTCAGAGAGACTGCAAAATGCAGCCTGCAATACATCTTAATTAGTGGACAGTCTTCTGCCATGCACAGGTAAATGATTCAATTCAAACCTCTGTAGAAATGTTCAGCGTTATTAAATGACCTTTATAAACATGGGCCATTTTAACATGTGATCAATACCGTAATTCTTTTCCTCTCTGGCCTCAATCACACTTGAAAAAGGGGAGGCCTCAGGCATTCATTTGTTCTTCAATAATTGCATTTCTCAAAGAGACATTTTCTTCAGTATACTGACTGAATAACACTTTTGATGTATTAATATTGTTCTTGGTTATTTATGAATTTGAAATGTTAACAAGCAGTGTCATTCAGTGGAGAATTTGGAAAGTTGAGAGTCCCTGGTGTCAGCGTTTTTGATTTGTGCTTTTGGTTGACCATGAATGCTGCCAGCAGCAGAGAATTCGGATATTATCCACTCCGCCATCCCTCAACGACACATTCAAGTCAGTAATATTACAGGATCTTGTTACTCTACCCTTTGTCTCAGCCCGGTTTAGCTGTCTTTCTTCCCTCTGGACCTGACTGTTCCAATGGACTGCTGGTCCGTCTCCCATCTCTCACCAAACATAAAATATAACTCAAGCAAAACCTCTGCAGCTCATATCCTAACTCACACCAAGTCTATTTCACCCACCCTTCCTGTGCTCCCTGACCTACATTTGTCTCTTGGTCTGGCAATGGCTTGATTTTTAAAATGTTCATCCCTCTTTTCAAATCCCTCCATGGCCTTGTTCCTCCCTATCTCTGTAATCTCCTCCAACCCCACAACCCTCCGAGATACCTGCGCTTCTCAAATTCTGGTCTCTTGAGCGTCCGGACTTTAATTGCACCACCATTGGTGGCTGTGCCTTCAGCTGCCTAAGCCCTGAGCTCTGAATTCCCTCCCTAAACCTCACCGCTTCTCTACTCTCTCCTCCTGTAAGACGCTCCTTAAAATCTACATCTTTCACCAAGCTTTTGGCCATCTCATCTGTTACAAAACATATGAGGAACGTTTGAGGACTTTGCATCTATACTCGATGGCGTTTAGAAGGATGAGGGGGGATCTGATTGAAACTTACAGAACACTGAAAGGCCTGGATAGAGTGGACGTGGGGAAGATGTTTCCATTAGTAGAAGAGACTAGGACCCGAGGGCACAGCCTCAGAGTAAAGGGAAGACCTTTTAGAACAGAGATGAGGAGAAACTTCTTTAGCCAGAGAGTGGTGAATCTATGGAATTCATTGCCACAGAAGGCTGTGGAGGCCAGGTCATTGAGTGTATTTAAGACCGAGATAGATAGGTTCTTGATTGGTAAGGGGATCAAAGGTTATGGGAGAAGGTGGGAGAATGGGGTTGAGAAACTTATCAGCCATGATTGAATGGTGGAGCAGACTCGATGGGCCGAATGGCCTAATTTCTGCTCCTATGTCTTATGGTCTTATGGTCTTAAAATCCAGATTTATCTTGGCAGCAAGCGGGAGCTGGAACCTCCAAGTCCCAACAGAGTTTCTCCATGTACGTGGGCCAGGACCAGGCTGCGCATGCACAGTGCAGTGTTTGAAGTCCTTTGGGTTGGGGGGGTGGGGGGGGGGGGGGTGGGTGGGGTGGGGTGGGGTGTGGGACCTGCGCGCCTGGGCGGAAAGAAAATGGTGCAAAAACACAGCCATGTGACCATGAGCAGAGCACCATCTTTTTGGAAGTGTCCCAGTCAGGGGACAGGGAGAGGGGAGAGGGAGAAGAAAGAGGAGAGGAGAAAGAGGCTCCAAGCAGAAAAAGGGCTGTGGTTGGCAGACTTTAAATGGTGAGGGCTCAGGAAAAGACCCAGCAGTTGAAGGAGGCAGCAGAAGGGTGGTGACTCCATGCTATGGGCCACTGGACCCAAAGGTTTCCTTTGGAGCAGTATTATTCTGCTTAGTGCAGCTGAAGAGCTGATGTTGTGCTTATGAGTCGGTGCTGGAGTGCAGAGTCGAGAGTCCAGGGGAACGGAGTCTTGAGAGGCGAGATTGAAACCCTGTGAAGTGAGCTATCGCTTGGGCTGTCCGAGTCGGAGCAACTTTTCCAGAGAATGCCAAGGCAAGAACTTTGTGAAGGTGAAGACTGGAACCCCTCGCGAGAGAAACAGTTTTAATGAGATTGGTTGACTCACAGTGTTAACTGACACCTGGGTAGGTTGTTGAGGAATCTGTGGAATCTGTCTCGGTTGTGTCTGTTATTTATGGTGCAGTGTGGTGTGTTAATTCGTTTGCCTGTGAATTCACATGTACCTCATATGAACCCTAAATGTTAAAGTATAAGATAGATATTGTGAATTGTTTTCACTTTCCTACCTTCTAGAGTAAAGTTTACTTTTTGTTTGCTCAAGCCCCATGGAAATCTTGTGGCTTTATTCTCATAGTGTCTTCGATCTCAAACTTTGTCCACTTTAAACGAAAAGTTATTGGTCCCTAACCAGGTCGTATCAAAAAACTTGGGGGCCTGGTCAAGGATCATAACAGGCCTATTACCTCATTCTGTGGCTTGATGTGTGATTATTTTATAATGCTCCTGTGAAGCACCTTGGGATGTTTCATTTTGTCGATGATGCTTTATAAATGTAAGCAGACATTCTGTTGTGTGACGTTGTACACAAGCATTTGTAAATGATGATAATGAATTTTAACATAAAGTATCCATTTCTGAAAATGTAGATTAAAGGGCTAACTCTAAGAAAAGCTACTGAGCTTGTGCATAAGGAGTATGCCATAGTGATGTCACTCACTGAGAGTAGATGAGTGAGTAGCACCCTAGAGAGGAGCTGTAATATCTTTATTCTTTCATGGGATGTGGGCATCTCTGGCAAGGCCAGCATTTGTTGCCCATCCCTAGTTGTCCTTGAACTGAGTGGCTTGCTAGGCCATTTCAGAGGGCAGTTTAGAGTCAACCACGTTGGCCTGGAGTCACATGTAGGTATGGACAGCAGACTTCCTTCCCTAAAGAACATTAATGAACCAGATCGATTTTTGTGACAATCAATGACAGTTTCATGTCCTGATGTTCTGTAACTTTATAAATAATTAGTGATATAAATAAAGGTATTTTGAATGAAAGACCATTGCCTCTGGCAAGATCTCTTCTAGAGTAAGAAACAAAGGAATCCTGAGACAAACCCAAAATAATGGAGAAAATTTAAATCACAGGACACATAACTATGTTGCTAGAAAGTGCTTGCATTGGATATTTGATTCATAATTGTAATTGCAACCCACAGGGTGATGACAAACCAGGACAAAGGTTTGCACAAGAGTTAATTTGAGTCCCATGCTTAGGTAGGATTTGGAATCCTGTATTCACTGTGGTCATTTATTTTCCTGTCATATATCCAATTCAAAAAGACATTTGCTTCTATTTAAAGAGTGGAGACTTGGGAGTCCCAACACAATCTGACACTTCCCTCTTGTCAATATACAGCTGAACAAGAACCATCTGAAATGACCACTTCAAGGACATTGGTTGGACATACAATACATGGTAAGGAAATATGGGCTTAAAAGGTATTTAGGAGAAGTGGTAAGAGTTCCAGACAGGCTTGGAACCGTGGGTCCAGAAATGTTGAACTGCCACAATTGATAATAACCTTTTCAAGACCAATGAGCATTCTGTTAATAAGAAAAACAAAGAGCAGTCTTGAGATATGAAGCTCGGTCTCTTAGTATTTACCTCCCCTGACACAACTGCATGCACCATAGAATTCTTATTCTTTTGTCCAATTTACAAGCTCTTTAATTAGTTTATAATGTTGGGCCCTGGTAGACTACATTTAACTTTGCATCTTTGAAAGGCCACAGTTATAATCATTCCTCTAATTAAATTAGTAATGAGGACAATGTTTTGAGACCTGATTGCAGTCAATAAGTCCATTAGTTTCAAGGTCTGCTGGATGGGTCTTTAACCTAGGTCCAATAGCTGTTTGTGATGAGACTGAAGATCAGGGATACAAGGGGTTGAGGGTACTTCAGCTCCTGGACATGCACATAGTGCCAAATGATCGTGTAAGTTGGGAAGATTATGGGAGAAAACATGATTGGACAAATTCTGCTATAAATTTCTGGGCAGAAAGGACCAGGGTCATTTTCAGGTTTGGAACCAGGGCATCTACACAGGTGTACTTTACCAGAGCAAACCAATTGACATTGCAGGCAGAAGGGTGGGATGACGTGGCCAATGGATGCCCACCTGCTCCACTGGGACTCTTGTTGCAGGAGGTTGAAGATATCAGCAGTGACCAGAGCCTGAGAACACTGGAGCTCAGACATGTTGGGAGAGCTGATCCTCTGTCTGTAGATCCTGTCTTGGTGGGGGGTCTTGCCTCCTCCTGCTGAATCTCGAGGTCTATTCCCTCTGCTCTGTGAAGAGACATTTGGCTGAGGAGAAGGCTGCTGGTGCTGCCCCTGCTGCTGCTGGAGCTGTTGGCAGTGGTGTGACCTCTTCCCTTGACTATCAGCAGAGGTGAAAGGTGAAGCTGCATAAGCTGCTGCCATGCCATGGTGAAGGCTGGCAGCAAGGTGGTGCAGCTGAAGGTGAGTGAAGTGCTAGACAGGTGAAGAACCTTCCAAGAATTGTCAATTAACTGTCTCACGCAGTGTTAGCACTCAATGCTTTGAACAACAATCTCTCAATGGCCATGGCTGGAGCTCTTCAGTTTCACTGATCAGAGACTTCCCAGATTGTTAGTTCCACCAAAGAAGCTCTTCCCACTGTGCACTTATCTTGATGTGGTGCCAATCTGACCCACACTGGCCACAGCTGTCTAACTCTCTAAGGAGTCCGAGGCTTGGATCTCCTGAGAAGCGGCAACCATCGTTGGATTGCCACTGCTTCTGGAAATTTGCCCAACCAGACACTGCTCTGCATTTCTACCGGGATCTTCTGAGTCCTGTTGTCCCAGGAACGTGAAGTGCAGTGTCCCTCGGAGAACCCCAATGGATCGTTGTAGAGTCAGGGGACGACAAGACACGCCCCCTTTTTACAGCACTAGCTGCTGTTTGGTAAGTTTAAATGTCTAATCTTAATGTTAGTGAATAGGTGAGTGAATGGATAGGCGAGTGGATGGGTAAGTGAGCAAGTGGGTTGGGGGTAGGTGGATGAGGTGGATAGGTGGGTGAGTCGGGTAAGTGGGTAGGGGGAATGTGGGTAATTGGGTGAGGTGGATTAGTAGGTAGGGGGTAGGTGAGTGAGGTGGGTAATGGGTAGTGGGTAGATGGATGAAGTGGGTAAGTGGATACAGGGTAGTTGGGTGAGCAGGGCGATAGGTAGGGGGTAGGTGGGTGAGGTGGGTAGGTGGGTGAGTGGATGAGGTGGGTAAGCGGGTAGTGGGTAAGTGGGTGAGGTGGGTATGTGGGTATGTCAGTAGGGAATAGGTTCGTGAGGTGGTAAGGTGGGTAAGTGGGTAAGGGGTAGGTGGATGAGTGTGAAGTCAGGTTGGGGGTAATCAGGTCAGGTTGGGAGATTGGAGGGGGTCAGGTGGGCTTAGTTGGATGGGTCAGTGGGGTAGTCAGGGGTCAGGAGCTTAGTTCAGGGGCCAGCATAAATGATTGGAGTGGTCAGTTTTGGAGTTACCCATAGACTAACAACCCTCTAAAAAAATATCTATACTTTCCTTATCACAGTCTTAAATGGGAGACCCCTAATTTTTAAAGTGTGTCCCCTAGTTCTTTACTCCCCCATGAGGGGAGACATCCTCTCAGCATCCACCCTGTCAAGTCCTCTCAGGATCTTATATGTTTCAATAAGATCAGCAAACTCCAACAGGTAAAGGCCCAACCTGTTCAACCTTTCCTCAAAAGGGCTACAAGTACACATCACCCTATGGTTTTCTTTTCTGAATCCCACAGCATGGTCAGTCATTTCCTATTCAGTATTCCTCTCTTTTCCCCAATGCTTTACTCGAAAAACCAACGGAAAAATACCATGAATAATAGGAAGGGAATGAACATGCTGTGATATGTGGTTTTGGGAATTTGCACTCAAGCATGTTGGTTGAGAGATAACTGTGGGCCCGGGGAGTAATTCCTTGTTCAGCTTCAAAGAAGTGGCATGGGATCTCTTCCATCCACCAGGGAGGGCAACCGTTCAACTCTTCAGCTCTGAAGCGTCGCTACACTTTGTAAGTTGCTTTTTCTGTGCCATATCTTTAGTTTGAATCAGTTGGGAGCACGCTGAGAAGGAGTAAACCTCCCTAAAATCTCCATTATAAAATTGTAATGAAATGTAACTTATCAAGTACACACCAGTTATGTCTAATCTTTTGGCCTACACATGGAGAATGGAGGTGAAGTTCCACAGGATAAATTTGACTCAAGAACTGCAGAAACCTCCAGGAAAGAGAGGACAGAAAGAATTTGCATTCCAGTAGTGCCTTTCACGACATCAGGATGTCCCAAAACCTTTTGCAGTCAATGAAGCCTATGTGAAGTGTGGTCATTGTTAGTGAACACAGCAGCTGACTTGCACCACAGCAAGAGCAAGCTCTCACATAAAGCAATGTAATAACGACCAGGTAGCCCTGTTTAACAATATTGTTTCAGGATAAATATGGACTCAGAGTACTTGGGGAGAATTCTCCTGTTCTTCTTCAAAATGACATCATGAGAGCTCTATATTCACCTTGGGTGAACAGATGGGGCCTTGGTTTAATGTCTTATTCAAAGGATGTCCATGTGGTGTATGTACACCCACTGTGCTGTTAGGGAGAGAGTTCCAGGATTTTGACCCAGCGACAGTGAAGGAACGGCGATATATTTCCAAGACAGGATGGTGAGTGACTTGGAGGGGAACTTCCAGGTGGTGATGCTGCCCTTGTCCTTCTAGATAGTAGAGTTCATGGGTTTGGAAGATGCTGTCGAAGGAGCCTTGGTGAATTCCTACAGTGCATCTTGTAGATGGTACGCACTGCTGCTACTGTGCGTCAGTGGTGGAGGGAGTGAATGTTTGTGGATGTGGTGCCAATCAAGCGGACTGCTTTGTCCCGGAAGGTGTCAAGCTTCTTGAGCATTGTGTGAGCTGCACTCATCCAGGCAAGTGGGGAATACTCCTGACTTGTGCCTTGTAGATGGTGGACAGGCTTTGGGGAGTCAGGAAGTGAGTTACTCATTGCACGATTCCTAGCCTCTGACCTGCTCTTGTAGCCACAGTATTTATATGGCTAGCCCAGTTCAGTTTTTGGTCAATGGTAACCCCCAGTCAATGGGGGATTCAGTGATGGTAATGCCATTGGACATCAAGGGGTGATGGTTTGATTCTCTCTTGTTGGAGATGGTCATTGCCTGACACTTGTGTGGTGCGAATGTTACTTGCCACTTGTCAGCCCAAGCCTGGATATTGTCCAGGTCTTGCTGCATTTGGACATGGACTACTTCAGTATCTGAGAAGTTGTGAATGGTGCTGAACATTGTGCAATCATCAGCGAACATCCCCTCTTCTGACCCTATGATGGAAGGAAGGTCATTGATGAAGCAGCTGAAGATGGTTAGGCTGAGAACACTACCCTAAGGAACTCCTGCAGTGATATCCTGGAGCTGAGATGACTGATCTCCAACAACCACAACCATTTTCCTTTGTGCTAGGTATGACTCCAACCAGCGGGGAGTTTTTCCCCTGATTCCCATTGACTCCAGTTTTGCTAGGGCTCCTTGATACCACAGTCTGTCAAATGCTGTCTTGATGTCAAGGGCAGTCACTCTCACCTCACCTTTAATTCTAATCAAGTACGAAAGATGATGGTGAGATTAAGAAGTTTCTGCATTGTTTTGTTTGCTCTCCAATTGCTCCTCACATGTTCCTCCCTGGTAAACAATGCGAAATATCATCGAATTAGTATTGGTTTGTTGGTGAAATGTTTTGAGCCTGCTGATAGTCATACTTCAACAATGAAATCATTCTCAATAGTCTTAACAATGCATTGATTGCTTCATAATTAAGCAGACTTTGAATTCTTACAGAGTCCTAAAATATCTCTGGTATAAATCCAACAGTTTTGATTTTTGCACAGATCTGAAGCATATTTCTAAAGTTTTAGTACCTGATGCTTTGTCTGATACTGAAGCCAAAACAATTAACACTGCAGAGTTCCTACTGCAGAAAAAGCCTATATTGATTACAAGTCTTTTTGTGTATAATAATTAACTTTGCCAAACCAACAGACTTTGACAATTATTTTCTGATTGATGTGGCAGTTTCCAAACTACAGTCTGGAAATGAAGAGAAATTTACTTCAGATCAGTATTACATGACCTGGCAAAGCGTCAACAATCAATAAGGACAAACAAGGAATATAGCGTAAATCTAGCACTTTAAAAGTAAGAAGCCCATTTAGTTATTGATCTGAAGTTTTGTTTCTTTCAGAAGTTTGAGCGTTTAGTTTCTTCGGATGAGCTGCGCTGAGGAGGGCAAAACAACACTAATTCAAACCCAATATTGGGAAGATTGGTGGGGCCACGCCAGTCTGTTATCTGATTTTGCTCTGATTTTATTCTCTGCAGCCTAATTGATTTCAGCCATCCCAATTAACCAACAATTTGTATGTGACTTGATAAATTCACTGCTGTTCATACAAGACTCAACCAGTTAAGGCAAAAACAGTACTGTTTGGATAATACATTTTAAAAAGTGTATTGAAGGAGAAAGGGTTACGTAACAAGCTCAGGACAGTGACTTACACAACTTCATCCAAGTGATTGTCCCATTGAAGCGTAACCCTCTCATGACTCCGCCTTGGGCATGATCCCACTTGAGGAGATCGGGACATGATTCTTGCCTCGGGGATCTTCAGTACATGGCTGGCAACAAAACATAACGGAGCCCTGGCTTTTAACCTTTGAGTCAGCGTCGCCCTACATCAAGAGCCGGGCTTTCTCTAATTTAATAATTAAATTAAGCTAGCTGTTGTCAGGTTAATTTGACTGTGGCCCTTAGGCCTCAGTATCTCCGGTGAGAATACAGTGGAATTATTCCACACTGTCTTTAACCTGATTTTGAACAATTTCTTTATTCACTGAACCAGACTCCGCTAGGTTATGATGTGCCTTTCCCAGGGATCCAAAAGGCTTCATTACTAGAAGTTTGAAACTGCACTTTCACCCACAAACAAATAATTCGACTTAACAAACTTTAAATGAAAACCCAATCTTTCTAATATGATTATTGATTCATCAGTCATAACTCAGTCAAGACTCATCACTTGTACAATCATTTTTTCATGACTGGTTATGACATTAATACAGCAATTTGATTAATACATATGGTTAATACAGAATACAAAATGGTTTATTTAGCTATGTGTTAATATCAAAATGGCTTCCTTGACCTTGTTAGTTATTACAGTGGATACATGTTAAAAATGGTCAAGTTAAACTAAAATCTAATTACTCCAGCCTACTTATAAGAAGGTGAAATTGGAAAGTGCATCACAAGTTTCTTTTAATGCCTCTTCAGCAATAGCTTAACAAGGGTGAGTAAGTGTTTTAGACAGGTAATGTACCTGAGGAAGGGAGTGCTGGCCAGGATGTCAACAGATCTAAGGAAGGGCCTCTCTGGTAGTTCAGCCAGTATGGAGAGTAGTATCTCAGATGGGGTTATCGTCCCGCTGCATAAACCAATTTCACTAGGTCTGTTTGTGAGCATACACTTGACTTGATATCTTCCCTAGTGGATCATGCTCTTCCTGGCTGCCATTGATATCTTTGGGGTTGTTGTCATTATCACACTTTGGTGCTGACTGCACCTGGGCCACTTACCCCATGTTTAAGCCTCTTTTGAGGCAAAACTGTGGACTAACAGACAGGGCAATAATAAAGGTGCATGCTCTGATGAATAAAGCATTGTAGAAGGAAGCCATTTGGCCCATTGTTTCTCTGCCACTACAGACTCTTCAAACTATTTCAATTCTGTCCAATTCTGGGCACTGCACTTTAGGAAAGATGTGAAGGCTTCAGAGGGGTGAGGAAAAGATTTACAGAAATGGTTCTGGGGTGCGGCTTTTCAGTTATGTAGGTAGATGGGAGAAGCTGGAGCTGTTTTCCTTAGAGAAGAGAAGGCTGAGATGGGATTTGATAGAATCATGAGGGGTCTAGACAGAGTAGAGAGAAACTGTCCCCATTGACAGAAGGGTCAAGAACCAGAGGACAACCGCTACAAGGTGGGATTGGCAAAAAAACCAACATCGGAACCGATTTTTGCCACAGTTAGTAGTTAGGGCCAGAATTTTATATTGGTTGTGCGGGTGCACCCCCGACATGCCAGAATATGCAAAATGATGTGTGATGACTGGAAAGGGGGGAGGCAGTGAAGGAAGAAGATGTTGACGCAGCTGCTCTGGCTGCAGACAATGAGTCCAGTAGTGAGTCCGAGGACGAGCACAGTCAGGAGAACGTTGAGGGGATAGATGCTGACCTGGGCAACCTCCAGGGAGGCAGGGACACCCAGGAGGCTTTGATGCAATGCTCCTTCAGCGAGCCTACCAAATAAGAACCACCACCACATGCCAGGGCTGCAGGCTCCACAGTCGATCCCTGACAGGATCATTTGCTTGGTGAACAACATGCACTATGTGCCATTTCAATAAAGTTTAATGACAAACAAGTCAATCATAACATCATGGGTTACCCTGCACCTGCAGAAGAAATGAAGCACCCAGAGGCTTGTTGAACAGAAACACACTTAATGCTGTGGTGCCTGGCATACATAATACAAATTAAATTGAAAGGTATTATCCATCACACCAAATAATATTTTCCATGAAACTGGGGGAAAGGAATATCACCAGTGATAAACCCGTGATGTGCTTAAGGTGCTTTAAGTTTTCGCTTGCAGGTGTTACATCTAAGTGCTCCCCCCTGACTGGCACCGGCATTAGAGACAGCCTGCTGACTCTGCTGTCCTGTTGGCCTCAATGACTTTGGCGGGTATCCTCTGGCCTGTGGGGCCTGTGTTGGCCCTGCTTGGTAGGGAGTGGCCAGTTCCACAGCTGGCATCTCTCCAGTCGCCACAGCCTCATCAGATGCCACAGTCAATGGGAGAGGGGCGGAGTAGCTGGTGGCATCATCCAGAGTGCCCTGAGAGGAGTCCGCAGAGATGACAAGCAGCTCGTGCGCCAATGTCAGGTCGCTTTGGACCTCCCTGCTCACCATTGATGGATGGGCACTGAGCTGGGATACTGGGTGCCCAATCTATCTCCCACACTGACACTGACCACCTGAGGTCATTGCTGCTGTGAGGGCTTGCAGGTCCGAGTGCATCCCCAGCAACCTCTGATTCAGCTTCTGGAGGAGCCTCTCCATGAGAGTCGCCAGTCTCTCCATGGGGGAGGCATTGTGCTCGGCCATGAAGGTCATTGCATTGATCTTGCTCTGCAAGGACTCCTCCACAATGGAGACCATGGCACGCATTCCCTCATGTATCTCCGCCAGATCCTCCTGCACACCCTGCTCAACATCCAGCATCTGCTGCCTCAGGGACGACTCCAGAGGCTCATCATCAGCCACCGACTGAGCATGTTCCTGGTCCCCAGCAGTCCTCTGACCTCCGGCACCCTGGGCACACTCTGCCTCCACCTGCACCTCAGCGAGTGTGAAGTGCCCTCGCCACTGTGCACTGAGATACTATCCGCCGATCTAATGCCTACCAATGTACTGGTATCTGCGCTGATGCCTGCTTGGCTGAGAGGGTGTGATGCAGGTGCATTTACACGATTGCTGCCCTCTGGGGTCAGCAGTGGGCCTTCGGGCTCCTCACCCCGACGGGCTGCTGGTGAACCTGAAAGGAAGAACAAGGACATGTCATTACTTGAAGTCATTACACTGTTGCTGTGCCTGCCTGGCACATGGTTCAGGATGCCCTTCTTTTTCCATTATCAATGGGGATTCCATGTTCGAGGCTCATTGATATAGAGACTACAGTGGAATGGTTGCTATGACAGACATTCTGATCTCAGTGCACTGCACTCTTATCTCCCTGTGGCACCCCAACCTCACCGCAGCCAGTTGACCTAGGCTCATGGCGCCTCTCCTGCTCCAGGGTCTCCTGCTCATATCTACTCATATCTAACTCACCCTGGATGCCACCTCCTCTCAGACATGTTTGGTGAGGTGGTGGCGGGGGGTGGGGGGAACCTCCTCCTCCCATCCCTGGGGGTCAAGGATCTTTCTGCGGGCTGTCCCCTCCTCCAGGTTGGGCTGCGAGACACTCATTGGAAAACCTCAGGGCCCTCCCACCTGCCGTGTTCAGCACTTACGAGCTTTTCAATCGGCCGCCGGGTCGCTATTGGACCCAGCGGACATTGGGCTCCTGCCCCCGCCTGCCCCCGCCTGCCCCTTCTCCCTTTTGCCGCTGTTAACGTTTTACGCTGGGTGGGCCTTAATTGGCCCGCCCGCGTAAAATGGCGGTGCGGAGCTGATCGCGGGCGGCGCTCGGCTTCCTGACCGACCCCGCCCACTCCCACCAACCTTAAAACTCTGGCCTAGGGTCTGGAATGCACTCCCTGAGAGTGTGGTGGAGGCAGGATTCAATTGGGGATTTCAAAATGGAATTGGAGGAGCAACTGAAGAGGAAGGAATTGCGAGGGAATTCCCTTTCAAAATTACAGTAACGTGTTGAAAGACGGTCACAGTAAACAGTGACCTGACCCCTTGGCAGATTAATGTCGCTCACCTCTGGTGAATTAACTTTCCAACAGCTTTAATAATAACATTACTGGGGAGTGAGTGGGAATAACCGAGTTGCTCTTGCAGAGAGCCAGCACAGACACAACAGGCAGAATGGTCTCCTGTGCTGTCATTTAGATCCCGTTTTGTTACTTTTGGGTGAGTCGGTGGTGTAGTAGCATTGTCACTGGACAAGTAATCTAGTGACCAAGCATAATACTCTGGGGACCAGGGTTTGAATCCCACCCCAGCAAGTGGTGAAATTTGAATTTGATAAAAAAAACATCTGGAATTAGAAGTTTAGTGATGACCATGAAACCATTGTTGTAAAAACCCATCTGGTTCACTAATACCCTTTAGGGAAGGAAATCTGCTGTCCTTACCTGGTCTGGTCTACATGTGATTCCAGGCCCACAGCAATGTGGTTGGCTCTGAAATGGCCGTGCAAGCCACTCAGTTCCAGGGGCAATTAGGAATGGGCAATAAATGCTGGCTTAGCCAGTGACACCCACACCCCATGAACGGATTAAAAAAAACCTGAGATATCTTCTTAGAGCCCTGGGTAACCACGTCTGATTCTGTTGCCAAAATCTTAATATTATCCAGTGTAGCATTCAAATTAGAAAGATAACATTTTCTTCTTATTGGAACCTTAGTGAGGTTCAACTGTTAACTTGTGCTGCAAAACTTTGTGGGGATATTTTCTTTCAGTGCCCGAACATCAGATACTTTTCTGGCTAATCCTGAAAGTACCGTCACTTTGTAGACTTGAAGCGCTGAAGCTTCAGATTTTGCAGTTGCACAGCCATCACTAGAGAAAAGCCATCTGCAGCTAACGTTCCACGTGTCTCAGTTGCCTAAACTATAAGTAGAAGAAAACTTAGATTGTTCTGATGTCCCTTTAGTCTTTTCTGGCAACTCAGAATGCTTTTGCCTCCGACATGAAGGATGTTGTTGTTAATGCTCTTAGCAAATTAATCCACCAGAGGTTAGTGTGTGACAATAGTCTGCCGAAAGGGTACAGACACTGTTTTCTGTGATGGTCTTTCAACATGTTGCCGTCTTTTTGAAAGGAATGAACAGAGTTTAGCTCTGGCCCACACGGTACTTGCACTGCTCTCAAGGGTCTGTTTCTGTTCATGAATTCTGTAGCCAGAGACAGCAGTGTGAGAACCAAGCTCTCCAAGGCAATCACTAACAGCACAAAGCTCCCTCTAAGGCAGTGGCCAAGGTATTTTGACCAGGTGCAGTGTCCCTAGTTGCCTATGTAACAACTGGCAGTAGATATCTTTAGATTCCAGCATTTTGTTGATGAAAGAGGATAATGTCCTTATCAATGCTGTTTGAAGCACATTTTTAAATTAGCCACAGTTAAGCTGTAAACATTTTGTCTGGTGCCCTTGATTACAGCCTGCTGATTATTTTAACTTTGTATAATACAGCTCTGTATAGATGTCAGTCTCACGGAAAGTGAAGATTATGTTGGAAAACTTACAAATAAGCAGAATTTTAAAAAATATTGCAAAATATTCTGAGAGTCTTTACAAAATATTGAAACCATTTCCAACTCTGTCTTTTTCAAGGTTCATCATGTTCATATTAAAATATAAGAATAGTTTCAATTCTTTCATTGATCACTAGTTTGAACTGTTCTTCTTACACGTGAACTGAAAACAGCTTGACTGTGACAATTACAAGTCTCAGTCGTACTTATAATAAAAGTAAATTAGGCCAAGATTTGACTTCTTTGTAAATAAGCACTGCTATTTGCCAAATTATAACACATACACAGGAGGTAGATAAGTTAAGAGTCAACCTAGAGTAGAATTGGATCCAGATTTATTTGTGTAGGTTTCCCTTCAGTTTACTGATCCTCGATATTCACATTTTAAGATGGTCCATTTCTCTTTCGTGACCAGAAACATTCTTCCCATTTGAAGGAAGCAGTGACACAGAAACTATTGTGCCTGGTAAAATATTTGATAATCCCCAGTACATTTAAAAAAATTATCTTTTCACAGGACACGGGTGTTGTTGGCAAGGCCAGCATTTGTTGCCCACCCCTAATTGCCCTTGAACTGAGTGGCTTACTGAGCCATTTCAGAGTCAACCACATTGCTGTGGGTCTGGGGTCACATGTAGGCCAGACCAGGTAAGGGTGGCAGTTTTCCTTCCTAGAGGGCATTAGTGAACCAGATGAATGATCATTTCATGGTCACCATCACTGAGACTTACTTTCAATACCAGATTTATTAACTGAATTTAAATTCCTTCAGTTGCTGTGGTGGGATTTGAACCTTTGCCCCCAGAACATTAGCCTGGACTTCTGGATTACTAGCCCAGTGAAACTACCACTACACCACCCATATTCTTACAGTCATTAGCAACATCCACAGATTTAGAGTTGTTCACCTTGCAAGAGCTGCTGTCCATGGTAAGCAGTACTGTCCATGGTATGTGTTGCTGTCCATGGTAATAGATGTCGTCCATGGCAAGTATTTCTGGCCATTTTATGACCTACTGTTTTTGGTAAACATTGCTGTCCTTGGTAATACGAGGATAATATATTCTGATGGTGTTATTGACCTGAAACATTAACTCCATTTCTCTCTCCACAAATATTGCCTGACCGGGCGAGTACTTCAATCATTTTCTATTTTTTTTTAACAGATTTCCAGCATCTGCAGTATTTGACTTTTGTAATAAATCCATATCCAGGATAGAAATCTATACTGATTGAACAGTACTGATTGAAGGGTATCAGCATGGGGTAAGCTGGGCCTGAGATTTGCAACATAATGATAAGAACAGGAAAATATAATTTAGCCCATTTTCCTTCCTAAACTGGGCTTTAAAAGGAACAATTTATTCATTAGAAAAACATACCTAAGAAATGTATATATGATCCAAAACTTGATTAATAGTGTGAAGCATTGGAAATGCAATAAGTGCTATCTGTTGCACATTCAGTGGAAAGTTTGGCAAAGAGATCTTCAACTCTCAGGGTCCATCTAATGCTGAAGTATACAGTCATTCGTTAACCAATTACTTGGAGCAACATCTTGCTGACCACTGACTCTGGTATTAATTTGGAGGCATGCCATCACAAATTATAATACACTTGCCATTCAATAAACTCAGCTTGTCTGCAAAGTGTAATTTACTGCCGAATTGAATTACATGGGCCTCCATTTGCAGTTAATTCCCTGTGAGTGACATACACTGCACACTGTGCTCCCACTGAATTTCTCTGTGACCTGCCAGTAAAATAGGGGACTGGAAGATGCAATAGAAAAGTCCAATTTTTGAACTGCAATTGATTAAATAAGCAGAGAATTGCACAATTCTAAAATGAATTACAATATGTTTTGCATCTGACCTGAGAAGAGACAATGATGGGAATGAGATCTTATACAGAAATTCAAATATACATACCATTTGATTTGAAGTGAACTCCTGAGCACATGCATAGAGTCATTATGGCACAGAAGGAGGCCACTTGGCCTATTGAGTCCACGCCATTCCTGCCATGTGACCACTTTCCTCTGCCATGGCAACAAAGATTGTCCAATTGCACAACAACTCTAAACATTCACAACTGTCTGGCTAATTTAATGTGAAGTCTATCGGACTGGCTAGGTCATCCCCAGGTTTGTTCCCTCTCAGGCTGAAATCCACCGCCTCACCCCCCACACACACACATACACACACACACACCTTTATCAGTTTAAGGATGTACCTCTCAAGCACTCTCTTCACCACCCCTTTTCACCTCCACCCTTCTGATGAGAATTAGTTAGAGCCTGTTATATTTGCTCTTCACTCCAAACAATTGTTAGGTCCTTTGCCAATTTGTCAGCTGTGGCTCAGTGGGTAGCAATCTCACTGTTGAGTCTGAAGATTGTGGGTTCAAGCCCTACTGCAGGACCTGAGCACAAATCTAAGCTGACACTCCAATGGACTGCTGCACAGCTGGAGGTGCTGAATTTCAGTTAAGATGCTAAATCAAGGCTCATTTGCCCTCTCTGGTGGATGTAAAAATTCACTGGCTGCTACTTAGAAGAGTAGAGAAGTTATCCCCAGAGTCTTGGCCAACATTTATCCTTCAATCAACATCACAAAAACAGATTAAGTGCTAATAGCTACATTGCTGTATGTGGGATACTCCTGTGTGCAAATTGGCTGTTTCCTACATTATGAAAATGACTACACTTCACAAGTCTGTCATTGGATATAAAGAGCTTTGGGACATGCTGTGGTCATGCAATGTCACTAAATAAATGCCAGTTTTTGTTCTTTTTCTTTAGTTGTAAGAGGTAGCTAGACATTATTTAGCCAAGCCTTGACTAGTCGTACCACAACCTGTTATAAACTCCTAATCCATGCCTTCAGCTGTTTACACTCAAAATTTAACAGCAAAGGCTCTCCAAATAAATGCACATCGAAATAACTCTGTGGGACAATTAGGGAATAATATATTATCCATTGCCCTGTTATCAATTCACAACTCCAGCAATTTGTAGCGCAACCGAGTTGGAAGGGTGAGGGAAAGAAAAATGTAGGGCCTGGGGATCGTTGTGAGATTCCCAACTGCAGTAAATTCTGGGCCAATGTGTGTTACTTGATATACAATAGGCAGCATTGATAAGGCCACACCCAGAGTACTGTATGTAATTTTGGTCTCCTATGTAAAGAAGTATAGACTTGCCCAAGAGGGAGTGCAATAAAGGTTCACCAGGCTGGTTCCTGGGATGAGGGGATTGAAGAGAGCTCGACTAGTCCATATTCCTTGGAGTTTAGAAGAATGAGAGGTGATCGAATTGAAACAAGTAGGGTGGAATCATACAGCCCCTCCCGCTGGTGGGGTTTTCCGGCCCTGCTGAATTGAATGGACTTATGAACGGCTCGGCGCATTTTACATCCCTGGCTCCATCGCGACGGGGCCGTAAAATTCCGCCTGTAAAGTTCTGAAGGGGCTTGACAGAGTTGAGAAAATGTTTCTGCAGGCTGGGGAACCTAGAAAGTGGGTCACAGTCTCAGAATAAGGACTTGGCCATTTAGAGCTGAGATAAGGAGACATGTCTGCACTGAAAGGGTTGTGAATCTTTTGGAATTGTTTACCCCAGGGGGCTGTGGATGCTTAGTTATTGGGGATTATCAAAACGACGTCAATAAATCTTGGGGTACTAAGGGAAATAAGGGATATGGGGATAGTGCAGGAAAATGGGGTTGAAGGAGGAGATCAACAGCAATCTTGTCAAATGATGCAGCAGGTCGAAGGGTCAAATAGACTGCTCCAGGTCCTATTCCTTATGCTCTTAATATTATATCCTGAGGTTATCCACAAACAATACCACAGGAAGGCCAACAATATATACACACGCAAGCAACTTATGTTAAAAGACTATACAAAGGAATTCCAGATGCTCTCATTAAGCATTTATATGCTAATATCCCATATCATAAATTGTATACCATGTTTTTTATTCTCATTAGGAGCTGAATTAAAATTCTCAAGTGACATAAGTTTATAACTAATTTTCAAGTGCTCTGCTGTTGGAGTAAAGGAAAATAATCCATCATCAATACACTCGGGGGAAAGAAAAGAGAGATTGCATATGTTACTGCTGTGTGCTTCCACTTGGTAACGTCCCAGAATTATTGGCTCTTGGGTAAGTGGTCTATTGACATCCAAAGGTGCCAGGACCTAAAAACAATACTGCTTACTCACCCTGGGATTGGTAACAACATTGCTGTTATGTGTATTTCTTCCCCATACATCATTTTATACTTCTGCAGTTTTTGTAGCCTAAAGGGATTGTTGAGGGAACATGTAATAAATTGATCTACTGAAGACTTTAGTGTTCTGGTGAGCACACTCTGATGAAGGCACTTAATCCATGGTGATATTATAGTCTAATACTCGCATAATACATTATGATAAAACACATATTTTCACTGATTCAATTACCATACATCAGTGGCCCTGATAACATATTGCACAATGTAGAACAGCATCTCTTGCAGCTCCAGGTGAATAATTTCATTGTAAACCTACCAATGTGTAAGTTTATTTCAACACTAGATTCTTGTCATCTGGCAATGGGAATCTATCGAACATCGACATCCCAGGGGTCACAGAAACTGAACTGGACTAGCCTGATAAATACTGTGGCTGCAAGAGCAGGTCAGAGGCTAGGAATCCTGCGGCGAGTATCTCACCTCCTGACTCCCCAAATCCTGTCCACCAACTACAAGGCACAAGTCAGGAGTGTGATGGAATACTCTCCACTTGCCTGGATGAGGGCAGCTGTAACAACACTCAAGAAGCTCAGCACCATCCAGGGCAAAGCAGCCCACTTGATTGGCACCTCATTCACTAACATTCACTGCCTCCACCACCAACGAAGTGGCAGCAATGTGCATCATCTACAAGATGCGCTGCAGGAACTCACCAAGCCTACTTAGACAGCACCTTTCAAACCCATGACCACTACCATCTAGAAGGACAAGGGCAGCAGACACATGGAAACACCACCACCTGGAAGTTCCCGTCCAAGCCACACATCATCCTGACTTGGAAATGTATCGCCATTTAAAAAAAAAATGGAACTCCCTCCCTAACAGCTCTGTGGGTGTACCTACACCACATGGACTGCAGCGGTTCAAGAAGGCAGCTTCACTACCACCTTCTCAAGGGTAATTAGGGATGGACAATAAATGCTGGCCCAGCCAGTGGCGCCCACATCCTATTAATGAATTAAAAAAACAATCAAAATAAAAAAAAGATGGGGGAGGTGATGGTGTAGTGGTATTGTTGCTGGACTAGTAGTCCAGAGACCCAGGGTAATGTTCTGGGTACCAGGGTTTGAATCCAGCCATGGCAGATGGTGGAATTTGAATTCAATAAAAATCTAGAATTAAAAGTCTAATTGATAGTCATGAATTGATTGTTGTAAAGACCCATCTGGTTCACTAATGCCCTTTAGGGAAGGAAATCTGTCGTCCTTCATGTCCTACAAAGTCACAAAAAAAGGAATGAAACCAGACATAACACCTGGCATCGACCTAGGCTCCAGAAATGACGATGGCAATCACAGCCCTGTCGACCCTCCATAGTCCTCCTTACTAACATCTGGTGGCTAGTGCCAAAATTGGTAGAGTTGTCTCACAGATTAATCAAGCAACAGTCTGACAAGGCCTTACAGAATCACACCTTACAGATAATGTCCCAGACTCCACCATCACCATCCCTGGGTATGTCCTGTCCCACCGGCAGGGCAGACCCAGTAGAGGTGGCAGCACAGTGGTTGGGAGACAGTTGCCCAGGGAATCCTGAACATCAACTCCGGACCCCACGAAGTCTCAAGGCACCAGGTCAAACATGGGCAAGGAAACCTCCTGCCTTCCCTCAGCTGATGAATCAGTGCTCCTCCATGTTGAACATCACTTGGAGGAAGCTCTGAGTGTGGCAAGGGTGCGGAATGAACTCTGGGTGGGGGACTTCAATATCCATCACCAAGAGTGGCTCGGTAGCACCACTGCTGACCGAGCTGGCTGAGTCCTAATGGACATAGCTGCTAGACTGGGTCTGTGGCAGGTGGTGAGGGAACCAACAAGAGGGAAAAACAAACTTGACCTCATCCTCACCAACCTGCCTGCCACAGATGCATCCGTCCATGACAGTATCGGTAGGAGTGACCACCGCACAGTCATTGTGGAGACTAAGTCCTGCCCTCACATCGAGGATACCCTCCCATCGTGTTGTGTGGCACTACCACCATGCTGAATGGGATAGATTTCAAACAGATCTGGCAACTCAAGACTGGTTATCCATGAGGTGCTGAGGGCCATCAGCAGCAGCAGAATTGTACTTGAACACAATCTGTTATCTCATGGCCTGGCATATCCCCCACTCTACCATTGCCATCAAGCCAGGGGATCAACCCTGGTTCAATGAAGAGTGCAGGAGGGCATGTCAGGAGCAGCACCAGGCATACCGAAAAATGAGGTGTCGACTTGGCGAAGCTTTAACACAGGACTACTTGCATGATAAGCAGGAAGTGATAGACAGAGCTAAGCAATCCCACAACCAATGGATCAGATCTAAGCTCTGCAGTCCTGCCACATCCAGTTGTGAATGGTGATGGACAAATAAACAACTCACCGAGGGAGGAGACTCCACAAATATCCCCATCCTCAATGATGGGGGAGCCCAGCACCGCAGTGCAAAAGATAAGGCTGAAGCTTTTGCAGCAATCTTCAGCCAGAAGTACTGAGTGGATGATCCATCTCGGCCTCCTCTGGAGGTCCCCAGCATCACAGATGCCAGTCTTCAGCCAATTCGATTCACTCCATGTGATATCAAGAAACGGCTGAAGGCACTGGATACTGCAAAGGCTTTGGGCCCTGACAATATTTCGGCAATAGCACTGAAGGCTTGTGCTCCAGAACTTGCCGAACCCCTAGCCAAACTGTTTCAGTACAGCTACAACACTGGCATCTACCCGGCTATGTGGAAAATTGCCCAGGTATGTCCTGTACACAAAAAGCAGGACAAATCCAACCCGGCCAATTACCGGCCCATGAGACTACTCTCGATCATCAGTAAAGTAATGGAAGTGGTCATCAGCAGTGCTATCAAACGGCACTTGCTTAGCAATAATCTACTCACTGATGCCCAGTTTGGCGTTCGCCAGGATCACTCAGCTCCTGACCTCATTACAGCCTTGATTCAAACATGAACAAAAGACCTGAACTCCTGAGGTGAGGTGTCAGTAACTGCTTTTGACATCAAGGCAGCATTTGACCGAGTGTGGCATCAAGGAGCCCTAGCAAAACTGGAGTCAATGGGAATCAGAGGAAAAACTCTTCGCTGGTTGGAGTCATACCTAGCACAAAGGAAAATGGTTGTGGTTGTTGGAGATCAGTCATCTCAGTTCCAGGATATCACTACAGGAGTTCCTTAGGGTAATGTCCTCAGCCCAACCATCTTCAGCTGCTTCATCAATGACCTTCCTTCCATCATAATGTCAGGAGTGGAGATATTCACTGATGATTGCACAATGTTCAGCACCATTCGCGACTCCTCAGATACTGAAGCAGTCCATGTCCAAATGCAATAAGACCTGGACAATACTCAGGCTTGGGCTGACAAGTGGCAAGTAACATTCGCGCCACACAAGAGTCGGGCAATGACCATCTCCAACAACAGAGAATCCAACCATCACCCCTTGATGTTCAATGGAATTACCATCACTGAATCCTCCACTATCAACATCCTGGGGGTTACCATTGACCAGAAACTGAACTGGACTAGCCATATAAATACTGTGGCTACAAGAGCAGGTCAGAGGCTAGGAATCGTGCGACGAGTAACTCACTTCCTGGCTCCCCAAAGCCTGTCCACCATCTACAAGGCACAAGTCAGGAGTGTGATGGAACACTCCCACTTGCCTGGATGAGTGCAGCTCCCAACACTGAAGAAGCTGGACACCGTCCAGTTCAAAACAACCTGCTTGATTGGCACCACATCCATAAACATTTACTCCCTCCACCACTGACGCACAGTAGCGCAGTGTGTACCATCTACAAGATGCACTGCAGGAATTCACCAAGGCTCCTTAGACAGCACCTTCCAAACCCACGACCACTACCACCTAGAAGGACAAGGGCAGCAGTTGGATGGGAACACCACCAGCTGCAAGTTCCTCTCCAAGTCACTCACCATCCTGACTTGGAAATATATCGCCGTTCCTTCACTGTCGCTGGGTCAAAGTCCCTGCTCCCCTCGTAACAGCACTGTGGGTGTACCTACACCACATGGACTGCAGCGGTTCAAGAAGGCAGCTCACCACCACCTTCTCAAGGGCAACTAGGGATGGGCAATAAATGCTGGCCCAGCCAGCGAAGCCCACATCCCGTGAATAAAAAAAAAAAATATTCTTTAACACAAGAGAAAGTGACTGAATAAAGCAACAGCAAAATTATGTTGTTGCCTGGCAGCCAATTATTCTACCTCATTTAAGGGCAGGTTTTTGCTCTTTGGGTCAGGACCCCGACTTCAGGGTTAAATGTGGGCATTTGATATTGCTTTTGCCTTGATTGGCCAGTTAAAGGTCAGATGGTATGCTTTGCTGTCCAATTAAGGATGGCCGATGGTTTTCAAAGCTGAAAGGCCAGGGGGCCCTGCAGCACTGAAGAAACAGCAGCTCGCAGCTCAGATAAGTGAGAGACCGAGATGCCTCCATTTTGAGGCACCTTCTCGACAACTTATTAAACTTTTTAACATATGCAGAGAGTGGCCCGTGGCTACAGTTGTGGCCCGGCAAGTGAGGAGGGCCTCAAATCCTGTCCAGAGTGCTGGCCCCTGGCTTTGCTGCCAGGAGGTCACCTCCAGTCAGCTGGGCCCAATCCCCGATGCCTTGGTGGTGGGGGCAGGGGTTGGAGGCTCACTGGAAGATTCTATATGGCCTCTGACAAAAGGCCTTAATAAGACTTTAGAGACCCGTAATTGGCCACCTGCCACTTGCAACTGGGTATTCCTGCCATCGCGGCACCCCCACCCTGTCCCCATCCTGTCCCCCAGGGAAATATCCCGCTGGAGGGGGGATAATGGTGCCAGCAACCCAGATAGCGGCATCTGCACTCACCCCCTCATCGGGGTCTAAAGATCCTGCCCCCAGGTTTTTTCAACCAGGACGTAAGTCATTTTAAGATCTGTTTTGTGAAGCCCTTAGTGAAGGTCACACAGTGAACCAAGTCGCTAACATTTGCGCCGTGATGATAGAACCAAGGCCTTAGCAAGGGGCACTTGAATTGCATCAAAGTTTGTGACCTTTTCTGTTAACTTTTGGATTTAAATCTGTTTTTGTTTCAATGGTCAGAATCAATGCGCAAAGAGACACGATGTAATCTTCATAGCATTCAGGCTTGTCTTTCTGAATTGTCTTTCATTAGCTGAACTTGCTTGATTTCTCACCAACATCAAATCTTGGATCAGTCACAACTGAACAGTGGGGAGGCTCAATCCAGGATTCTCGGCACCAGACACAAGCTTCACTCCCCATGACACTAATTTTATGCTCTTCAGGTACAGGTGTCTACTGAGGTCTAAAATTGACTTTAACACTATGAATCATTCATAAGTTCGAAGGAAAACTATCGACTTCTTCATAAAACAAAAGATCCAAAACTAAACATTATCCAATCACTGAGTTATTGCCCTGGCTTCTTCAGCTGAAAAAGGGTTTATCTTAATATTCAGTGCAATCTGCTCCTGTATAAAAGGCTGCAAGAATTCTAAGCATTGTTGCACAAACCTTCAGAGTAACACAAGGCACACAACAGCAAAATAATTACGTTTACATAGAGCTTTAAACACAGCAAGGCAAGTTGGCAAACAAAACTTTGATACTCAGCCACATAAGAAGATACTAGGACTGGTGACCAAAAGTTTGATCAAGGAAGTAGGTTTTAAGAAGGGTCTTAAAGGAGGAAAGACAACAGAGAGGTTTAGGGAGGGGATTCCCGAATTTAGGGCCTAGGCAGCTGTAAGCACGATCGCCAATGGTGGAGCAATGGAATTCGTGGGTGTACAAGATGCCACATTTGGAGGAGCGCAGAGATCTTGAAGGGTGGCAGGATTGGAGGATACAGAGAATCAAAATCCAGGAAGAGAATTTTAAAGTTGTGGCTTTGTTGGCAAATGCATTTTCTACTTCGTAAAGAGCTGTTATTTTTAAGTGTAAACCATTAACGTAGGTCAGTGAGTGCAGGGGTGAAGTATCTCGGTGGTAGTCTGGGTGTGGCCACAAAATGTCTTTAGCCTCATTCACTTATTTTTTTATTTAGTGAATGCAAATCCCCGAAGCCAAGCGATAGCCTCCTCATTTGCTGAGTTTAAGGTGATTAGTTCACCACTTAGCCTGCAGAAGGGACAGTTCTCGATAGTGTCCAGCATTGTTTGTGTCTTTCCACAAGTGTATACTGACTTTAAACTGAGGCTCCAGCGGTGGAGGCTGACTGCACAGGGGGACCTGGCCTGTCCATTACCTTTTTAGCAAGGACCACTCGCACCAAGGTAGCTCAAAGCCTGCCATTCGACAGCTGGGATTGTCACAAGGAACTTGTTTGTGACTTCCCATGTTTCCCATTCCTTGACCTAAAGGATGTCTGCTCATAGACCTTGATCAGGAAGGGTGCTCCACTGAACAGTCATCTGGCTTTATGGCAATAGGGCATGCTCTCTGAATCTTACAACTTAATGTCGAGGGGCTAACAGCCGCCAAGCAAAACCTCATTGGATGTCTTGCCACCCAATACTCCATTGACATCATTTACCTACAAGAGATCCATTTTGGAACTGAAGAAGCAGGTCACTATTACATTAAAGGCTTTGACCTACTGAGCTACTCCCCTCTCATTTACTGTCGCTGCGGAACTTCCAAGTCAAGCAGTTCTCCATCAACACTGAAGATTGAGATAACTTTGCATGTTAATGTGTGTGCTAATGTGGGGTAATTTGGTGCAGTACAATTAATGAAGCAAATAGCACAGTTTTGTTCTTAATTCCAAAATTTCCTTTGGAAATTAACTGATTTACTATGTCTTAATGCACAGGCTAAGCGTTAAGCCTTTTTTATGCCTTGTTATGGGCTTCATAAGCACCAATTAAAGGAGAACATGAACATTTACAGTATGTCTTCCAGCCACATTGTGCGCAATCTTTATAGATATCATTAAGACGGTGGGCAAAGGTGGTAGAGTTCTATCATCATCAGAACAGGAGAGATTGTAAATAGGGCCAGCTATCTTAGCCTGAACTGCAATGTAAGCCCATCAAGAAGTTGCACTTTGCCAAATAGTTTGGTGGGGCTTCAGGAGCAGGGCAAGGAACAAAAGGTGGTCAGGGGAGAGTATGGCTGTAGGAGGAGTGGTTTCCTGCTTCTTTATTCTGATATATTCAATACTCTAGGCAAATACATTAAGATCAGTATTGCCATGCACAATTTTGTGTGGGATCAACCCTTTGATTCTCCTTAAATCAGTGAGACCTTTTGCAATGCTTGATGTGGATCCAGGGTTGCTTCAAATAGAGATCATGCTGAGTTCTAAAGTGAAGTTTGTTGGTGAAAGACTAAGTCTGTTGCTGGATCTATATGTTGAGCATCTATAACAAGAGGAAAGAGGAGGTCAGTGTTCACAGTGAAATATTTTACTGGCACTTTGCAGGTAATACTTGGCACATTTAGCACTGGTACAATATATTTGCATAGAAAAGAAGCCTGATTATAATAGTACAAACCTCAAATGCATTCATAGAATCATTGAATGATACTACAGGATTGAAGGTCATCCAGCCTATCATGCCTTTTAAAGAGCTATCAACAACATCAACATTATGGAAGTTACCATTGACCAGAAACTTATCACGCCCAACAATATAAAAACTGCGGTGAGTAACTCACCTCCTGGATCCCCAAAGTCTGTCCACCATCTACAAGGCACAAGTCGGTGTGATGGAATACTCTCCACTTGCCTGGATGAGTGCAGCTCCAACAACACTCAAAAAGCTTAACACCATCCAAGACAAAGCAGCCCACTTGACTGGCACCACATCCACCAACTTAAACACCCATTTCCTCCAGCACTGGTGCAGTGAGCTGTGGCGTGTACCATCTACAGGATGCACTGCAAAAAACTCATCAAAGCTCCTTTGACAGCACCTTGCAAACTCACAACCTCTACCACCCACAAGAACAAAGACAGTGGGCGTAAGGCAACATGACCACCTGCAAGCTCCCCTTCAAATAACACCTGACTCAGAACTATGGCCAGGATCTTTAGGGGGGGCCGGGCCTGCTTGCTGACACGGGATGATGTCGGACGGAACTCCCGACGTCACCCCGTATCATTTCAATTTTCAGGTCGGTGGGTGCCCAGCCGAATCAGCTGTGCGCCCGCCGACATGTCAATGGCCAATTGAGGTCATTGACAAACTCATTAACATCATTAATGGACCTGCCTGTCCAATTGGGCAGGCCGGGAGCCCTGGCAGGCTTTAGAAAAAAGCACGAAACCTCATCCACGGGCGGGATGAGGTTTCATGAGGGTTTTTAAAAATTTAATAAATGTTTGATTTAAAGTGATGTCCCAACTCATGTGGCAGTGTCACATGAGGGGACACGTCAGGGAAGTTTAGCTTTTGTACATTTACCATTTTTGAATGTGGAGCCGATCTCCCTGAGGCAGCACTTAGCCTCAGGGAGATGAATGCGCTCTTTCACGCGCATGTGCGAAAGAGCCCACTCTCGGCTGAGGGAATCCCCCCCAGCCTACACAGGGAGCACATAGCGCTTCCTGGCGGACGTCATGCTGGGTGGGCCTTAATTGGAACATCCACGTAAAATGGCGGCGCGCCCCTGATTGGGGGCACCGATCAGAGGCGCGCCTGCCCGTGCCCGCTCCTGCGCTTACCCCACGATGGGGCGAAAATTCTTCCCTATATCAATGTTCATTGTGACTGGATCCTGCAATCCTGCAATTCCATAACAGCACTGTAGGAGTACCTTCGCCCCATAGTCTGCTAGCGGTTCAAGAAGACAGCTCACCACCACCTTCTCAAGGGTAAATAGGGATGGGCAATAAATGCTGGAATTGCCGGCAACATCCTCATCCCATGAATTAATAAGTTTTTTAAAAATTACTTATAGTTCCTCCTTAGTGTCAGAATTCACCTGTATAACTACCTTCAATCTTCAATATTTGTAAGCTGCATCATTCTAGGTTCTATTTCTTTGTTGCTGCTGTACATGTACTCACCTATTGTTGTGTTGCATTTGTGTTGTATTTGCATAATGTTACTGGATCAATCTGGATTATTGTTCTAAAGCTGACTTGTCTGACAGCTCCATATAAGGATGTCCCCAAATACAACACCACTAATTCCCAGGTTTCACCACAGCTGCCGTCTTCAAGTCTAACACTGTCATTTCAACCTCACGAACTGATAGAAGCAAAATACTGCGGACGCTAGAAACCTGAAACAAAAACAGAAAATGCTGGAAAAACTCAGCAGGTCCAACAGCATCTGTGGAGAGAAAAACAAAGTTAACTTTTTGAGTCCACATGTCTCTTCCTCAGAGCTGAAGAAGAGTCATACGGACTCGAAACATTAACTCTGCTTTTCTCGCCACAGATACTGTTAGACCTGCTGAGTTTTTCCAGCATTTTCTGTTTTTGTTTCACGGATTGGTAGGTTTGGCTTCATGAGGAGCATCATGCCTGCTGAGTCAGAAAGTTCTGGATGTCAGCCCCATGTGTGCACAATCCTCTGCACTAATGAGGGGGTGTTGCATTATCAGAGGTGCTTTTGTTACTGTAGTGTGTTGAAAATTGCATTGTGGATTTTGTCCACTTAAGGTTACCATTCCCATGTAGCAGCAGAGGGAGTCCAGAAGTAGAATAAAGGAATTCATGTTTGAATAGCCTGTACCATTCTGATTCCGAATGCTTCTTACTGTATCTTACCCTTCCTTCCCAAGAACTCTACAGTTACCTCTGAATGTAACTATTTCAGCACTCTCCTGACTGACCTCCCCATGTAAACTTGGGCTCATCCAAAACTCTGATTCCTGTTGCCTAACTCATGCTAAACCCCATTTACCCATCAAACCCCTGCTCACTGACTTCATTTGCTCCTGGCCTCGCAACAGCTCAATTTAAAAACTCTCACCCTTATTTTCAAATCCTTCCATAGCCTCAACCATCCCTTTCTGTGTCGTAAGGTTGTTTGGTGTGTCACTAACAGGTCTGAAGGCTTGTATGATTGAACATAAACCATTGATAACAACTCATAACTATATATATATCCAAGGTACAGTCCTACATGGGTGCTGTCTCCGTGCTGGCTTCTACTAGACTCTACAACACACAGTCTATCATCATGTGACTCTCTACATCATACCACGGGTGTACTCCAGTCTCATATTAATCCTTGCTCTCCCTGAGCACCCTTATACTACACCTCCCTCAAGTCCTCACCCAAATATAGTTACAATGCAATCTTCTTTATGTGCTACCTACCCCTTCTCATCGCTCCCTCAAGTCCCTGATTTCAAAAATTCAGTCAGTCTGGAGGCTTGACAATTCTTCCAGATCTCGTTCTGTCATGTTTGGAGGAATTACAGTCTCAGTTGTTTTCGATTGGCTTTGTCGGTTTGGAATTGAAATTGTGGTGCTCCACGTTTCTGTCCCTTGGTTGTCTCCATTTTATTCGCTTTTTGCGGTCCTTCGATTTGCATTTCTCTTTATTGATGACCCGTCTGCTTTGTTCAGGCACAGTGGGTTTGCCCCTGTTCCTTCTGAAGGGAATGTTCACTCCGTTTGTTCTTAGAGTGGACTTGGATTTTCTTTTTTCATGGGGTCCACCATACTCTTCCTGGCTGTTGATGTTTCAAAAATGGAACATTCAATTCTACTTGTTTCACAGTTTCAGGCAAATATTTGTTTACTCTATTATTTTCCAATCCTTTTTCAAGCTTATGAAACTTTTCATTCAGCTCAACAACTACTCTGGTGAGTTCAGTTGTCTTTGTTTCAGAGATTTCTGTGGAACTCTTATATAAGCTTAACAACTTCACTTGGGCATTCAGTTTCTTTTGGAACCTTTCTTACTCAGTCACTGACTGCTCTTTAAACTTTTTCAATTCATTTGTTAGATCCTCAATCTATTTCTTAGAATTTTCTTTTTCTGCTTTTAACACCTGGATTTATTCTTCCATACTTTGCATTTCATCTTTTATGTTCTTCAGATTGGACCGAAGTTCAAGAATTTCATCAGTTTTTGCTGTTAATTCTGCTTTCAGGCAACTGTTCTGATTCATCTGCAATTCCTTCTCCTGTTACTGGCATTTTGCCCGATGCTTACTTGAGACTTCTGATGATTGAAATTCATCAAATTTTAATTGAACATCCATTTTTCTTGAATTTATTTCTACAAGTTCATCATTTAAGTGTTCAAGTCCTTTTTCAGGTGTTCTGCTTGCCAAGAGTGACATTCCAGTGTTCTCATAAGTTCTCATTTTTCCATGTCGTCACATCTTTTGTAGGTGATTCTCTACACTGATCAGTTCTCCCTTGGCAGAATACAATTCCTCTGTGCAATTGTTCAAGTTCGCATTGTGTATTTGTGCTTCTGCTCATTGTTTTTGAGACTCCTCATGCTTGTTTGTGAGAACTTCTACTTTCATTTGGGTGTGCTGCAAAAGTGGTCAAGAATTCTTTCTCTGACTGTCAAATTTGAGCTGCAATTTTTCTACTGTTTATTGCTCCTGTATACAAGAATTCTTCAGCTTCTTCTTTTTCTCCTGCAGTTCCAAAACTCTTGTTGTTCAGTGATGTTCTTGTTGTCTCAAACTCTTCATTTGGAGAGTACTGTAAATGTATTCTCTCTTTCAATGCATGGATGCCTGATTGCAGCCTGGTATTCTTCTCCTGGAATATAGAACATTGCTGAGTCTTCTCAGCCAACTAGTACTTAAGCTTGTTCAGAGTGACATCAAATTAATTTTGCTTCTCTTTGTAATTTTCCAGAGAAGCAAACTTTGACCTGAGGGATCCTTGTAATGTGTAAAGGCCTTTCAACGGGTATTCCATTTCTTTACGAGGCTGAAGTGCCTTGCCTTGAGTTTTCTTGTAATTCAACAAAGTCTTCTTGTCTTTTTTCTGTTGTTCCTCCATTCTGCTGTTCAAGACAGTGTTCGTTTCGTCATGCTGTTAAAGGGTTATGTACTTCTTTAGCATTTGATCTTGAAAGACAACCAGCAGTTGTTTCAACTGTTTATTTTCTTGTTCACCTCTTACCAATTTACACTGCACTTCAGTACATTGCTTAGTCGCTACTGATAGCTCCAACACAGTCTTTTTCTGAATTAGTATTCAACGTCTTTTTTAACTCCTCATGTTTTTCAAGGGCTATGTACTGATTCTTCAAAGAGCCTTTCAGAGCTGCAACTTCTTCGAGTACCTTTTCTGCCTGCTGTTGTGCCTGGCTTATACTTCTGATTGAGTTTTTCTAATTCTTACTTCGATTTACCAACAATGGAATTCAGAGTTTTTATTTCCTCCTTCTGCTTTTCTGGAGCTACGTACTGAGTCAGTATACAATTCAGATTATCGCTTATTGCATTCTTCTCAACATTCAACCTTTCTGTTTCTTTTAAAGCCTCTTTGTACCTTTGTGACACCTCAGAAATTTGTTTGTTCAAATGTTCAACAGTTTGGTTCAGTGATGACTTTAGTTTATAATGTATTTTCAAAGATATATACTCTGTCGGAATCTTGTGTTTCAAGTCTTCCAATTCAGCTTTGGTATGAACATCTTCCTGTCTTATTTCATTTTCCTTTTGTAGGGCTTGTTTCTTTTGGGTTACATCAGATAGGTTCCCTTCATTCACAGCCAGTTGCTTATTCTGCACTGCCTGTTGCAGTTCGGGTAACAGTTCAGGATTTTCAAAAATATATATTTTTAAGACTTATGGATGGTTCTCTGCCTCCCTGTCACTTCATGTGGTTTGCTCAAGTAGTTATTTTCCTTTTGGTGTTTTACGGGGGGGTTTTCTATCCTTTTTAAGCTCCGTGCACTCCACAACTTGAAGATCAAAACACTCGTGAAAGGCTTTTAATATCTCACCAAAGCTGGTTGAGGCTTCGTTAATGCCTTGCATTAGGATTACTTCATCTGTAAATACACGAAATGAGTATAAAAACATATTAACTTGTACTTTTTGTGATATCTGACTTAATCCTGATGTACTCCTCTAATCTAAAAATGTTCTTTTCCCTCATGCCCAATTTTGTGCCTGGTTTGGCCCTTGCCTCAGCTCAAATTGATCTGCTAGTTTTAATTTACTATCCATGTCTGTTTTTCATAACAGGTGAGTACTTTGTTAATTTTATTTTCTCTTCAAGGTAGCTCTGGATCTGTTGTTTTTTTTTCTCTTCTCTTTGTTCTTTTCATACTTGTCATGGTTTGACGGGCTCCTGTTTTGCTGAGGGGGCCATTTTTCCTGCTTATTAATTCCATAGGAAACCTTTGAAACAGGTCATTTGGGCCAGTCAGTTGTTTTTTTTTAAAGCCTGGGAATCAAATGGAATACATTTTATTAGCTCTGCCTGCCATGTTAAAAACCTTTCTTCATTCAATCGAGCATGGCCGACATGTGTTACGGCTCCAGCTGTGGACCCTTCCTGCAGTCTGCTATGCTGGTATTGATCCTGACCTTCTGCCTATTTTAAAAGGTAATTTCTGCCTATTTACTATATTTTGCTCACCCTTTTTGTCATTCATTCTGGCTCTTCTTTTCACCTGCACACTGGATTATTCTTCTGTCTTTCAGCCTTTTTTCCTTTTTTGAATTTTGCTCAGCCTTTTGTGATCTGGCTAGGTCTGGCGATGGAGCTTCTTTAGGAGACCTCCAACTGTATCTTCGATTTAAGCACACTTCTTGCAGGTCGGGCTTCAGTTTCTTTACTTTTTCATACTTTCAGGATTTTTAGGTCTATCCTTCACTGCCAACAAGTTATAAGGTTGCTTGGTATCTCACCAAGAGGTCTGGAGGTTTGTGTGGTTGAACATAAACCATTTATTAACAACTCATAACTTTATACATCTCTAAGGTAAAGCCCTACATGGGTACTGTTGGCTTCTACTAGACTCTACTACACACTACCGCTCTTCATCAAACCATGAGTTGTACTGTTCTGAAGTCCCACATTAACTCTTGTTCACCCTTATAGTACACTCTGTAACCACTTCCAGCCCTACAAATCCCAGATAACTGTGTGTCTTGAATTCAAGCCTCTTGTGTATCTCAGATTTTAATTGCTCATCCATGAGTGCCTTCAGATGCCTTGTAACTAAATTCTAATATTTCTTCTCTAAACATCTCTGCCTCTCTGCTGCTCTCTCCTCCTCTCCATAAAATCTACATCTTCGACCAAATTTTTGGTCATCTGCCCTAATATCCCTTATGTGGCTTGATTGAAAAAATTGCTTGATATCACTTCTCCAGGAATGCAAGTTATGATACAACTGTTAAACTTATTTCAGACTTCTACGTAACTTTTACCCAACATCATTAAAAAGTTTTGACATTATTTTTCTTTTAGTGTTCTTTCAGATGTTTGCATTTAGAAACCTCAAGAAGCCAAGATTATTTTGTTTGCTTAGATGCTGGAATCGATGACTGTTATTTCCTTATTGCTATATCAGGATTCCGTTCGACAGTGCAAATTAACTGTCTTGCTCCTCAGAGACACTTCTGTGTTCCAATTAAATTCAGTGAAGCATCAGTTAAAGTGATTCAGACATAATTCAAAATAAAGATTTTAACGGTGAAATCGTTCTGGCCCAAATTACATTTTAATCACGGAAAGCACAGATACAGCAAGTTATAGCCAAAAAAGGGATGTTAGTATTGTAAAAATTCCATATTAATGACAAGACTCCAATTTAGTTGGATTATCTTGGGACTGACCCAGACCATTTATTTGCAGTCTAGTTTTGTTGTAGCATTCTGGTGAAGAGTAAATGCCAACAAGGGTATAGAGGCACTGGAGAATGTGCAAACAAAACTTTACAAAGAAAGAGTGAACAGGCTGGGGCTCTTTTTTCTGGAAAAGAGAAAGCGGTGGGGTGACCTAATAGTGCACTTTAAAATTACGAGTGGGTCCAGTAGGGTAGATATAGAGAAGATGTTTCCACTTGTGGGTGAGACCAGAATGAAGGACCATAGATATAAGACAGTCAATAGATCCAATAGAGAATTCAGGAGAAACTTGTCTAACTAGCAAGTGGTGAGAATGTGAAACTCACTACCACATGGGATAATTGAAATGAATGGCACAGATGTATTTTGGGGGAAGTTAGACAAGCACATGAGGGAGAAGGGAATAGAAAGGGACGTTAATGAGGTTAGATGAAGAAAGGCGGGAAGGGGGTCATGTGGAGGATAAACACCGATGAGGATCTGTTTGGTCAAATAGCCTGTATCAGTGCTGTACATTCTATGTAATTCCAAGCTAATTCCAGTTTATTTCAAAGACCAGAATCAGGCAAAAAAATAAAGACTATTTATGATGTCATTAGAAAATTCAGCCCACAAGAAAAACAAATCATTCTCTCATTAAGGAAATATCTTTCTTTTGCTTTGAGCGGCACTGGACACAGCCACTCAAAAATTCGTATTAATCACAATGTAAAGACTGAGATGGCCTGAAGACTTGATGATTATTCGCCAAACATATAAACTCAATTCCCCATTCCAAACAACTTCCTCACGTGTTTCCGGTGTGACTTAAACACATTGCTTTATGCACCAGGAGGAAAAGCCTTAAAAGCCCAGAGGATCACATTAATATTTCATGAACTTAACCATTACAGCCTAGCAACCCTGTGTTTAAAAGGGTGCAAACATTGTAATCCCATGGATTTGATGGATAAAAGTGTTTTATTCCCAGAAAGTTGGGCTAACGAAAGAAGGAAAGAAAACTTGGAATTTCTAAAGCACCTTTCATAATCCCAGGAAGTCCCAAAGTGCTTCACAGCCAAGGAAGGGTTTTTGAGGCGTAGTCACTGTCGTGATGTAGGAAACACGGCGGCCAAGTTAGGCACAGCAAGAGTCCAGGAGCACCGCAATGTGATATTGACGAGATCATCTATTTTAGGTGTAGATTGGGGGATAAATATTGGCGCAGGACACGGGGGAGTACACTCCTCTAATTGTGACCACAGGATCTTATACATTCACCCAAGAGGTCAGGTGGGATCTTGGTTTAACGTTTCATGCGGAAGACAGATGTGAAGCTTCAGCGACATGAGTACAGATAGGGTAACTAAACATCTCCCAACGATGGAATAATATCGCATTGAAACTTAAGTTGAGATATGAATTTGACATGATCTTGCATGTCAAGCAACTGAAAATGGCAGTGGTTACATATTTAAGTCGGGTGCTGTGTGTGTCATTGGCAATCTGCAAATCATTAATTTAATAATTTCACAATGATACACAGGAAAGCAACATGAATATTGAATTTCAAGAAAAGCTGACTGTTCACCAGCTTCGTTTAATCAATTATTATTCCACATAGAGAATCCCAGTGTTGCAATCCCTTTGTGCGCACATTCTTCCACTTGTTCCTCCCATTATTCCTGCTTCAGCGATATTCCCTAGTTCAGTGCTGAGCTTTGTCACTTGCATTGCTTCTCCTCTTACCTCATGCTTTTTGCCACTTTCTCCCTTCCTTTCATTCATCGACTAAATTATGGCAAGGACCCAATGGGCCAAATGGCCTCCTTCTGTGCCATAATGACTGTATGACTATGAATACAGTGGACATGTTGATGGCTCGAATAAGAGATCTTAAATTGGTTGAAATTGCCCTATGTGAACAATTCCATTAGTGTGTTTGCATGAGAGTCATCTGTTTAATATTTTAACAATGGGCCTAATCCATTACAAATAAACAGGTTAATGGCTTTGTTAAAATAGCAGTCAGAACAAATGTGGTCATATATTTATTACTAGTATCAAACAGTACTATTTCAATATTAAAGTAACGATAAGCTCATGACTTAAAAACATGCTGACAGATTATTAAACATGAAGACAAACACAATTTGTCCAAATAAACACATTAAGCTAATAGAACAAATCTCAGAAGGTAATTGCATTGAGCACACAAGGACATGGAAAAATGCAAACCATCTTTTAGAAATTACAATGCTAAAAATAAATTCAGATAGAGGGCAAAAAAAAAACCTTAATGTACTGTTTTAATATTTTAAAATTCTTTTTATTACGTCTTCCCATGAGCAAGATTAAAAACGAAGAATACAATATTACTCACTATGAACCAAACTAAAATTTCTAACGTGTACAAAAAAAATGCCCCAGAATCCCAGGAGTCCCTAAGCAAGTGGAAGCTTGGCTCTTCTGGACAGTGAAGGTCACATTCTGGTTGCCACATCAACATATTTGACTCATACATTACACACCAAACATAGTCTACAAGACCAAGATCCAGCTGGGTCTGCTGGACATGAACAATTTATTTGGGGCAAAAATATCCCCATTGTGAGTTTAATACTGTTTAACAGATTGGGGAGGATAAAGGGTAAAGGATAAAGCCTGAAGGGTAGGAATAAACTGGATATTATGTGGGTTTTTCTCTTCAGAGAGCAGTGAACCTCTGCTGGCTAGTGCGCTGGGTGCTGACGGCCTGCATCGCCATCAGGAGGGAGTTGGGTCGCTCATGACTGGGGCAGGGATCACATCATTTAGAAGGTAAGCATTTATAGATAACACTTGATCCCTGTGATGTCCTGGCCTGGTTTTAATCCCCTGTGGAGATTGGAAAGGAATTTTTCAGAGTATTTCTTTCCCTTATTGGCCCTGAGTATTATTCTCTCTCTTTTTTGCTTCAGAGGTTTCATGGCTGAGGAAGTGTGCAGGGGTTGGGGGGGTGGGGGGGAGAGGTGGTGTTGGGGTGGGAGGGGGAGATTCTGCCATGATGGTCTGGCCACCATGGTGTCTGACCACCTTGGCGGAGCAGCTGGTCTTTCCGTGCCCATCATAAGTTCATGTGCAAGGGCCGGGGAAATGCTCCACTCCGGCAATGCTTACTCCTCCTTTCCCAGAAGTGGGGCCTAGTGCCTTAAAATGCACGCTGTGTCCACAGGTGGGTGGGTGATTGGCCAAAAATATGGAAACAAGAGAAATGTGGGCTCTCCTTTGCCTCTCGTTAGTCCATCTGTTTGAAAACTAGGTACCAGGGCAGCTTGAGGCAACCTGATATCCCCAGTGATCCAATGTCAGTAGTCGGGGCCTTGAAGATTGAATTACAAGATGGCCTCTGGAATCCCTTGTACAGAGCGTGACCATGCACGGCCCCCTAGAACAGCAGGAACATTTCCTTTTAGGAAATTGGTAACCTTTACTGCAGCTTGTCTCTCATCTCCTTCCTTTCCCTCCAAGGTCAGCTGCAGCAGGTTTCAAGCTGGTGTTTGATTGACACCCCTGGCGGTGGCTACTTCCTGGATTTCTTGCTTATTCATTTCAGCTGACAGGTTTTTATATCATGTGTAATGCATGATGTAAGTAGGACCCAGTTACATTGTTCTTCCTTGAAGCGATTGCAAATGCCTTTATGTCTCCAGCAACAACAGCTTGCATATATATAGCACCTTTAATATCACACTTCACAGGAGTGTTATCAAAAAAAAATTGACACCAAACCACATAAGAGACATTAAGTCAGGTGACCAAAAGCTTGGTCTAAGAGGTAGGTTTTAAGGAGCATCTTAAAGGAGGAGAGAGAGGGAGAGATAGAGAGACTTAGGAAGGAAATTCCGGAGCTTAGGGCCTAGGCAGCTAAAGACACAGCTGCCAATGGTGGAGTGATGGAAATCAGGGATGACCAAGCGGGCAGAATTGGGGGAGTGCAGGTATTTTGGGGAGTTGTAGGGCTGCAGCACGTTACAGAGATAGGGAGGGGCAAGGACATGAGGGTCTGTTAAAAGAAGGATGTAAATTGTACTATCGAGGCATTGCCAGACCAGCAGCCAATGAAAATCAGCAAGCATAGGGCTGAGGAATGAAGAGTCTCAATGTGAATTAGTATATGTAAAGTAGAGTTTAGAATGAGCTCAAGACAGGACAAGACTTGAGAATGGCCATGTCAATGGATGAACAACTCCTTCTGCACCCGGTGTGACATTTACTCCCATTCTCCACACTAGCCATCATTTCTGCACAAACTGACAATTAGAGCTGAATTAGGGATAAAGCTGTGTCACAGTCTGTGGGTGCGTGGGGGGTTGTTGGTGGGGGGGGGGGGGGGGGTGCGTTGTGTGGCAGTAGGGTGGGAGAGTGCACTTTTAACTTTTATCATTGAACCAAAGATTAGTGAAAGCAAGTTGGCTTACACCTGGCCTGATTTTCTTGTCAAAGTACAGCAGTGGGTCTAGACAAAGGAAAGCCATATCAAAGGAAGGAGTCAACCCCTTCTAGAATTCTAATAAAAGGCCATTGACCTGAAGCGTTAACTCTGTTTCACTCTCCACAGATGCTGCTGACCTGCTGAATATTTCCAGCATTATCTGTTTATATTCCTTCCGGAAAGGGAGTGAGGAGAGAAAATTGGCAAGGTTAAAAAAAATAGTATAATCTGCCTAGCAATAATTCAGGCACTATAGCAAAATACAAAGCCATATAATTCAGTTAACATCTTCTCGCAATGACCTTTATTTTACTATTATTATTATTATTCATTGGATGTGCAAGGCCAGCATTTATTGCCCTTGCTCAGAGAGCATTTAAGAGTCACATTTCCTTCCAGGACATTAGTAAACCAGATGGGTTTTTACATTTTCATTTAGAATTTTAATTCCAGATTCTTATTGAGTTCAAATTCCACCATCTGCAATTCAAATTCCACCATCTGCTGTGGCGGGATTCAAACCAGGCCCTAGGAATCTTACCCAGGGTCTCAGGATTACTAGTCCAGCCACAATACCACTACACTATGGCCTCCCCACTGGTAATTCATAAAAATATGCAGTTGTCTATAATTTACTTATTGAAATATAGGCTGATTTCTCAATAATTTGTAATTCTTGTTCATGTTGATCAGTTCCCAGGGGTTTTTAATCACATGACTACCTCCAGCTACCCCACCCCCACATTCCTGCCATTGGCCACTTGTCTTAGCCATTCTCATGATGCACTGTCTTCCCAAGCCAATAAAAAAGTGAACTGGCTTTTCATTACCATTTGGATGATGCTTAGCTCCAAGCCTCTTTAGACTATTTCCAATATTTTTATAACTAAAAAATGTTCAAAGTAAATGAAAAACAAGTCACATACAACTGATTTTTTATTAATGCCCCAATGTTTTTTTTTAAACTTGGGTTTGTGCACAGCAGCGGCCTGGAGATTAATACTTAATTCCTAGAAACTGTGGACCAATCTTGAAAGGTTGGCAACCCTATATCATGGCCTGTTGTCCATCAAAACAGGCCTAAACTCCCTTTTGTGACTGGTTAAGATGGAGAAGCTTAAAACAGTAAATTTAGACAAGTGTAAAGTAGGCGTTCATCTGATACAACCAAATTACTTACCATGCAACAGAATAATGGTGCAACATATTGCCTACAACATAAACAGAAATTACAACAGGCTCCTTTCTGCACACGACTAAGGCAAATTATTATTTTAGTAGGCAATCGCAGTCACCCATTTTCCCAATACCGTCTATTGCTGCATTGGTGGTCGTGCCATCAGACACCCAGGCTCCATTCTCTCAAAACCCCCTCTACACTTCCGCCCACTTTCTGTAAGACCAGGAGAGCAAGGCTTCAATCCCAGGCCACTGAAAGCTGATAGAGCAAATATTTCAATGTACGCTGGCTGAAATAGGAAGAAAGCATGAACATTTTTGAAAAAAACCCATGTTTCTCCCAGAAGCTTGGAAACAGAAGCTCTTTCTCTCTCTCTCTCTCTTTCTCTATCTCTTCAGCTGAGCAATAGCTATTCCCTGTCAGTTTCACTCAGTAATTAACAACACTCTGTCCTCAATATTAGCAGGAGCCTGGCCGTGGTTGATGCATATGGCAAGGCCTGAGATGTGGAAGCCCCAAGTGGCTTTAACCGCCTGACTAGCAGCTGAAAACAGGAATTTTGTCGGGCCATCTATATTAACATGCCGACATTGAACGCATATTAAAGCATTAACCTTGACTACGACCGTAACCCCACACCCCAACAATCCCACACAAGATATGTTGTTCTCCGCTTGCTGGCAGCCTAATTGCAGCCCCCCAGATAACTCTCTGCAGCACCTTAAATGTCAAAGAGCAAAAACTGCCTGACATTCATAAACTAAGTGTGATTCACAAGCTCGGCATACATCATCTGATCACATCAATGAGATTACAGCCTTGTAATCACTCTCTGCCTGTGTGTTCTATCTAACCATATGTCAAGGCTACCAACTGACATTTTAACTAGACACTATGGAAAGGGATTAAGCTATCCACATTAGGCAGTCTGCCGTTGATTAAAAATAAAGTTTGGCACAGTATCGATGATCTGTTGCCTGATAGCAATGCAATATTTAGTATGTGATATACATTTATGAAGTATAGATAATAAAGAGAACTAGATAAAATATTTCATGCAGCATTCAGTCCAACATTGCACTTCAGAAAATTGAATGAGCTTTTTAACTGCATTGCTGGATCAAACATCATCCTATGTTACTCATTATCCAGGACAGCTTAAATTCAATAATGCGTGATCAAATTAATTTCTAATATTCAGCACATAAGGAATTACACCAATTCTGGCAGGGAAGAGGGTATTTCCAGCCTGTCAGTAATGTTTGTATATGAATGCTTAACACATTCATATCATGTACTCCAGTTGAACAACTGCATTAACCCACTTATTCTAAACAAATTCATGCTGTTATTAAAAGGGTGGAGAGGGAGATTCCATACAGATCACTCACAGTCACTTTCTAGGTGCTTCTCTCTGGCAAGTTAAGTCCGTAGGCTGGAGATTCTCACCTCTGTTGTCCTGTACGAATACGTTTCTTTGATGATGACCTTCTTGACTTCTCAGTGGTTCTTCTTATTTGGGGTCACATCACCTTGTCTCTGTAGATCACTGAGCAGTTTTTGTTTACACATCACACAGCTCTTTTCAGTTTTCAGGTACGTTCAGCACCAGCTTTGTCCAGTTATCTTAATCCTTGTTTGAAAGGCATCCAACTTTTCCCAGTCTGAATCATTTCTATTAAATGTAAGTTCTTTTCTTTCTTCTCTCCCTCCTTTCTTTCCTTTGCTGATCTGCTCATGCAGTTTCCAGAGTCCTCCTTAACAAAAAAATGTCTATTTCTCTTCTCATATAGTTTCCTTTTGCTGCTGCTCCCATCCTGTGTAAACCTCCGAGAGATGTCCAGAGGGTGTACTCCTGGCACAGGTTATCACTCAGTGAGAAATGGATTGAAGAATCAGGAAATAGTAGCAAAAGGACAGTAACAACGTTGGATATAACCGACTCCATGGCATTGTTTTGAAGAAGAATAGGAGAGTTCTTCCTGGTGTTCTGGCCAAATTCTAGCCCTCAACCAGCATCACAAGAACTGATTGTCTGGCCATTATCACAATATTGTTTGTGGGAGCTTGCTGTGTGCAAACTGACTGCTCTGGTTCCTCCATTACAACAGTGATGACATTTCAGAAAGGTACTTTGTTGGCTGTAAAGTGCTTTTGGATATCTTGAGGTTACAAAAGGTGCTGCAGGATTGTGAATGTTACACTTAACAAAACTTTCTCCAACACTCAGAAATCCTCTGCTTCAGCCTATTCCATGACTCCTAACATCTAAAGTGAAAATCTTCCTTCCCTTGGCAGAATAAGACCATTACTTTGATTAATTACAATTCTCCAGGAGGCTAAGAGTCCAATTAAAAGTTGCACAAACTTGCCACTAAAACTTTACTAAAAGATACATGCTATTCTTAAAATTGATTTGTTGCCAAGAATGTACAAGAAAGGCTCCTTAATAAAGAGAATAACAACTATTATATGTGATTTTATTTTTACCCTTTGGATGTGGGTATTGCTGGCTAGGCCCTTGTTCAGAGGGCATTTTAAGAGTCAACTAAATTGCTATGGGTCTGGAGTCACATGTAGGCCAGAACAGCAGATTTCCTTCCCTAAAGGGCATTAGTGAATGCAATGGGTTTTTATGACAATCAGCAATGGTTTCATGATTATCATTAGACTTTTTAATTCCAGGTTTTTATTGGATTCAAATTTCACCTGCCTTGGTGGGATGCAAACCTGGGTCCCTGGAGCATTACCCTGGGTCTCTAGAGTACTAGCCCAGTGACAATGACACTATACCTCCACCTCCCCTTAGTTAGGTGAGGAAACTATGTATATTCCATTTAAGAAAGTTCAGTGAAACATTGAGCACAGTGGTTGAATAAGAACTGCATGACCCTCCTAAACCTATCCACCATCCACAAGACCCAAGTCAGGAGTGTGATGGAGATACTCCCCACTTACCTGGATGAATGCAGCTCCAACAACACTCAAGAAGTTTGCCAGCATCCAGGACAAAGCAGTCCACTTGATTGGCACCCCACCCATTACCTTAAACATTCACACCCTGCACCACCAGCACACAGTGGAAGCCATGTGTTTGATATTCAAGATGCACAGCAACAACTGTCCAAGGCTCCTTCAAGATCACATTTCAAACCCACGACCTCTACCATCGAGAAGGACAAGGGCAGGAAATGCAAGGGAACACCGCCACCTGGAAGTTGCCCTCTCAGTTACACACCATCCTGACTTGGAACTATATTGCTGTTCCTTCATTGTTACTGGGTCAAAATCATGGAATTCTCCCCCTAACAGTACTCTGGGTGTACCTACACTGGATGGACTGCAGCGGTTCAAGAAGGCAGCTCACCACCACCTTCTCAAGGGCAATTAGGGGTGGGCAAAAAATGTTGGTCCTGCCAACAACGTTCACATCCCCAGAACAAAAAATAAAAAAAACATAAAAATGAGCAACAGTGCTTCAGAAAATAGAGGAGAAGAAAGTAAGATTGAGTGAGGTATTTACAGTTGATAACGGGAAGAAACAAGTAAGCAGTCTAAATTTAAAACAAAAAGGGAAGCAGACAGAATGCAGCTTTACAATTATTTTACACAATAAGTATTAACATTGCTGTGTCAGTCAATGGGTTGGAGTCAAAACAGAGCTTACAGTAGCTTACAGTAGAATCTATTTAGACAGAGTATTTTTGAATTACAGCTTAACAGAATTCATGTCCGAAACTATAGCAAATTCTTCCAATATAATGGAGTGGGGGTTATATGTATAAAATCAACCCCAGCCATTTGCAGCAGTGTGGTCTGCAGGTGTGATGGTGTTACGATCCCAGCTGATATTAATACTGGACAATTCAGAACCCAGAGTGAAACCTGGCTTGATAGATCCTAACTTTTTTTATTTAGAAACTGTGGAGGATATTTACTGAACAAATTCACAGGAATCTGCTGATGAACTTTTAACACAAAGAATTAAATATTTATTAAATCAAGTAAAATGAATGATATTATACTGGTTGGAAAGATGTCAGTACAAACACAAAAAGATCATTCAAATTCCCAATATTCCTTTACCTTGCAATACCTTTACAGGCATATACAAATTCAGAAAGATAAAACAATTTATAATATCTATCTTAAACTCAAATATTCAGGGTGTGTATGAGGTACATGTGAATTAACAGGTGAACTGTGGTCACAACCACACTACAAAGCAAATGCCAGATGTGACCAAAGCAGATTCCATGGATTTCTCAACAACCCACCCTGACGTTTGTCACATTGTGAGACAGCCATTCTCATGGAAACTCTGTCTTTCTGTCAAGGGTTTCCAATCTACAGATTTGAAGAACTCGCCTTGGAATTCTCTCCAAACGTTGCTCCTACTCGGACAGCTTCAACGAGGATCCACCTCCAGGGTTTCAATCTCACCTTCCAAGCACAATTTCAGATCTTCAGCCATGCCAGAAAGAATACCACTGCTCCAAAAGGCCTGCAGTAAGGAGTCACCAACCTTCGGCTGCCTCCTTGGATTTTCAGGGCTTCTCTCAAGTCCACTTTGCCCAGAGCTGCTCCCTGCAGCCCTGTCTTTAATTCGGAGCCTATCTCTCTGCTCCTCTCCTTTGGCTTTAGTTTCTGGGACCTCATTCCAGTCCCTGTCTTTGTGACTCCTTGGGACTTTCTTCTAGGACCTCTCCCTGTCCCCCTCCTCCTGTTCAGCTTCTTGGGACACCTTCCTTGGAAGTGGCGCTCTGGTTGAGGTGTTCCTTTTCGTATCACTTCTTTGCTTCTGTGCCGGCTTGAAGGGCCAGTTCCCGGCCTAAAGGCAGCAAAAGAAATGAACTGGGCATGTGCAGCCCCTTCCCGGCCGCTGCATACACAGGAGACCTGAGTTCTTGACCTCCAGCTGCTGGTTTAAAGTTAAGGTAAGTATTTGTGTTTCTTGACATTGGGATTTGTGGTACTACTTTATGCAGCCATTATATTAATAGTAAAAGGCAGGTGGTCAAAAGCCAGATGGGTCCATTAACAGATAGCTTGTGTTACATAATTACAAAGAACCAGGGTATGGCAGAATTGTAGATTGGACTCTCCACTTCAGTCAGACTGTTGGCCAATTCCAGTCCTATAAATTGGGCTAAGGTATAAAGAGCACATATGGTATTGTGACGGAATCTGTCATTTTGAAACTCGTAATTTTTGAGACAGACCGTAATTGGAAAGGGAAACTGAGAAAGGAAACTGAGCCTCCCAGTTTCTAAGCAAACTAAGACCGAAATTGACGGTGGAAACCAAAACCTCTGGGGAGACTGAAACTGGTATAACTAAGCACACAGGGCCATATTCAGGCTGAAGGAGGTGGAAGCTCAATTCAGGAGCTGAGACTAGGCAAATATACGGTTGCTCTGGCTTTTTCTGTTACTTGACGATAACATTGGTGGATCGACACCTTCCAGACCATCATAAGCCGGGTTGAGAAGGCTCTGCAGACCTGTGCCATTTTTGGTGAAGATCGTGCTTCTGCTTTAGTTGTGTCAGCATCACAGACTAATATCCGTACTCCGTCAACATTTATATGGGTAGCACCAGCTAAACCAGGCATGACCTGCTGAGGAGATGGTAGCCCTGACAATGAAAACTTATTAATGTAAATAATCTAAAGCTGGGTCTTGAAGACTTCTAGTGATGGGCCTGTGACTATCTCCTTTGGCAGCTTGTTCCACTGTGGGATTGTCCTTGGGAAGAAAGCTCGTTGATACACTATCTTGGAAACAAAATGGTCCTTGTAGTTTGTGTGGGTGGCTACCTCGTGTCTTGTCATTGCCGGAGGGCACCAGGTACATGTTTCTGTCCATTCCCGCCAGTCCATTCCCTATTTTATAGAATAGGGTCAGTATATATTTTTTTGCTCCGTGGAACTTAGTCGGCTGTGCCCTGCTGTGGGCTGGGGATCAGGCTAAGTCTCAGAGGTAGAGGAACTGAATTTCTTTGTGAGGAAGACAGTTTTGAAGGATTTTGTGACTGAGATTGATGATATATATTCTGTGTGAACAGCTGAGCCAATTCCTGAGAGCTGTCTTGGTTTTTATCTGGCATTTAATGTGTAATATTTAGTTTATAATCAACCACCATTTGCATGTCAACTCGTGTTTAACTTACATTGATTCTGGAATTTAGAGTATAGGTCATTCCCTGAGATAGTATTGAGTGTTTGTTTTGTTCGACTCTTGTATAGTAAAAGTTTTTTAGTTTTAAACCATGAAAATCTTGTGACTTCTTTCTTTCAGCAAATATCTGAGATTTCAGGGGCTGAATAATATAGTGTGGGGGTGGGGGGGGGGGGGGGGGGGGGGGTGGAATGGAGGGTGCACCCCCATCCCTCCCTGCGAAATGTTAACTCTGTTTCTCTCCACAGATGCAGCCGGAATGCACCGTGGAAAATCCACAGTGGCATGAAGCTGACCAACAACATGCTGAGCAGCTCTGCAGCCATAAAGCACGACAAGGCTCATTAACCAGGGCTGAGTGGGACTTCCACCCCTTCCTGCCCTCTGGAGCTTCCGGCCAATCTGATTGGCTGGCAGCTCTGTCAGTCCCGGCAGTGCCAGGAAGTTGTCAGTGGCAGCTGCCGGAACTGCAGCTAAGGAGTGGAGCCCAAGGCCTTGGGTCTCTGGAGAAGGTAAGTCAGGGGTCTTGGGCCGGGAGGGTTTGGGAGCGTTAGGGATGGGGCAGTCGGGTGGGGGGGGTGGGGTGGAGAGAGGGTGGGTTTAAGAGATGGCGAGGGTAGGGATGAAGGGGGAGTTTCAGTCTAAGAGGGTCCGCACTGCAATTGGCAAAGGGCAGACCCCGCCCCCCCCTTTCCTTCCAGCTCCTTAACCATTTCAGGGTAAAAATCGGGCTTCCAGCTCCTGCTCTGCTGCCCACGCCAAACGTACCAAGGCACGAGGCGTGTATTTTTAGGGCCAATTGGTTTGCCCCTTAAATTTTCATTTAGATATGGCGGGCCAGCTGCCGATTTTGGCACCCACCCATCCCCTGTATTATGGGGCTGAGTTTGGGTGGGCAGGAAGGTGGTGCTCTTCCTCTCCATCCCCCACCCCACCCCCAACCTTTGCGGGAAACTTGCCCGTCAGGGGCATGTAAAATTCTCCCCCAAATTTATTCCTTTAAAACAAGAAGTAACTGGTTTCGACTGAGATCATAAGAGCTAAAGAACATGTGTCACAGAACATAAAAAGGCTAAATATCTACAAGACCCCTCAAGCCAATTGGGTTTCTGTGGAGGTGAAGTTGAACTTCGGCAAGGTGGGGATGGGGTGGGAGGGGTCAAGACAGGTGCTAGAAGACTGATTGCCCCTTTATATACTCCATCTTATTTATCTTCTATTGCCTTAAATGGAATGAAGCCATTCACACCTCATCTGCACACATCTTTTGTTTCTTGACTTCATCCCTTATCAATCCCTCTGGCTTTTGTACTATGAAAATGAATGAGCAAACTTTCTACCGATGGCTCTGCCAGTGTGGGATTTCAACCAGATAGAATCCTATACCACAGGAGGAAGCCATTTGGCCCATCGTGACTGTGACAAGTCTCTGAAAGAGCGAATCACTGAGCCCCGAATAGTAACAGAAAATGCCGGAAACGCATAGCAGGTCAGGCAGCATGTGTGAAGAGAAACGGAGTTAACATTTTGGTTCAATGACCCTCCATCAGAACTGAGGGAAGATAGAAATGTAATAGGTTTTGAGCAAGTGAAAGTGCAGAAGGAAGAAGAAAAAAAAGGAAGGTCTGTGATAGGGTGGAGGACAGAAGAGATTAAATGGCAAAAGGTTTCATAGTACAAAAGCCAGGGGGATTGATAATGGATGAAGTCAATAAACAAACTATGTGTGCAGGTGAGGTGTGAATGGCTGCACAGCAGCTGTCTGAATTCAAAGCGCAAAGTGGGACGAAGAAAGAAATGAGCATCTGTGATATTTTCCATTTGAATCACTTAGCCTCATCCCTTTTCACTTAGCCCCATACTCTTCCATCAGATATTTATCCGATTGTATAATGAACTAAAGCAAGACGTTGATAATGCCTTGGTTAGTATTTTGCAGTGCTCCCTAAATGGAATAGTTGTGGCAAATAGTATAACTACATTTGAGGGGATAAGTATATGAGGGAGAAAGGAATAGAAAGATATGCCGATAGGGTGAGATGATAGAGAGAAGACTCATGTGAACTAGAAACACCAGCGTAGACAGCCAAATGGTCTGTTTCTCTGCTGTAAATTCTATGGGCAGAATTTTCCCCCCGTTGGGGGGGAAGTTGATGGGTGGGCGCGTGCAGGTGCGCTTCTGATCAGGGGCGCGGCACCATTTTACGTGGGCGGGCCAATTAAGGCCCATCCAGCGTGACGTCCGGGCGGGAAGCGCTATGCGCTCTCTGTGCGGGTGGGAGGGGGAATCCCTAAACCCGAGAGTGCGCTGTTTCACGCATGCGCACGATAGAGCGCTCTCATCTCCCTGAGGCTAAGTGCAGCCTCAGGGAGATTGCCTCTACTGTCAACAATATTAAAAATAGAAAAAAAAATGCCATAACATGTCCCCTCATGAGTTGGGACATGTTCATAATTTCCATAACAACTTAGTTAAAATTTTTAAAACCCTATATGAAACCTCGTCCCGCCGGTGGATGAGGTTTCTTGTTTTTTCTAGTTGCCGCCGGGGCTCCTGGCCGACCTGCCGACATTAAGGTTGGACGGACAGGTCCACTAATTACTTTAATTGCTCTGTCAATGGCCTCAATTGGCCGTTGACAGGTCGGTGGGCCCACAGCTGATTTTGCTGCGCCCCTGCCTACCTGAAAATTTAATTGGGGCGCGGTGACGTCGGGGGTTCCACCTGACATCATCCCGCGTCATTTTACGCATCGGCGAGCGGGCCCCGCCCCCTGCTCGCCGACTGTAAAATCCTGCCCTATGTAAAGAGCCTTCCAAACTCGTGCATTGGAAACTGCCTCTCTTGTGAGGAGACTGCACCTGACCAGCCCATGTGGAGGCAAGCCTTGGTTCAGCATGTTCCGAGGACCCTCTACGCCAAACTTGCAACATCCAACCTGCACAGAGGAAGGCCGAGGCTGGCACGGCCGGAGGAGCTCCCCCAAAGCATCCACAACGACAACATGAGCTGGCGGCTCTGTGACGTCCATGCAGATCCCACATCGGACTCTTCAGTCCCGAGGGGGTCCACAGAAGACGATGAAGCCATTTGCAGTTTGGGCATGCTTGAATAATGAGGAGCCTATCACCAATTCTACGTGAAAGATGGAGAAGCACCTGAGGTCAGCAAATGTAGGCTGAATATTTTAAAAAAGAATTAAAGCATAGACCAGGTAATTATAGGCACCTTGTCAAACATCCACCTTTTGAAAACTGCTTGCGGACATTGACCAGGACATAATAAATGACCACTTAAGAAGTATGGCCGACATGTAGGTAAAGTGCTTTAAGAATTAAAAGGAAAAGTTTCACAAACATGTTGGAGCTTTTCGAGGCGATAACTTAGCAAGTGGACAAGGGTGATCCAGTTAACTAGTTGACATTGGATTTTCAAAACACATTTGACAAAGTAGGATATAGCAAGAAAGCGTAAGGCTCATTGAGTTGCTGACAGGTTGTCTGGATAGATTGAGAACTGCATTTGCAGCAGGGGACAGAGGGTGGTGATTAATGGAAAGTCCCAAGCTTGTGAAAAAGGGATCTATCCTACTACTTCAACATCCAAGAACGATACAGAATGTCTGCAGTAGTTATATCACTTTTGCTGATAATTAGTAAGTAAGCAAAAAGGTGCTTGACTAACGACATTGTGGGCAGTTTTGAACAATTATGATAGATAGAGGGAGAGATTACACTGAATTACCAAATTTACAGCAAAGGCCATTCGGCCCAACTTGTCTCTGCCAATATTTCTGCTCCAATGAGCCTCCTCTCACCCCTCTTCATTGCACCCTATCAGCATAACCTTTTATTCCTTTCCATCTTCCCTTAAATAGATCTATACTATTCACCTCAATTGCTCCTTGAGGTAGCAAACTCCTCATTCTTACCCTCTTTGTGTAAAGGGGTTTCTCCTGATTTCCCTGTCGGATTTATTGGCTGATGGACTTTAACGTGGACAAATTTAGCTAAAGCACATTGACAAGAGTCTCTCCATAGCTACTCTGTCTGCCTGGTAATCTTTTGAGAAGAAACCAATAGACAGGGTAGGTCTGTAAATGATTGTGAAGAAAACTGCACAGTGACTGTGCAGAAAGGTAGATGGGGGAGGGTTTTCCCCTCGTTGGGCAGGTGGGCCTGGGAGTGTTATCGATACAGTCCGCTGCCCGCAATCGGGCCTTGACTGCGATCTCACGCTGGCTGTCCAATTAACGGCCAGCCAGCGTGAAACGCGCACCGAGAGCCTCAGCGCTGCCGGGGTGAGGGCAGGAGGAGCGCGAGCTCCCTGGAAGATCCCTGAAGGCACAGAGCTGCCTCAGGGAGCTGAAGATTTTCAAAAACAAAATTAAAGATGTTAACAATCTGGAAAAATGTCCGCACAGCTGACTCATGCACATTTACATGGTGATTATTAAAATCCTGCCCAAACATTATTATTTTTAAAAATTTAATTACGGAAACCTCATCCCACCCGTGGATGAGGTTTCGCAAAAAATGCACAGGCTGCCTGGTCTATTTGCCTACCCACCAACCGAAAGGTTGGATGGGCAGCAAATATTCAACTCGTTGACAGGGCCCTCAACCGTGTCCGGCCCATATCCCGCGCATCCTCCCTCACGCCTTCTCCTCCTTCCCAGAAACATGATAGGGTCCCCCTTGTCCTCACTTATCACCCCACCAGCCTCCGCATTCAAAGGATCATCCTCCGCCATTTCCGCCAACTCCAGCATGATGCCACCACCAAACACATCTTCCCTTCACCCCCCCTGACGGCATTCCGTAGGGATCGTTCCCTCCGGGACACCCTGGTCCACTCCTCCACTCCTCCATCACCCCCTACTCCTCAACCCCCACTTATGGCACCTCCCCATGCCCACGCAGAAGATGCAACACCTGCCCCTTCACTTCCTCTCTCCTCACCGTCCAAGGGCCCAAACACTCCTTTCAAGTGAAGCAGCATTTCACTTGCATTTCCCCTAACTTAGTCTACTGCATTCGTTGCTCCCAATGCGGTCTCCTCTACATTGGAGAGACCAAACGCAAACTGGGCGACCGTTTTGCGGAACACCTGCGGTCTGTCCGCAAGAAAGACCCAAACCTCCCTGTCGCTTGCCATTTTAACACCCCACCCTGTTCTCTTGCCCACATGTCTGTCCTTGGCTTGCTGCATTGTTCCAGTGAAGCCCAACGTAAACTGGAGGAACAGCACCTCATCTTCCGACTAGGCACTTTACAGCCTTCCGGGCTGAATATTGAATTCAACAACTTTAGATCTTAAACTCCCCCTCCCCCCATCCCCACCCCGTTTCTTCACCCCACCCCCCCCACCTTTTTTTTTTCAATAATTTATATAGATTCTTCTTTCCCCACCTATTTCCATTATGTTTAAATCTAAAACTAAAACCTTGTTAGTCTGTCCACCCCACCCCCACTAGAGCTGTACTTTGAGTGTCCTGTCTTCCATTCTTAATTAGCACTTTTCTTAGACAAATATCACCACCTTCAACACCTCTTTGATCCTTTTGTCTGTGACATCTTTTGATTATTTGCTCCTATCACTGCTTGCTTATCCCCACAATCACCACACCCTCAACTTCTCTCTCCCCCCCCACCCGCCCCCCTACCTTAAACCAGTTTATATTTCTCCTTTCTCCTAACTATGCTTCAGTTCTGCCGAAGGGCCATGAAGGCTCGAAACGTTAACTGATTTCTTCTCCACCGATGCTGCCAGACCTGCTGAGTTTTTCCAGGTAATTCTGTTTTTGTTTTGGATTTCCAGCATCTGCAGTAGCTTTTAGCTTTTTGTTTTTATTCAACTTAATTATCTGCTTAAGGCCCTTAATAGGCCTTCTAATTGCCGGCGGGCGCGTTGCTGACTCTCCCGCACATCCACTGACTGAAGTATTGCATGAGTGTTGCCCGGCATCATCGAGCACTATTTCATGCCCGGGCGTGTCGGGCACAGGCCCACACACTGAGCTGATAATCCTGCCCATGAAGCGCAGTCATCGGCACCACATGAATAAATTAGGCAGTGTCCAGTATATACTGTAAACTGCACATGCACAAGGCTGCTCAGTGATCCAGGAGGTATTGCACAGGCCACTCACAAGTTTTACCCTTTAATTTGCTGCATGTGAACAGCCACAGCAGAAGACATCCTAAAGGCACCTCACATCCAAATCAACAAAAAGAAAAGTTAGAGGGGATATTGGCTTTGAAGAGCACATATTCAGAAAGCATGTGGCCAGAATTTATTTCAGAAATAGAAAAAACATATTGTAGTTCACAACAGATCGCATTGAATTCACGTGACTGAATTCCACATATTGCAAACTTTGACATGTAAACGTTTCATAGTGGTCGGCATCCATTTGCTATTTAGGATTACAACAAGCAGTGAAGAAAGTTTCCTGCTGTCAAAGGAGAACATTCCTATTGATTTCTGTATTTTAATCCACACCAGGCTTCACTTATTCCATTTCGTTGAATAAACATTCCTCAGGATTGTCACTAATTCCTGAATACATTGTCCACAGTTGCTGAATAGGTTCCAGCCCATCTTATTTTAGAAATGATGGACTGTGTAGTTGATTTTGTTTTGACTTTTTTCATCCATTTGGAGAAATACAACACACTGAGTTTTCTTGCCACTTGTAAACCATTTGGATACCTATCAAAGGATCCCTAACTCCCCAACTTCCTCCAGTCCTACAACCTTCAGAGATCTCTGCGCCCCAGCAATTCTGGCCTCTTGTGCGCCCTCAATTTTCATCATGCCAACATTAGCGACTGTTCTGTCAATTGCCTGGGCCCTAGGCTCTAGAATTCACTCCCCTAACCTTTCCGACTCTCTCACCTCCTTTAACAGGTTCCTTAAAACCTATCTCTTCGACAAGTCACCTGTCCGAATATCTCCACATATGGCTTGGATTTTTTTCTTTTTTTTCTTATTCATTCAGGGGATGTGGGCTTCACTGGCTGGGCTAGCATTTATTGCCCATTCCTAATTGCCCTAGAGATGGAGTTGGTGAGTTGCCTTCTTGAACCGCTGTAGTCCATGTGGTGTAGGTACACCCACAGTGCTGTTAGGAAGTGAGTTCCAGGATTTTGACCCAGTGACAAAGAAGGAACAGCGATATATTTCCAAGTCAGGATGGTGAGTGACTTGGAGGGGAACTTCCAGGTGCTGTTCCCATCTATCCGCTGCCCTTGTTCTTCTAGATGGTGGTGATCGTGGGTTTGGAAGGTACTGTAGAAGGAGCCTTTGTGAATTCCTGCAATGCATCTTGTAGATGGCACACGCTGCTGCTACTGTGTGTCAGTGGTGGAGGGTGTGAACGTTTGTAGATGTGGTGCCAATCAAGCTGGCTGCTTTGTCCTGGATGGTGTCAAGCTTCTTGAGTGTTGTGGGAGCTGCACTCATCCAGGCAAATGGGGAGTATTCCATCACACTCCTGACTTGTGCCTTCTAGATGGTGGACAGGCTTTAGGGAGTCAGGAGATGAGTTACTTGTCTCATGATTCCTAGCCTCTGACCTGCTCTTGTAGCCATAGCATTTATGTAGCCAGTCTATTTCCAGTTTCTGGTCAATGGTAACCCCCCAGGATGTTGATAGTGGGGGATTCAGTGATGGTAATGCCATTGAACATCAAGGGGTGATGGTTGGATCCTCTCTTGTTGGAGATGGTCATTGCCTGACACTTGTGTGGCGTGAATGTTACTTGCCACTTGTCAGCCCAAGCCTGGGCATTGTCCAGGTCTTGCTGTATTTGGACATGGATTGCTTCAGTATCTGAGGAGTCGCGAACGGTGCTGAACATCGTACAATTATCAGTGAACATCCCCACTTCTGACCTTATGATGGAAGGAAGGTCATTGATGAAGCAGTTGAAGATGGTTGGGCCGAGGACACGACCCAGAAGAACTCCTGAGGTGATGTCCTGGAGCAGAGATGATTAGCCATATAAATACTGTGGCTACAAGAGCAGGTCCGAGGCTAGGAATCGTGCGACGAGTAACCCACATCCTGATTCCCCAAAGCCTGTCCACCATCTTCAAGGCACAAGCCAGGAGTGTGAGGAATACTCCCCACTTGCCTGGATGAGTGCAGCTCCCACAACACTCAAGAAGCTGGACACCATCCAGGACAAAGCAGCCCACTTGATTGGCACCACATCCACAAATGTTCATTCCCTCCACCACCGAGGCACAGTGGCAGCAGTGTGTACCATCTACAAGACGCATTGCAGGAACTCACCAAGGCTCCTTTGACAGCATCTTCCAAACCTATGACCGCTACCATCTAGAAGGACAAGGGCAGCAGATAGATGGGAACACCACCACCTGGAAGTTCCCCTCCAAGTCACTCACCATCCTGATTTGGAAATATGTTGCCCCCTGGGATTTTAAATAACAGCCTTTACCAATTGCTGTGTCATAACAGTGCATTCAGAGTGTGAGTACACCCAGCACATTATGCTGGCCAGTTTGCATAGTTCCAGCCATCCTCGAACTGTCATATTGAACCAGAGGGTGGCTGCATGGTGACATGGGTTACTCATTCTTTACTTGGTAACTTGATTACATGTAGTCAGTGCTCCTACAATGACAGCCATGCTGCAACAAATAATGCCATAGAGCAGGTTACTGGCGTACTGAAGCAATGGTTCCACTGCCTGGACTGCTTGGGGAGAGCCCTCTAGTACTTGTTGGAGTGTGTCCCCCCCTGGGGGATACAGCAGTGTGTCTGCTGCATCCCCCACAACCTGGCCCTCATGAAGTCGCAGCCTTTCTCACCTTGCCACCCCAGAACGGGTAGGAAGGGAAGTGGCAGCTGGCACATCAGTGGTCCAGGCGAGCTATCTATGGGTATATCATCAGGCTCTGTTAGTCCTGACTGAATCCCCAGATCCCCATTGCCCAACATTTTTCCATCTTATAACCCTCTGTGATAGACCGATACTGTGTTTGCTTGGCCACAAGTGATGCAATAAAAAAACACCACAAAACAACAGCTCAGGACCAAAAGCAGGGGCACTGGCAGAGTGGGCACTGTGGGGGCATGAATGCTTCCATCCTGAATGACCAACAAGCTTGTGCACCTTGGAGATGCGGACACTCCACCAGAGAGGCGCCTCAGCAAATCTATCCTCCTGGCGCCTGGATTCCTGGACCATTGTGTGAGCCTACAAGCCCCTTTGAGCACTGATATTCACAGCCAGGAGGGCAGCAGTCTGAGCCCGCACGGTGCCAAGCTGAGCTTGCATGGCAACAGGCAGAAATCCCACGACGTCAGCCAGAACTTCCGCTGCAGCACTCAGATGTGGAGTGGCTTCTGCCTGGGCTGCAATGGAAGCTGAAACATCATCCGTCAGGTGAGGCATCATGACTGGATCCACAAGCGCTATCGTTCCTTCCACGCTGGGAAGTTTGGGCTCTGAGCTCTGCTTGCCGGAGCCAGACTCATCCATTTTCCTCGACAGGGACAGCAGGCTCTCTGGCAGGCCTGCTATGCACCAGGCATTTCTGTGTGCAATTCCCATAAGCCCTTTCCTGTACGAGAGTGGTGAGAACGTGAAACTTGCTACCGGCGGTGAATAGCATAAAACCATTGAAGGAAATCTTAGAAAACACGCAAGGGCAGAAAGGAATAGAAGGATATGTTGATAGCTTGAGATAAAGAAGTGAAGAGGGGTGGGAGGAAGTTTGTGTGAAGCATAAACACCAACATGGACGGGGTTGGGCTGAATGGCCTGTTTCTGTGCTGTAAATGTTGTATAATTCAATGCCCATTCCTGTCGAGAGTGTGGAAAACATTTCCCTTAGATTCAGGAAATCTGGCTTTGCATCATCTGTAGTATCATTGCAATGAATATAGAGGAACCTTTGAAAAAATTTGTTTTTGTCAAATTTGGAAGTCTGTGCAGAGTTCTGGGCATCTTTGGTGAACTTCAGTTTATTGGTAAGTGACAGCAATTAGCAAGAAAAGGCAAGAACTGGGTGTAAAGTGAAAGATAACAACCAATGGACTTTAATGAAAATCCCAGATAGTTGAAGGCTTGCCCTTAAAGTTTTGAACATCCTTAATCCCCAGCTAACGGATTTGGAGTGCATCAGCTGTGAAAAAGGCCTACTCCTTCCAATCTAATGCCAATTTAAAAAAAATTCTGCCACTCAAGACACCGTTGCTCATTGATAATAAATAACCTTTTACAGTGCCACGAACATCAGAGCAACGGAATAAATTTAACTTTGATGAACCCTAGTTTATTTAATAATGAACTCCAGATTTCAGGGCATGCTCTTGTAAATTTAAGTATCTGTTAGAAATAATTTATTTTCATTCAAGAGGCTGACATTGCATATTCTGTTGTGGTAGCTCATTCTAGGGAGGGCTTGTAGTGCAGTGCTGGCATTTCTACTTCTGGGTTAGAAGTTCTGGGTTCAAGTCCCACTTCAGGACTTGATGACCATGGAAGGTGTGTTCATAATGTGGCCAAACAGGTTGATTATCAGCCTGTAAATCCTTCCAATACATCTGATGGCAGGTGGTAAGAGCGGGAGCGTTTCCTGGTCAGCCATACTGCAGGAGGCAATGGCAAACCACTGCAGCACGTTGCCAAGAATAATCATGGACCAATCCAATGGAAGTTCATGGTTTCCAACACCCTCTTAGAGCATGGTGCCTGGAGGAGGAGTGAACTCTGCTGTAGTGACAGTGTTGATTTTTGTAATGAAAAAATTCTTAAAATCTTGAATGATATTTCAGCTCCAAATCCCATGAGTCCAATAATGAATTAAGTAGCACATAAGAGAACATAAGAAATAAGAGCTAGTGTAGGATCAAAATCTCCTACAACTGGGAAATTTATGGAACATAATTTCAAACCCATGGGCATGTTTTGACCTCATGATTGAAACTAGAAATTTCAAAAAAGATAAGCTGCAGTCAGTAGTACAGGGCTGGGCAGCAAGGGGTTAATTCGGACGTTTAGTGAAAACACTGACTCATCAAAAGGGTTTGGACATTGACTAATGCGATCAAGAAGTCTGATTACCCAAAACAATGGCACAAAGAACCTATCGTAAATACAATACATTCAAGGAGTTATCGAACCACCACAGACAATAGACAGTCAATACAGACAACAGACAAATAATAGGGTCATTCAAACCCTCATTAACTTTGGAGCCAGCTGCTGTTACTGTGCTGTTACTGTGCCCCCTCAAGCAGCAGGAGAATTGCTCATATAATGGGAACTGATAATATTCATAAGTCCTCAGACAAAGACCACCACCTTCAACACCTCTTTGACCCTTTTGTCTGTGACATCTTTTGATTATTATCTGCTCACACCACACCCTCAATGTGTCTCTTCCCCCCCGCCCCCCACCCACCTTAAACCAATTTATATTTCTCCCTTGTTGAAACTATGCTGCAGTTCTGCCGAAGGGCCATGGAGGCTCGAAACGTTGACTGATTTCTTCTCCGCCGATGCTGGCAGACTTGCTGGGTTTTTCCAGGTAATTCTGTTTTTGTTTTGTTTTACTGATAATATTCACCTGGATACATCTTCCATGGAAAACCCTGTATTGTTTCAACCAGCAGGAGCTGATGGCATTTGTCTGGGCTTTGCGTGGAATCGACTAAATGGACATTGGAACAGCAGGAAATACGTCTTGACATGTCTGAGTTAAATTATTACGAAAGAAGAGCACATATGAGTATCTGGGCTACAGTTGGAAGAAGGGTTGAGTTTGGTCACCTTGACTCAGGCCTACAGTCAACACCAGACAGACCAGCCGTGTTGGGGATTGTACGTGTTTTAAGCCATATCGTGGTGATACTGGCCTGAAGGCTTTGGGCTGCAGTAAGAAGAAGGGTTGAGTTTGGTCACCCTGAATCAGGCTTACAGCCAACACCAGACAGACCAGCCGTGTTGGGGATTGTAAGTTTCAGCCAAGCCGTGGCGATTTTTGTCTGAAGGTTTGGTGAAGGTTTGGGGCGAAAACTTGGCGTTTTTTGCTGATACCTCGTAACTGGTTACAACCATATCTCGGTGATATTGGTCTGAGGGCTTTTTTTTTCTTAAGGTTTCAGGACAGGACCTGGTGTTTTGCCCGTGTTTTGGTAAGTTTAAACCGAGTCGTGGTGACTTTGTGTCAGGTACTGGGAATAGGTTGTTGTAAACTTTGGTTTTGTACTGTGGGGTTGTGGGTGATTCAGTAAAGCAATTGTGAATTATCAGAAGAAACTTGTCTCGCTGGTCATTCTGTTCAGGCCGTACGCTTGTGAATCTGGTGTCACGGACTTGAGTTTCTGAGGGTTTCTGAGGATAAAGGGGTACTCCTACGCTGGGATAGCCCTTATGGCCCTATGAGTTTGTTCCACCATTCAACAAAACCATAGCTGATCTTTTACCTCAATTCCATTTCCCCCCCACCCCCCTCATTCCCTGATTCTCCTCTTTCTATGTAACATTCTCTTTGTCCGAAGGTTGCTAATCATGTCCTATACCATGATGCCACTGTGGGTCAAAGTGAGGAGGCAGGCATCAAGAACTACCTGGACCAATACAGGGATTGAACCCATTATTCTACACCACACTCTAGCCATCTGGCTGAGTGAGCTAACCAGCTCCATTTGATTCCCTTAGTATCCAAAAATTTATCAATCTCTGTCTTGAATATACTCAATGACTGAGTAGCCAGAACCCTCTGGTGTAGAGAATTTCAAAGATTCACAACCTTTTGAGCAAAAAAAATTCTCAGCTCAGTCCTAAATGGCCAACCGCTTATTGTGAGACTGTGGCCTCTAGATCTAGGCTCCCAGCCAAGAGAAACAGCCTCGCAGCACCTAAGCTATCAAGCTCCTTAAGAATTTTATATGTTTCAATGAGACCGCCTCTCATTCTTCTAAACTCCAGGAAATATAGGCCTAGTTCACTCATAGGACAATTACTTCATCTCAGGAACTAGCATAGTTTAAACTTCAATGCACAACCTCTAAGGCAAGTAGATCTTTCCTTAAGCAGGGAGGCCAAAACTTTAAAAAGTACACCAGGGACAGGATTTTTAGGATGGTGGGCGGGTGCTATTGGCGGGTCCAGGATCGGCCGGAGAACGGACTGCTGACCGTGATCGGCCCCCGACCGCGATTTCACGCTGGCCGGCCAATTAACGGCCAGCCAGCGTGAAGCGCGTGCTGAGAAGCTCAGCGCTGCTGGGGTGAGGGCGGGAGGAGGGCGGGTACTGACGTCAATGTGGGCGTGGGTGAGCACTGACAGAAAGCTCCCTGAATGAAGGCAGAGAGCTGCCTCAAGGAGCTGAAGACCTGAAAAGTTTTAAATAAAGTTTTTAATATCAGGAAAAATATGTGCGAGCATCACAATCAGTCACCTCAACATATACATGATAAAAAATGCTGCCCATAGATTTTTCTCTTTCTTTCATTTAACAACGGGAACATCATCCTGCCCTTGGATGACGTTTCATGCAGAATGCAAAGTCCGCCTGGCCGATTTGCCTACCTTAATTGACCCTCTTAATGGTGGATGAGCGCACTTCTGACTTTTGCGCGTGCGCGCTGACCGAAATATTGCGTGAGTGCGGGGTGACGGCGGGACGCTCGCCCGACGTCATCTCGCGCGATCTGGTGTCCAATCGGGTCGGGCGTGTGCCCGCACGCCAAGCTAAAAATCTGCCCCAGTTGTGGTCTCAGCAAAGCCCTGCACAATTGTGTTAGAACGTTTTTACCCTTATTCTCCAACCCCTTTGTAATAAAGGCTAACGTACCGTATGGTTTCCTACCGTTTTTTTTTGCTGTATAGCTGCATGTTCACTTTCTGTGATTCATGCACAAGAACACCCAGGTTGCTAAATTGAAAGCAAGAATGATGAACATCTTCGATTAGGCAAGATTCTGACGTTTTTTTTTTAACTTAAGGATGGGAGTTCAGGATTTATTCCTCCTGTTACAACCAGGCTTTAACTGTTTAGGTCATGTATAATTTCTTCAATGCCTACTTCACAAAAACCCTTGTGTAAATTAATAATGTTAAATATAACTTTAGACCTATTGCAACAGAATGGAATTGATTTGTGACTCTGGTGACATCAGTAAGAAAGTGCAGTTGGCTCAACCATGAAAATAAATCGACTTATTTAATAATTTAAACTCAGGCAATTGCTTTTTTGTCATCATAATGTTGCTATTAACTTGCTAATGAGCACCCTCTGTGCCGTTCATTAACAGCTGAACAGGACGGACTGGACTCCTGAATACCTGGAGTCGGAATCAATGATGTAGCTTACGCCTACATTCAGTAGCTTGCTGTTAGATTAATAGCCAAGCCAGATGTATATCAATCATACCAGAAAGTCTGTTACTGCGGTTATTGCTTCATGTAATTTAAGTTGTTTCTGTGGAAAAGAGCAATCTGTCATATAATAGTTACCAGGATTTATGTTTGGACTATTGTGTGTGTGCATTGTGCGTGAAGGAAGAGGTAGGGTCCCTCACATATTTTGTTTCCCCATTTTTGGAAGGATAAGTCCTGGGGACCAAAGCCTCACTTATTAATGTTTCTACCACTGAAATAATCATGAACCCCTGGGCTGAGTCCATCATGGGTCAAGTTCAATGTAAAACATTCAACTTGACACTAGACCAACTTTTCACTGGATATGTGCCTGCATTGACCTAAGGCTAAGTGCAGGTACCTCCTTGGCATACAGAGATAAATGTATTGTTCTGTGTCCCATGTTGACCATATTAAAATATGTCTGGAGGCAATATGCCAGTAAACATTTCACTTCTGACCAATGGTGGCAAAAAACACAGGGGGTGAAATCCTGGTGTGTTCAGAGTCCATAAGTTGTAGCAAAGCATCACTGGAAAAATGAGCGTAATAGCTGTAGAAGACATACTTACATCAGAAAAAATGAGTAGATTGTTCAACTTTGAGAAGCATGTATACCAAGCTCTACAGCAAAACAAAGATTGACAGAACACCTATCTGGAGGGCATGTGAATTATACAGGGTCTGTGAGATATCTTGTGTGATACAGTTTAACTCTTGAAGAGGAGAAGTTACACTCTCCGATCCCGCAACGACCACAGAGACTCAGGCTTCCTTTTAACTGGTTTTATTCAAGCATGTGCAAGGGAGCCGCAATCATTCCTAAGAATAAAGACCCAGCTCCCTGACTGATTACATTTCACTACTTTTGTACTTTTTCTTATCATAACACATTTGAGTACATTTGAATACATCCAATCTGTAACCAACACACTGGTTCCACTATCTTTATCCTATTGAGTACATAAACATGTGATTTTGCTATCCAATTATTCTAAAGCATGTATACATAATTATGCTATCCAACCAGAATTAAAACACGTACGCAAAGACCTTGGTTCTTACAACTCAAGACTCTCTGTTGTTTCATCAAAGCCCCCTCTTTGTCCATTGTTCATCTTCCCATATCTAAGCTAAAACCATTTGCCCCTTCCCTATGTGAGAGGAGAGTACACTTAATCTAATTTATATCATACTTTTGTCTCCAGTCCGACTCTCAAGGCTGTGCCATGTTCATCTGGTAATCTTCGACTCTTAATATGTTTAGCAGCCATGTCTGCTTGGAGATTTTAAGGGTTTTTCAGTAAATTCTCACTGTATTCTCTTTTAGCATTTTTAATTTCCCCCTAATTTCCACCTCTGATTGGTTAACTAACAGGATCTGTCCCCATACCTGACAGGCTTCACTCACAACCTAATTTGTCAATTGTGGTTTTACTAGGCAGTCCCTAGGCCTCAGATAATATGGCAACTGAATGCTTATCCTATGCCGCAAACAGCGTGTTCCTTTTTTTTTTAATTCATCCACGGGAGGTGGGCTTCGCTGGCTGGGCAAGCATTTATTGCCCACCCCTAGTTGCCCTGGAGAAGGCGGTGGTGAGCTGCCCTTTGGTTTTGCTTTGAAGTTGCTGCATCGTTGTCAAACAAATTTGATTAAAATTTCTGCTAAGTCCGACAGGCAGAATTATGTTGTCACAAGGGTCATGCCAACGCAGCTGTGTCGAGGGATTTCTGACTATATGTACAAAGTGTTACAAGTGTAGGTTTGCTGTTTATGCAATATTACATTATTTCCCACCCAGTGTTGCCAGCATTTCTATATGCAGTGAAATAAAAAATATCATTCTTAAAACACCAGTTAGGCCTCAGCAGGAGCACTGAGTCGAATTCTGAGCACCGCATTTTAGGAAGGATGTTGAGGCCCTGGAGAGGGGGCAGAAGTACGAGAACAGCACCAGGGGTGAGGGGCTTCAGTTACGTGGAAAGAGTTAAGAGATGATTTGATAGAGGTGTTCAAAATCACAAATGATTTTGGCAGAGTAAGCAAGGAGATACTGTCGCAAGTGACAAAATGGTTGGTAGCCAGAGGACAGATTTAAGAACCAGAAGCGACATGTAATTTTTCCTTGGGGAGTTGTCGTGATCTGGAATGCACTGCCTGAAAGGGCCATGGAACAGATTTAGTAGTAATTTAAAAAGGAGAACTTGATAAATACTTGAAGGGGGGAAATAAAATGACAGGGCTTTTGAGAAAGAGCAGGGAGGGGGTGTGGGTCTAATTGGGGAGCTCTAACAGAGCTGGCACAGATATGATGGGCTGACTGACCTCCTTCTGTGCTATATCATTCTATTTTGGTGTATCTGGAGACCTTTTGGAAATTGGCAGAGTCTAGTGTTGTTGCCTTATTTGACTGCCATCCTACATCCCTTTCCGAAGCTGCTATCCTTTGCCCATGGATTGTGGGCACTGCCATGGGAGATTTGTTTGGACACAAAAAGATGAAGTCATTTTAGTTTAAACCTTCATTTGCCCCATTGAGCAGCTGCCAACGTCTGCATCTGTTCAAGGTGCCAGAGTATAAACTGATCCCAATGAACATATCTCAATCTTCCAAAAGTTACATTATAATTACGTAGAATGTACACCATAAAAAGAGACCGTTCAGTCCAAATGACCCATACTGGGATTTATGCTCCACATGAGCTTCCGCCCCTCTTCACCTCATCATATCCTTTCATTCTTTTCTCCCTCATGTGTTTATTTCCCTTCCTCTTAAACGCAACTTTTCTATTTTTTCATGTTTTCATGGGATTTGGGTGTCACTGGCAAGGTCAGCATATGTCACCCATCCCTCATTGCCCTTTAACTGAGTATTTCAGAGGGAAGTTAAGAGTCAACCACATTGCTGTGGGTCTGGAGTCACATGAAGGCCAGACCAGGTGAGGATGGCCAATCTCCTCCCCTAAAGGACTTAAGTGAACCAGAGGTTTTTTTTAATGACAATCAATGATTACTGCCATGGTCACCATTACTGAGATTAGATTTATATTCTAGATTTTTTAAATTGAATTTAAATTTCACCAGCTAGTATAGTGGGATTTGTACCTGTCCCTACAGGACTAGCCTGGGCATCTGGATTATTCGTCAAGTGATGTTACCACTATGCCACCATCGCCCCCTCCCCCTCAATTTACAATATTCACCTCAACTATTCCATGCAGCAGCAAGCACCATGTTATCGCCACTTTGGAGAAATAAATTTCTCCTGAATTGAATTTATTGGTGAATATCTTAGATTTATGGCCCCTAGTTCTTGTCTCTCCCATAGTGGAAACATCATCTTCTCAGTGGCTACTTTCCAAGTCTTTAAAACCTTAAAGACCTCTATTCAGTCATTCTTCCCCTTTCTGGAGAACAGGGTCCAGCCTCTCCTATCTTTCCTGATAGTTAAAGTTTCTCAATTCTGGTATCATGCATGTAAATCTTCCATTGCACCTTCATCAATGCCTTTATATCTTTTTTTTAATAATATTGAGACCACAGTACTCTGTGACCTAACCAAGGTTCCATCCAAATTTAACATAACTTGTCTGTTTTTTGATTCTGTCCCTCTAGAAACAAACCCATGTGCTCTGCTTGCTTCTTTGAGGGCTTCATGGACTGGTGTGGCTACTCATAGTGCCTTATGTATCTAACCCTAGATCCCTTTGCTTGTCCACCCCATTTAATGTGGCCTCCTTACTCTTCCTGTCAAAACAGATCACCTCACACTTTACTACATTGAAATGTCCTTTGCATTCATTCAATGTGACTTTCTTGACTATGAGATTGTGCAGCAGACAGCCGAATAGCCTCTGGAATGAGGGTTCAACCCACAGCTTTCTGAATCCAGTGCATGGGTGCAATCCACTGTACTACAGCTGATGTAAAAGTGTTGATTAAAATGGAGAAAGTAAGGTTCTACAAAATGGAAATAATCTCAATACCTGGTTACTCTTCACACGCAATTTTGAATCTGCAGTTACATATTGTAAAAGATTACATCTAGAATAAATATGCATTCATTAAATTTAGCTAACTATCTTAAACACTCAATAGCAGTGATTCACCCAGTATTTTCACTCCACAAATGCAATACATTATACATAAGACAACATTTATTTAAAAGTAATTGCTCTGAGCAGAAGCTTATCCTAGTAATACATTTATTAAGCAACAACAATAATGAATGACCTTACTCTGCATTGCTTTGCAATCGCTCCCTGAAGGCTTGATAAATAAATAAAGCTGTACTGCCAATCTCCTCATTTTTCTTCAACTTCACAAAACAATAAATTCTTCAATGATTAAGAATAATTCAGCAATCATTGTAAGTTACTTTACACAATGTGGTAAAAGGTGTTCTTTGGAAAAACAAGCCTTTTATACATTGTTATAAATTGTTCATATACTGTTACTATTTTCTCTCAGTAAGAATTTCAGCATGCCTTCATAACCATGGTTAATGCTTCTGTATCTTCGCACTTTTTTCTTTGAATAATGAATGTACTGGAAGGACGCGTAAGTTGATTCACAGCCTGACAGGGTGGCATCATTATTGTTTTTCTACTGCATCCTCTTCTTTTCGAGAGCCATGTGAAGTAATGGAAGGATTCTGAGGCTGATTAACAACTTGACAGCCTGAGACATGAGTGCTCTTTCCATAGCCACGGCCATTTTTGCGTCAGCCAGAACTCGAAAGTTCAAAGTAATAAATTAAATTTATTTCCAAACCTTGGGGCCCCTGGAACAGAGAAAAGGCATTAAACTGTGCTCAGCCTTTCATTACAGTGCCAGCTTCGATGTGTAATTCCCTTTGCCCCAGTTTCCGTACAACATCTGTATCGTCTACTTTAGAATTCCTTCCCAAGTCTTTGCTGAGGCACAATTCAAAACAAATTTGTATTGTCGGATTAGCTTTGACCTCTGATGTCACAGAGTGTATTGCCTGAGCCGCACTCGATGAATTGACTCAGTTCAAATAATTGCACGAGATTTTAGCCATGGAACAAATACAGACTGCAATCTGTATTTTTTAAGGCTATAATTGGTAGACTGTTGCTTGTCAGGTTATAGGAGCGACCTTGAGCTTGAAATACTCTCATCTGAGTCACTGGTCAATAGGTTTTTAACTATATCCCTGAGTTGTAATCGACCTTTGAATGCATAATTCAAAGACAAGGCACCTGTTTCTTTTGACCCAGATATTGGCTTAATTTATTTGTGGAGAGCAGAGTTAGCTAAAGTATCACATTGCCTTTTGAAGAGTCAATGAATGCAATCTTCACAGGGAAGTTATTTAATTTCGGTTTTGTTAAGGCTTACAGATGGTTACTCTATTTATGGTCATTTCAAGATATGAAGTGAAATCATTTCTCTGTTGCTATTACATATGACAGAAGTACCTTAATATTGATAGCCAAACTTGAACAAAGCGTTTACATAACCACTTCCAATAGGGGTCAGTGAGTATACAGGGACAGAAACACTCACTGACCCTTTCCTCCCTTCTGTGTGGGGGCATGGTTGGGGGAAAGTATAGTATTCCAGTTGGGATAAAATGGATCCTATGTGTAGGTAGAAATATTTTAAGAGTTAGAGTATGAAGCTCTGGAACATTTGTAATACTGAAGATCAAAAGTCACATTTTGAGAAGTCTTGTCCTGCTGGTAAGACCTCACAGACAGTCAGACTGCTTCCATCCATTGAAATCATAGGACAACAAAAAAACACACGCGCAGCACACCAGTGACTCTGAAATATGCACTCGTTGCATGTGAGGTCCTTTTGATACTACAGGACCGTATCAATTTATTCTCAAATGGTCACCTGTATTTAAATGTATTCTGACATGCATTATTCAGATACCTAGGCATTGGTTCATTGTTGGGTAATGAATGTTGCATTTTTCCAAAGTGTCCTTTTGTACATATCAAACAAGGGTGGAAAGTTACCAAATAAAGTTAACAATCAGAGAAAGTTTCTTTGCCAGTAATTACTTCCAGGCTAATCTTATACTTTCTTTCAACCTGCTGTCCACTGGTGTCAGCTGTTGCTCTGTAGGCAGCACTCGCACCTCTGAATCAGAGGGCTCCATGTTCATGTCACACTCCAGGACCCAAGCACAAAAATCAAGGCTGACGCTATGCAGTGCTGCAAATTTGGATGAGATTTTCGAAGCCCCATCTGCTCTCCAAGGTGGATGTAAAAGATCCCATGACACTATTTTGAAGAAAAGCGAGGGAGTTTTGCCTGGTGTCGTGACCAAGATTTCATTCCTCAACAAACATGACACAAAAAAAAAGCATTATCAGGTCATTATTGATGTGCACAAATTGGCTGTTGCATTTCCTCCTTTAAAACAGTGACTACACTTCAAAAGTGCTTAATTGGCTGCAAAGCGCTTTGTGGCATCCTGTGATCATGCAAGGTGCTATGTAAATGCAAGTCTTTCTCTAAATTCCGCTATTGCATTGCACATTTTCTCAACAGGCTGGGTTGTCTCATTTTTTTTACTTTTCTTGTACCCAGAGTGAAAGTCCAAAACACTCGGAATTGGAATCGTGCTATGAATATTCAGCCGGATGGTATTTTTACCAAGCGTTTATCTCTTTAAGCATAAGTGTTGGACTAAAAGCCTTGTTGAAATATCTGACAAAAGAACGCCAACCCAAATTACTTGAGATGTGTCGTGAACAAGAACATAGCACTTTCACTGGGCCAGGATTCTTGCACTCATTTGCGTTTGGAACATCGATCACTATCTGGAATACTGTTACCTACATCAGCTCTGATAAGAAAATGTTCTGTTTCAGTTCTTCCCACCGATTTCTAGGGTGGTTTCACAAACATTGAAACTCTATCTTGTTCATTTCATTCATCTTGCGAGCGATGACAGTGTTTATTCATTAGTTCCAAAGAATGCATTTATACCAACCAAAACAGAAAAATAGCAATCCAATTCCCCCTTATACTGTTACTGCTATGTCAGAGAAAGCACAGATTCTTGTGTCTCCATATCTAATGAAGACTATTCAGTATGAAGAAAGATATGATTAAACAAGGTCTAAAGGGAGTCTGTAACAAAAGTCAAACTAAACTTCACAAGCTAAAATTTCCTCTCAAGGGATATTATTAGAAGCACAAAAATTGCAAAGGGGAAGGCAAAAAATACAAAGACTGGTGTCATTCGCGAAATGAAACATTCTCCAGGCAACTAAAATAAATTTGTATAACTCCGGGAAATCTATGCAGCCAGGCAGTCTTAGTTTCTATAGGTGTAGCTACTGAATCACAAATGCAATGATCATTAGATCAACGATTTTAAAATGGCATAAATTTGCTTACATTAGGTAAACAGTGTTCATGATTAATTAACCTTTAGATAGCTGAATGTAATTTTCAAATTTCTGTGCAATATCTGTCATCGTGGCCCCTATATTCACCCAGAGGCATGTTGGGAATGGAAGGGACAAATGGGTCTGATATTGCCTATGGAAATCAGAAGTTTGTTCAATTTGCCTGTCTGAATTATGACGCAGCCAGCTCATTGTCATTTTACTTCCAGTTTTGGCGTTGTCTGGGTGGAAGCAGACATGCCTGCACTCATCCAGGCAAGTGGAGGATCCCCCCTCCTCCCCTCCCCCACTCACACCGGTGGGTCAAAACATTAGCCTTATTTTCCTCATCAGACCTGGATCCAAATCTACTCAAGGTGGTATAGTATAAGGGTATGACACATAAAAGGTTAACAAGGGACTGATTACAGTATCGCCCACACAGTGATGTAAGAGAACACATGACCTGCACCTAGGGGTCAGTGTAGTGTTGGACAGAGCCATGTGTAGAAGCAAGCATGGAGACAGCTCCTAGTTTGGATCTTTACTGTACCTATAGCCAGGATTTTACAGCCCCCCACAGTGTGTCTCCACCTGCCAGATGCGGCGAACCATTTAAATTTCCATTTAGTTCAACTGTACTGTAATATCTCACCGGGCAGGAGGGGCTGTAAAACCCTGGCCTATGTATATAGTTCCTAGTAGTTAATAAATACTTACTGCTGAACTACCTATGACCTTACTAGGACTTACTGAACTACACCCAACACCTTACAACATGGTGGCAGCGAATGAAGCAATTCAAAATTTCCCAGAGACTGCAGAAGAAAATAAAATCCTTGAAAATGGAAGGAAAAATCAAAGGAGCATTCTGACTTGAAGAAAAGCTCAAGAAGCAGAAGGAAATCTCCAGGGGAAATGTCCAAAGAAAGATTTGGAAGTGGAGGGCAGAAATTAAACTCCTCACTGCAGCAGGAGACATTTTGAATACCGTGGAAGTCCAGATTTAATACTCAGAGTGTGTAGAATGAGCAGACCTAGTGAGGGTAATCTAAAAATTTTAAATTACCGGACGACACAAGTCCAGAAAAAAGTTAAATGGGGCAGTGGTCAGGAATTGCTGCTTAAATTGCAGTCTGAGAAAACTAATCCCCGAGTCATTACCTGAACATGCGATGGCTGTGTTCACTTTGAACAAAGAAAAATAATCAATTAGAAATTAATCGCAACTGAGTAGGCGGCATTAAAGACGGAGTGAAATCTGGGATTCAACACTTGCAGGACCAGAGAACATTGCGCTAAAGCGCGGAAGACGCCAAACATTCGATCCAGCCAGCCATGGTTGAAAAATGCTAAAAGCTGAGATTGCGAACGCCGTTACTGCGGGAGCCCGCCAAAACCAGCAAGCACGGGATAACCTGTTGTGAAGACGTGAAAGTGGCACCATCTTGGATTTTCGAAACCCTCTTAAAGCTGAACCTGCAATTTAAAAATTTTAACCGTGGATTGGAAATCCACGCTTCGAGATCAGTTTGGACTTATGCAAGGCCCAAATCAATCACAAAATTGAGGACTGGTTAAGATCCCTTAGATACACGATTGCTTCAGGTCTGGATAAAAAAGACAGAAGCTGAATAAGTTAATATTATTCAGTAAGCCCGATAGCCGATGGTACAATAGCTAGGCAAGGAATCAACGAATCATCTACGAAATTTGATGAAGTTTTACATTATTAATGCTTATTTTAACCTCAGAAACAACAAAATCATTGAAAGGGCTAAATTTAATAAACACATCCAGCAGCCAGGAGAACCTGTCGATTCCCTTGTTAATGAGCTGCATAGCATGGCTGAAGGCTGTGATCACAGTGACCTGAAGTCTGAGCTAATCAGGGACAGAATAGTTTCGGAGTGGCAGACGACACACTCTCAGACATGCTTCAAGCAAAGGAACATCTAAGCCTTGAGAAAGCCATCCAGATTGTCGGGTGATCTGAAATCCATTTGCAGCACAGGTCCATATTAAGGGGAGAAAGCAAACTGTGGTGCAAAATCAACCCCACCGACCAGTTAGTGAAACAGCACAGAAACAGAGACAGCCCAGGCCAAGAGAATCAATACCCTAACCGACCAGTAAGGTGACCATGCCAGCGCTGTTGAGCGAAGAGCCCCCACAGGCGTGATCAATGTCCGGCAATCTCAGCCCAACGCTTTCAATGTAACCGAATAGGACACTTCCAGGACTGTGCAAAGCCAAAACATCAAGAAGCACAGAAGGTCCCAAGAGGATTGACAAGGTCAAGACTGCACACCAAGAGGACACACAACCATGCTTCTTGGGTGAGGTCAAAGGTCCTGGATTTTTGCTGTGGTTTGTGGTCATCCCAGTTCATGGCCATCTCACAAGGGGAGGCCCTGTAGACGCCATGTGACAATAGAAAAATTCGTCTGAGTGTTAGCACGGGTTAGTGTGGGGTTTGGAATGAGAGAGAGAGAGAGAGAGAAAGAGAGAATCGCTTCATTTATACATGGTGATGTTGACTTGGAGATGATTCAGCGTTCAACTTGACAACTATTAGTCCACAATGAACAACACAAGCTGGCAAAACATTCACATGTCAGTGCCTTTGAAATGGCCTTTTGCTGACTAAACTATGATGCATGTTCATCGCAGCCCAATCAATCAGCTGGTAGTACTTAATTTTAACAGTCTTCAGTGACCAGAGAAATAATCCACACACCAATTAATCACAGAAAAAGACTTCATTTTTGTCACATTCCTGTTGTCACACAGAGATATTTCGAGATTCTAGGGGACGATTAACAATGGAACTGTTTACCTCAAACTGCCTCACCATCTGCTTCAACAAACTGCTGCCAGTCAGAAAGAAAAGCGCCACCTCACTCAGTCACTGCAGTGAAATGGCCTTGGCCACAGGCCTGAATTTGGAGGTGTTTGATGGTTCTCCTAAGAGGTTTTTAAGCTCTTGGCCAGCTTTTGCATGTTTTCTAGGTCGATGCGTAGGCCTGGGTTATGTTAAAGCAGCAAGTTATATACCTGAGTACTTCATTTAACCCACTTTCGAGTCTGCACTTTTAAGAAGCATTTAGGGGGCATACCCTCCAATCTAGCACTGACCCAAGGTGATTTTGGCTTCACATCGACACCAAGGGCTGGATTTTACACCGAGCTTGGGCTCCCTGCACCCCAGCGTAAATTTTGGGTCCGAGCCCGTCTCTGCCGGCTTGCCCTGCTTTAATTTTTCAGGCGATGGCCCTTTAATTGTTACAAGGTGGGGCTTCGCACAATCAATTGTTACAGTGCAGGAGGAGGCCCTTTGGCCCATCATGTCTGCGCTGGCTCTCCGAATGAACATTTCACCTAATGCCCTTTTCCCGCCTTCTCCCCATAACCCTGCACATTGTTTATTTGCAAATAATCATCTAATTTCCCCCTTGAATCCTGTGATTGAACCTGCCTCCACCACACTCTGAGGCAGTCCATTCCAGACCCTAACCACTCACTGTGTTAAAAGGTTTCTTCTCATATTGTTTTTGCTTCTTTTGCCAATTACTTTAAACCTGTGCCCTCTGGTTCTCGATCCTGTCGCCAATGGGAACAGTTTCTCTCTATCTACACCCCTCATGATTTTGGATACTTCTTTCAAATCTCCTCTCAGTCTTCTTTTCTCCAAGGAAAAGTGTCCTAACTTCCCCAATCTATCTTCATAACTCAAGTTTCTCATCCCTGGAACCATTCTCGTAAACCTCTTCTGCACTCTCTCCAAAGCCTTCACAACCTTCCTAAAATGTGGTGCCAAGAAGTGTATGCAGTACCCCAGCTGAGCTTTAACTGTTGTCTTATACAAGCTCAACATGACCTCCTTGCTATTGTACTCTATGCCCCTGTTAATAAAGCCTAGGATACTGTATGTTTTATTAACTGCTCTCTCAACCTGTCCTGTCAGCTTTGGTGACTTATGCACATATACACCCAGGTCCCTCTGCTCCTGAACCCCCTTTTGAGTTGTATCCTTTATTTTATATTGTCTCTCCATGTTCTTCCTACCAAAATGTATCACCTCACATTTCTTGGCATTGAACTTCATCTACCACCCAACCGTCCATTACACCAACTTGTACATGTCCTTTTGAAGTTCTACACTATCTTCCTCACAGTTTACAATGCTTCCCAGTTTTGTATTGTCTGCAAATTTTGAAACTGTGCCCTGTACACCAAGGTCCATATCATTAATATATATCAGGAAAAGCAAGGGTCCCACCACTGACCCCTGGGAAATCCATTACAAACTTTCCTCCAGCCCGAAAAACACCCATTAACCTTTACTCTGTTTCCTGTCACACAGCCAGTTCTATATCCATGTTGCTACTATCTCTTTTATTCCATGAGCTATCACCTTTCTCACAAGCCTGTTGTGCGGCACTGTATAAAATGCCTTTTGGAAGTCCATGTACAGCACATCAACAGCATTGCTCTCATCAAACCTCTCTGTTGCCTCTTTGGAAAATTCTAGCAAGTTAGTTAAACATGCTTTTCCCTTAAGAAATCCATGCTGGCTCTCATTAATTAACCCGTGTTTGTCCATGTGACTATTAATTCTTATTATAGTTTCTAGAATTTTCCCCACCACCTAAATTCCGTCCATCTCCAGGAGGACACCCCACCTTATAGCTGCCGACCAATCGGAGGCCACCAACTCTGCACACTAGCAGCGTCTAGCAGGAGTGGAGGCCACTGCTGGTAGGCCAAGGGGAAATGGAGCCAGACATTCAGGTAAGTGCGAGATCCCATTGGAGCCAGGGTGACAGGCCCCAGTGAAGGGAGATCAAAGCTATGGGAAGCCGGGCCTCCAATTGACACAGTTAACCCGAGAAGGAGGAAATCCTCCCCCATCACCAGTCATATCAGAGAGGTAGTGGCATGAGACCCTTAGTTGTGCATTAATTGCCCACTTAAGGGCCTCAGTTGGGCCAAGGAAGGGGTGACACACCTGACACTGCCACGGCTGCCCATGAAATAGTGGAGGTGGTGGGGGTGGGTGGACTGGTGGCAGAAATGCCATCGATGGACCAACGCCCTAATGTAAGGGTCCACTCGCCTGTTTTCCTGCCTGCAGGTGGCCTGTAAAATTCAGGCCTGAGTTTTTTGATGTAACTGGGATAATCTGCCTTGAATATAACTCAAACTGAAGCACAATCATTTGATTCGGTGCTGGTTTGGACCCTGACGCCGATTCAAATTCCGACGAAACGCGGAATTGGTGTGAAGTGAAATACGTTTGAGCCACCTGAGGGGCAACCTGCTTCTCTTAGTTGTTTCACTTTAGACTTATTTTGATTGGGCCTCAACAAGAGGGAGCATCGGCAACTCTAGTTTGGGAAATTTCATGTCATGGCCTCCATTGGTCACCTCACCTGTCCATCCTCACAGTGCTGTCATGAAAATATAATAATTTTCATAATAATATTGTGATTTATTGCAAAGGTAGGTTAAGAGTGGGGTTTGGATAATTTCTGTGTGTGTGTGTGTGTGTGTGGAGGGGGGTGGATTTAATTGAATTGGAGAGAGCTGGTCTGGTAACGTTGAGTCATCAAAAAGAGGCTGGGTTTGAAATGCTAAATATGTAAATGTGGCTAAAGTTTTAGAATGTGAGGTGTAAGTAAAATTTGCATTTTTAGATAAATTAGAGTAGTTTGAATTTCAAAGAGATGGTAAGATGTTACACCTAGTCAGAAGAAGCTAAGCCAAATAATGTGTTTATTTTTCCAAAGGTTACTGATATTATGAGCACTAGGGAAGATTTATATTATGAGAAAGGTAAAGTTCCAAAGACATATCGGAACAGTGGGATTTGTATTAAAAAGGGAGAAAAATATATAAAGGAGATGAGGCTGTGTGTATAGAGGAGAAGGCATTCAAAGATCTATTACAAGTGTGAAAAGCCTCCAGCCTCTGTGCATCAAGGAACTGAAGCTGAGAAAACTCTTTCAATTCTCCTATCCAGGAGGTCGTGTTGGTTTTCCTGGGTCTGTTTAAATCCAGTTTTTTTCCTGTTGCCTTAACAGAGGTGTAACTGGGAACCAGATTTATTAGGGGTTTTAGGAGCTATCATAGCAGTAATTTGTAGACCCATGTATGTGCTTAAAATATTTTCTTTTGTTAATAAATGTTTGATTTAGTTTTGTAAAAATCTCAAAATAAAATACAAATTGCAAAACAGTTGTGACCGTGTGATCAAGTTTCCCTCATGGATTTGATTTGCCTGGCACACATCATCTGCCACGTCATAGCAGTGCCCCCTACAACCAATTGGAAAGCAAGCACTCACTTCATTACACAATTGGCTGAGTATTTCCCGTTCGTCTTTTTTTCATAATCTGATCATTTTTATAATGAATAAACAAAAGTGTTCAAAGAGAATGAAAAAAATATAGCATTTTACTAATGACTCAAAGACTTTTCTTCTGGGTTTCTGGAAGCAAATGTTTTGGAGATTAATCTTCATTTTTTGGAGACTCTTGTGTAATCCTGGAGAGTTAGCAACCCTGAGTAAGAGAATGTCTGTGAGTACCACTGACCTCCAAAGCACTGCTGACCAGTCAAAGTGCTATATGCTCTGCATTTAGTAAATACGTTCATGTGCTGGTGATTCGGTAGGCTCCAAGAATTGCAGGCAGCCAGTCTTGGTCACCTACGGTTATTGCAATGTTCATCTGCATGGATTCTGGAACGGTTTGTCGTGGGGTGGTTTTCAGTATTCAACAAGTTCCATTTTCACTGCTTGCATCTCATGGGAGAACAGAATCATGACTGCGGCAGTCCCCTCAAAGGCAAAGCTCCCAAGTATGTAGGCACTCATCAAGAAGCAATGACTTTGGCGGTTTTGGCCCATTCGCATGATGGAAGATGGTCGCATACCTAACGATTTTCTGTATGGTGAGGTAGCCGGAGCTAAATGGCCAGTAGAATGCCCAAAGTTCCTATTCAAGTCTGCTTACAAGTTTGGTACGAAGGCCCTAAACATCGATTCTCACACTCGGGAGACACTAGCTGACGACAGAGGAAAATGGTGACATCACTGAGGGCCAGCATGCACCACCATGAGGGTCAATGGCTACAGTGGCTTGACAACAGGCTGCAACACCGAAAATAACAACCCCCAATCACATCACTTCATATTCAGCACTTGTGTGGCAGAACCTGCTTCTCACAGATTGGTCTCCCCAGCCATCAGCAAAAAGTGAATCCACCCCTAGCTCTTGCTGCAGTCGGACCTAGCGTGGGGCAAAGAGTGAGCGTTTCCAACGCGGCATTGTCGACATTGTCACAGCCCCTGTGTGTCACTTCAGCTCAGTGCCAGCTAAGTTTTATTTCATGATTTTTAATAGCTACAAATAATTAGAACACTTTTAAAAAACTGTTATCAACTTTTAAATGCTTTTGCCATTGGTTTTTAAAAGTTTCCTGTGTCTTGTGCCTTGGAGAGTAACGCCATCCAGTAAGGGCCTACCTCCCAATCCAATCCACAATCCACCACTCCCCTTGCTCACCACCCCTCCCCTGCTCCCCAACCCCCTACCCTCCTTACCAGACTCCTCACTCCTGCTGATGGCAGAAACAGGTCTTCATTGAGGGGAAAGAGTTTTCCTCCCTGTTAAGTGCTGTTTCTAACATCTGAAGAGCCCGGGGAGGGTTGGGGTATGGGGGGGTGCAGAGCTGGGGCGAAGGGGCTGGAGATGCCGGGAGGGGGAGCCAGCGCTGGAGGTGTCTGAGGAGTTTGGGGTCGGTTGGCGGTTGGTAGGTGCAGGGGGTTGGAGGTATCGGGGAATCATGAGAAACAATTTTATTTACAATTAGCAATATAATTATTACCATCCGTTCATTTTGTGGATGGGGATGTAAGCATTTGGAAGGCTGACTCCTTGATTTACACTAGTGATTATCAACCTTAACTTCCTGTACAGAAAAATTCACTGTAAGTTGAACGCAAGCGCAAAAGGTTTTCGAATTAATGGCCCCTACTGCTTCAAGAATGGGCTCAGTGGGACCATTAGAGTGGTCACCCCCAGAAGCTCATTCATGCTCATCACAACTTCGGGATTTCAGCGTAAGTGAGATTGCCGGAAGTTGCGGTGCTGTTGAGGCCCTCAAGAGCGATGAATGTCTCAGCGTTCGCTGCTGTTGGGACTGCAAATTCCAAACCGTTTGGACAGTTGACCAAAAGCTTGGTCAAAGAAGTGGAGAGTCAAAGGGGGTTAGCAAGGGAATTCTAGAGTCCAGGGGCTAGGCATGTAAACAAACAGTGGGGTGATGGAGGTAAGTGATGTGCAAGAGCCAGGAATTGGATGGGCAGAGATCTTGAAGGTGCTATTGATCTGCAGGAGGTCACAGAGATAGCGAGGGCTGAGGCCACTGAGGGATTGAATACAAGGATGAGAATTTTAAAACTGAGGTGTTGTCAGACTGGGAGCCATTGTAGGTCAACGAGCACAGGGTGATGGGTGAACAGAACTTGGTGTGAGTTAGGATAGCAGCAGCGTAGTTTGGAATGACCTCACGTTTACAGAGAGTGAGGGTGGGAGACTGACCAGGATGGGGCATTGAAATAGTCAATTCTAAAGGCACAAATGAGGTTTTCAGAGACAGATGAACTGATACAGGAGAGGAGACAGGCGATGAAACGGACATGGAAGTGAATAGTCTTGGTAATGGAGACAACATACCAGAAGCTCAGCTCAGGTTGGAAGCTTTCTTCAAAAGATTAGTTTCAGGAAAACAATTTGGTCTTTTATAAATATTTAAAGGCAATTTTCTACAGTAAGTAAATAGCGAAAGGTAATTTCATATTTTCAAATTGCTATTGTCAACTAAGTATCTTTTTAATCCTTTTGTGGGATGTGGGTATCACTGGCGAGATCAACGTTTGTTGCCCATCCCTCATTGCCCCTTGAACTGTGTGTCGTTGTTAGGCCATTTCAAAGGGCAGTTAAGAGTGAACCACATTGCTGTGGGTCTAGAGTCACATGTAGGCCAGACTAGGTAGGGATGGCAGATTTCCTTCTCCAACAAGACGGGTTTTTACAACAATCAATAATGGTTTCATGGTCACCATTACTTAGACTAGCTTTCAATTCCAGGTTTATTAATTGCATTTAAATGTCACCAGCTGCCGTGGTGGGGTTTGAACCCATGTCCCATAAAGTGTTAGCCTGGGTCACTGAATGACCACTATACCACCATCTCCTCCAACTAAGTTTCATATTAATTAAGGATGCATTACTTTGAAGGGAATATCTCTGATTCTGGGGTTGGGAATAATCTGATATCAACAACAACTTGACTTTCTGTGCTACTCATTATTTGTAAAAAGACATATTGATGTGCATTGCATCACAGAAGAAATGAAACGGTGGGCACTGAACAGGAAGGAACAAGGGAAAAATACATTTCCCACAGTTGCCAGTGTTAACATCAGATGAGGCCCCCATCTCCCCAGAAACACAAATCTCTTTTCCTTACTTGTCTCCTCCAAAATGTTAAATCTATTTCGCACCTCTTGCTTGGCTTTCTATTGCTTCATATATTATTCAACTATTCATCCCAGACCTAAGTCTGGCTGGAGGGGAGGGAGGGACAACTCAAGATGGCTGCCCACATAAAGAAGACCTCACCAATAATGCTGACCACCTCTGACTCAGTAAATGTGCCTTTTGTCTTTTCCTTGCCACCGCATTACAATTTTCTAACCGGTACATCTGGAATGCCTTCTGCCTGATTTCTTATTTGGGTCAGGAGACTCATTTCCTGCTGGTTATGGTGATAAGCTGTGATTGTCGCAGATGAGCTCTGATTGGGTCATTGGCATTGCAGCTGATTGGAAAATTCCCACGTTCCCACTCAGGTGCTAGCCTGGGGCATTCCATCACAAATAACTGCATTAAAGCTCCTTAATCCCTAGCAACTGGTAAATCTTTCCCTGTTGCTTTCTGATGTGTTTGGTTTAAAATTACTTTGCAACTAGTAATTTTGAACCAATGAGAGGAACTTGTCAATAAATAAACAAAACCATCCATAACTCTGTGAGATACCATTCAATTTCCTTCATCAGCGCTTTGCATTGGTCACTGAGACTGTGCAGGACTCCAGTCCTTTAATGCAGGAACGTTAATGAGCTTTCGTTGCTGTGATTTTCAGCTACTCTGCTTCATCTCCCTCACCACTCAAAGCTGCATTCTTCTTTAGTTTATTTACCCTCATACCCTCTCCGAGCTCATCTGGTCCATGAGATCCACCTCCTGTACCCTTAACTCCATTCTGTTAAAACAGCTGTTCAAATAATTCCCCTTCCTGGATCCCATACTCGCTAACATTATAACTAATTTATAATCCTCAAACGATGTCTTCGTCTCTCTCAAAATTGCTGGTATCACACTCTTCCTCAAAAATGACACCTTTGATATCTCTGCCCTTGCAAACTCATGACCCATCTCCAAGCTCCCTATCCTTACCAAAGCCTTTTTTAAGCACAATTGCCTCCAAGATTCACAGCTAACTTTCCCACATCCCCTTGTTTGACACTTACAAATTAGGCTATTACGTTATGACATGGCGTTATATCAATGTTATTAGGTAATAGCCTCTGTGGCTAAGATGCACACCTTAGGGAGATGAAGGCACAGTGGAAATGTCACTGGACTAGTAATTCAGTGGCCCAGGCACTGGTTCAAATCCCGCCATAGCAGCTGGTGGAATTTAAATTCAATCGAAAGCTAGTCTTAGTAATGGTGACCATGAAACTATAATTGACTGTTGTAAAAACCCAGCTGGTTTGCTAATGTCTGTTAAGGAAGGAAATCTGCCATCCTTACCAGGTCTGGCCGACATGTGACTCCAGACCCACAGCAATGTGGTCAACTCTTAACTGCCCTCTGGAATGGCCTAGCAAACCACTCAATTCAAGGGCAGCTTAGGGATGGGAAGCAAATGTTGGCATTGCCAGTGATGCCCACATCCCATGAAATAATTTTTAAAAAGTCTCTCCTCAAACTTACAACCTCTCTGAAGCCATTGAAAGAGTTGATTACATTAACCTCCTCCAATGCTTCTCTTCCATTTTCAAACTTACTCACACTGTTCAATCATAGTGACAGCATCCCCAACAATGACTTCTCTTATCCCCTAAGGATCTACCCTTTGACATTGAATCCTCATCCACATACTGCTCTTTAGCTGGGAATGAGACCAGCTTCCAGTAGTAACAGCCAGTTCTACCTTTCCACTATATCTCTTGATCACTGGTCAATGTTGTCAGACTGCTTGTTAGACACCCTGCCTTTAATTTTTTAAAAATTTGCTCGTGGGATGTGGGTATCACTGGCTGGGCCAGCATTTATTACCCATCCCTAATTGCCCTTGTTCAGAAGGCATTTAAGAGTCAACCACATTGCTGTGGGGCTGGGTCTGGAGTCACATGTAGGCCAGGCCAGGTAAGGACAGCAGATTTCCTTCCCTAAAGAGCATTAGTGCACCAGATGGGTTTTTACAACAATCGGCCATGATTTCATGGCCATCACCAGACTTTTAATTCCATGGGTGAAATTTTACGACAGCGGGATTTTATGTTCCCGCCGAAGCCAATGGGGTTTAGAATGTCTCGCCGCATTTTACAGCCCCGTCCCCGCCAAAACGGGGCCATAAGATTCTGTCCTTTATTTCTATTGAATTCAAATCCCATCAATTGTCACGATGGGATTCAAACCTGGGTTCCCAGAGCAGTACCCTGGGTCTCTGGATTACCAGTCCAGCGACAATACTACTACACCACTGCCTCCCCATTAATAACTTATAATGTCCTCTGGTTAAACATTGGTCAGGCTGCAAGCATCTTCTCTGGCCGACAGATACAATGCTCTGTATTCTTGCCACCTATTTCAACTTCTTCTGGCATGCAGTCTCAGGCTGAAGCAGTCCTTTAGCAACCATATAAGCTTAGCTTCCAACCCTGTATCTGCCCCACCATAAAGACATCACCTGTCTTCACTTCTGCCTCATCCCTTCTGACCCCAGCCCCCCATCCTCCAGGCAACGTAGACTTCAGCTTATCTAAAATATTACTCACGTCCTATCCTTCACTCGCTTACCCATCACACCTGTTATTGCTTAACTATATTTGCGCCTGGTCACCAAATGCTTCCAATTTAAAAGTCTCATCCTCCAATGTTGCAATCCATTCATCTCCCTGCCTGTGCCTATCTCTGTAACCCCCTCCAACTCTTCCCTTTTCTCCATCTCCACTCTTCTCAGTCCCCCCTTGCTCCAACGCTAACTGTTTGTGCGTACCCACCACCTTCACCTCCATTGGCGTCTTCTAATATCTTCTCCCGCTTTGGATTTGGCATCCACTGGTGGATGATTTTGCCCCTGTGAAAGTGCCCTGGGACATCTTTCTATCCTCTACATCAATGCTGTTGGATAAAGTAAATATATGATAGAGGACAAAATGTAGGAGCTTCTGATGACCTAAAAAGTAATATGTGGTTGGAATAAGGCAATGGCGGGAACTTTTAAGCGAGGATAGGGGCAGGCAGGAGGTAATTTCATGCTGCCAGCCTGCATGCTGGTTCCGGGCCACTTGCAGAGAGGCAGGCTTGGGGTGGGTGGGGGGGGGGGAAGCAGGGCTACCTCTGCAAGTGTCAGGCAGCCAATTCAGACTGTTAAGGGCCACTAAAGGCCTATTGTGGTAGGCCGACTCAGATTTTCCAATTGGTCTTCGGGTCCCCACAGGTGGTGGGAGGCAATGCAGCTGCCTGGAGGCGGGCTCCCGGTGGGGACTGGAGGCCTGGTTCTCCAGGCAGGTTTAGAGGCCCTCCCTGCCAGCCTGGGTCAGCTGCAGCTGCAAATTGCCCTATGAAGGGATTCCGCGCCCCATGCACCCTTTCCCCCACCTCACCCCCCCACCGCCACCGCTTCTCCAAAATGGTGGCCCAGCTGCTAAAGCCTTCTTTATTAAAGATTCAAAAAGCCTGAGAGAGTTTACATCCACCTTGGGGGTCTCTCTCTCTCTTTCTCTCACACTTCCCTGCCAGGGCTTCATGAGGCTGCTGTTTCCAAGCTGGAGGGCCCCTTATTAGTCCTCCAGCTTCCAAAGCCCATCCACCATCCTTAATGAGACAGCGAGCATGCCCTCTGGCCGCTAATCGGCCATTTTGGGGAATTCACACAGGTGAGTGATTGTTCCCACACAGTGCGAACTTCTGACCCCCGTTTGAACCTGATGGTGGGGTCCAGAAAATAAAGGCAAAATACTGCCGATGCTGAAAATCTGAAACAAAAACAAAAAATGCTGGAAAAACTCAGCAGGTCTGACAGCATCTGTGGAGAGAAAGAGAGAGTTAACGTTTCGGGTCTGTATGACTTCTTCAGAGCTAAAGAGAAGTAGAAATGTGGTGAAATATATCCTGTTTAAGCAGGGGGGGAGGGGAGAACAGGTGAAGCTGGATAGAAGGCCAGCGATAGGTGGAGGCAAAGGAGAGATTGTGAAAGATGTCATAAACAAAAGGTCAAAGGGTTGTTAATAGTGGGGGTGCTAGCTAAAGGAGGTGTTAATGGTGATATTGAGAGTGGGAAGCAGAATGAGATAATGGCAGGATCAGGGTAAGCACTCTGGAAAGTGACCAATGGCCCTGGTGGGGGTGGGGTGGGGGGGAAAAGATAAAAAAGGCTAAAATCTGGGGATAAAACAACGAATAAAAATGTAAATAAATTTAAAAAATAATAATAATGAAAATAAGTGGAAAAAAATAAAAATTAAAAAATAAAAATGAATAAAATCAAAAAGGGGGTGGGGATGGAGGAGAGAGCTCACGGTCTGAAGTTGTTGAACTCAATATTCAGTCCGGAAGGCTGCAAAGTGCCTAGTCGGAAGATGAGGTGTTGTTCCTCCAGTTTGCATTGAGCTTCACTGGAACATTGCAGCAAGCCAAGGACGGACATGTGGGCATGAGAGCCGGGTGGAGTGTTGAAATGGCCAGTGAATAAGGGTTCAGAAGCCCACAGAGGAAATCCTGCCCCATGTTTTAATCAGTAGCAAAATGCTGGATAACGCCTTTCGTGGATCCGATGGGTTAATTGATGCTGTATTTACTGACTGCATTCAGTCTTATTCAGCTGAGCAATTTGAGTAAAAACCTCATCTAATATTCCTTGAGTACTGTTTAATTAAAGTCTTGTGTGAGCATCATAACAAATTCTGGTCCAGTTTCATTTTAAGTTTTTGTTTTATTCATTCACGGGTTATGGGCTTCGCTGGCTGGGCCAGCATTTATTGCCCATCCCTAATTGCCCTTGAGAAGGTGGTGGTGAGCTGCCTTCTTGAACCGCTGCAGTCCATGTGGTGTAGGTACACCCACAGTGTTGTTAGGGAGGGAGTTCCAGGATTTTGACCTAGTGACAATGAAGGAACAGCGATATACTTCCAAGTCAGGACCTTGAGTGACTTGGAGGGGAACCTCCAGGTGGTGGTGTTCCCATGTGTCTGCTGCCCTTGTCCTTCTAGATGGTAGTGGTCGTGGATTTGGAAGGTGCTGTCCAAGGAGCCTTGGTGAATTCCTGCAGTGCATCTTATAGATGGTACACACTGCTGCTACTGTGCGTCGGTGGTGGAGGGAGTGAATGTTTATGGATGGGGTGCCAATCAAGCGGGCTGCTTTGTCCTGGATGGTCTCAAGTGTCTTGAGTGTTGTGGGAGCTACACTCATATGTTTGACTGTTTAAGGGTGAACTGGCTGTAAGGCCCAGACTTTGTGGATAGTGGTGAAGGAGCAAAACTCACATTCGCTACACAGATAACTTCCCATAGGCTTTACGTCAGCCTTTGAATGAAGACTTTTAGGGTGAGACTTTAACGCACCAAAACCCGTCCAGCTGCAGAGAGTTAAAATCGGCTCTTACTGTCATCGGCCGTCTGATCCAGCCTGATATCCTCTACAGGGCATCCTTTTCACGTCCAGCTTATAAATGCCACAATGAAGCTCTTCAACCAATCAAATTGAAGAATTTCACTGTGCCGCACAGACATAAACCAAGAAGAACGAAACAGGAGGGGTAAATCAGAATTGTATCATGGATAGAAAGCAGAACAAAGATTGGGAAAACAGATGGAATAAAAAGAGAGAGATAAGAGAGACAGACTGTAAAAATAAAAGAAAAAAATACTTTTAAAAATCTCCAAGACCAATTAACTTCTGAAGGCATGAGACCCCAGAGTGGTAAAATTATATTTTCAGGGTCAGAGAGGTTGTGCAGCATAAACTGTCACTTCTCATGCCATTGAAAACTCACTTATTGCTCAATGCATCAGCCCTAACTTCTTTCTGTCTGCTGTCTGAGTTACATGGTTATAAAGGCGATCATTGTTAATCTCATTGTTATTATTAACTCAAAAACACAGGCCTATTATTTTAGCAGTTTTGTGAAGGGTTGTCAACTTTGAACTGATATAAAACAGGTGCTGGGGCCCAAAGTGACTCTGTAATAATGCAGATAGCAATTCCGTTCTCCTGGTGCCGACTCTTCCATTCCCCGAACACAGTTCAAAGCCACACTACTTCACAGCAACACTGCCATTGTCGTAACACTGCTTCATAAAATAAACAGGAGTCTTACATGTGCGAAAAATGTTCCCCATTAAAACCAATCTGTTCTCCAGTTCTCAGAGCGGAATGTCCACCCTGAGAATCATCTATCTATGTACAGTCACTAGCTGTCATCTGTGCATGTTGGAAAGTGTACAGTTCGAGGAATGAAGAAACTTCTGTGATAGCCAGTCTTATCTTCTGCTCAGGTTATATGAAAGTATTAGTCTTGCTCAATCTCTATTGTTAAATCTGTTTCTTCCCCAACAAATGTTGTTTGACCTGCTGAGCTTCATCCAGCAGAATTAGATGGCAGCTAACACATGGGAATCTTGGATGAAAAAGTTTTAAAGTGGAATGGTTTGAACAGCCAAATACCTTCAACGAGATTAAAGTTACCAGATTCCATACATCCTTCACTTAAAAGATAATGAGGTGGAAAATTATTGTTTATGACTTTGTTGTTCACACTCATCACCCATCTGTTGGTGCATTTTAAAATTGGAAAGAAAAATGAGAAAGCTATCTGTACTATGGGAAAATCACCAATCGTACAATCCCTTAATGATTCTCTGATTAGGATTCCTGACTGCCTTCAAGAACAAATCTATAGTTAATGCAATTTGCAATGAGTGAATGATCAATCAGGTATAACAGATGTTTTTTTTGATAATCTCAATAGGTTCAGGCATGTCAAGTAGCTATTTTGCTGCTGATGGAATAAACCCATTTCCATGTATTTTGTGGGCTAAGTACTTGTAATCAGAGCATCATTTATTCTACATGGATTTCTACATCATTTGGTCTCACAGGTTGCAATAGTGGCATATTCCAGTTGTAAATTATACTAGCATAACTGATGACCATAGACAGCAGGGACTGCATTATCTATGTGTGTTATGAGTATATGATTAGCATCTTAAAAGTGTGGCAGCGCTAATATCTCAGGAGCAATTGTGGCTGAACTTTCTTCCACAGATTCAAAGATGTAATCTATATGGGAGTGTCGAAATATATTAACTATTGTCATGTTGTCCTCTTCAGTTCTCTGCACAAAGGCAGGTTTGGTCCACAGTGACATGACTTTCACCACTGGCAGGGCAAGTAAGCAGGTCCCAAATCCACCCCAGCCAGAACAGGGATCAAAACCCATGCTGTTGGCACCAATCTGATCCACACCAGCCATCCAGCCAACCAGGGGCAGCGACACTACCCACTGCACCACAGGACCTCCCTTGCCAAAGTTGTAAGGATCATGAAATCAGCAGTTGCGATGCATTCTACTGTCAGTGCACACCCTCTATTTTCTTGTGCAAATGCTGGGAGGAACCTAACCATGTATTTGTAGAATCTGTGGAAGATTTTGGCCCACTGCCAGGATGAAATGTTGTTTCATAGGCATCAGGTACAGTTTGCACAGGACACAATCCTTCAGGTTAGCTCAATACTTTAAGAATTCCGGACATCAACTTTATGCATCAAAATGGCTAGTTCAGAAAAAGAAAGTTATATCATAGATCGCTTGATGAAAACTTCCAGAATATGGATTTTCAGGTCAGTTTGGAAAGAAGTCATGAAAGCAAGGAAAATTAGAGATATTGGAAGATAGTATTAATTGTATACTAATTGAGATTTTAATTATAATCAGGTATTAGGGAGAGATCTTGTAGAGCGGTGGGCAGCATCCCTACCTCTGGGACGGAAGCTCTGGGTTCAACTCCCACTTCAGGCCTTTGATGGCCACAGCAAGCGAGTTCATAACATGGCCAAAAAGGTTGATTATCAGCCTGTAAATCCTTCCAATACGCCTGATGGCAGGTGGGTAAGAACAGGAGAGTTTCCTGGTCAGCCATACTGCAGAAGGCAACTGCAAACCACTGCAGTACTTTGCCAAGCATAATCATCGACCAATCCAATGGAAGTTCATGGTTGCCAATGCCGTCTTAGGGCATGGTACCTGGAGGAAGAGGAGGTGGGTATTAAATAAGGATTCACTTGTGTTCAGCTGTGGCTGAGAGGGTAGCGTTCTTACCTCTGGATCGGAAGGTTGTGGTGTTTGAGTTCCTTTCCATGACTTAAGCACAATAATCTTGGATGACACTTTAGTGTAATACTGAGGGAGGGTGCATGGTCATAAGTGCCATCTATTGAATGAGACGTTAAACTAGGGCCTCATTTATGCTCTCAGGTGGATGTAAAAGATCCCCCCGGTACTATTTTGAAGAAGATCAGGGGAGTTACACCTGTATCCTGGGCCAATATTTATCTCTCAATCAACATCATAAAAAACAGATTATCCAGTCATTGTTAAATTGTTGTTTGTGGGAGCTTGCTGTACACAAATTAACTATCACATTCCTGCAATTATAGCAGTGACTCCACTTCAAACGCACTTCATTGGCTGTAAAGCATTTTGAGATATCTGGTGGCCATGAAAGGTGCTATAGAAATGCAGGTCCTTCTTTTACTTTTGTATACGGAGGATAGTAAACCTATGGTTGTTGGGTTTGGAAGTGCATATTTGTCATGTGTATCTCTGTAAATAAAAGTTTGTTAAGTGTGTAAAGATTAGATGGGAGATCTTGTGGCACAATGGAGAGCCTCCCTACCTCTGAGCTCTGGGTTCGAGTCCCACTCCAGGACTTGATGGCCATGGAAGGTGCACTCATAACACAGCCAGTCAGGTTGATTATCAACCCGCAAATCCTTCCTATACACCTGCGGCAGGGGTAAGAGCGGGAGAGTTTCCTGGTCAGCCATGCTCGTTGAGGAATGGTACCCCTCAAGCCTCTGGTGACAGGCTAGTGACCTGTTCCAGCCATGGAAACAGACATAAGCACGTGCTTTGTCTGCCTCGTGTGCCATTAGATGCAGGGAGCTCCTAAGTCTAAAGATTAGACTTCAGTGCTATCCTCCGTTGCCTGGGCTGCTGAAGTAAAACAGATAGCACTGGGTAGTGTAAAACCTCGCAACTGGGACAGTGTAGTCTTTAAAAGTGAGGCTACCACGTTTATGGTCATCTTGCATAATATTGGGTGCCGAGAATCAAATCCGTGTACTAACCTAGTGTCCAGAAAGACAGTAGCTCACACAAAATATGGGCTTTACTTGCAGCCAGCAGTAAACCAGTATACCGAAGCAAAATTCAGTTGCACAAAGGCATTGCCTTAATCGCACTAAAGCCATACACATCAACAAGGAACAAGCTTCAATTCCTGTGTTGAATTAGCTGATCCTTGTCAAGGCAGCAGTTGAGATATCACAATTGGTTTCAGTACTCTGAGATAAGAAAGGGGCAAAATAAGACAGTGTTTGCTACTCTGATCCATATCTATTGAAAAGTGAACACTGGGTGAGAACAGGTTTTAGGGTCATCTGTTACCACTCACTGCTGGGCCGAAACATAGGGCAAAATCTTATGCCCTCACTGGTGGCAGGCTTGGAGCCAGGAAGGGCGTGTCATTTGGCAGGATGGTGGCATACCGGAACCCTGCCACCATCCGAATTAAGTTCTCGGTAGGAAGGCCCGTGGTTGACATTCCTGCACCGCTGCCAATTGAGGCCCTTAAGTGGTCAAATAATGACTGCCTGATTGGCTTGTGGTTCAGTGGACCTTACGCAGAAGAGGCAGCGCAGGTCTCTTGCCGGCAGACGAGACCCCCGTTGCCTCAACAAGATTCTGCCCATGAGCTGGGATATTAGCCATTTTCACCTACTGAGAAAGGTGCATGGCGGAGGTTAAAACTTGGAAAGGTCTAGCTCCGGGTGACAACCTGCTTCATCGCCAACTACCATCGTTGTTATGACAGCGAGTCAGGGTGAGGCTGTATTCACAAATTCTTTTATAATTGCACACAGCGGGTTAGAATCCTCAATGGAAGAAGGAATTTGCAAGTCAATAGCATGTTTCACAACCTCAGGACATCCCAATGTTCATTACAATCACTGAAATAGGTTTGAAGTATAATTACTGCTGTAGGGAAATGCAGCAGCCAAATTAAACACAGCAAAGTTCCTCAACCAACATCACTAAAAACGGATTATCAGGTCATTATCACATGGTTGTTTATGGGAGCTTGCTGTGCGCAAATTAGCTGCCATGTTCCCTGCATTACAACAATGACTACCGTTCAAATGTACTTAATTGGTTGTAAAGCGCTTTGGGACGTCCTGAGGTGGTGAAAGGTGCTACATAAATGCAGGTTCTTTCCTTTCCTTTCCTTTGATTGAGATGTTAAATGGAGACTGCGCATTACCCTTTGTGGTGAGCTTTAGTGATCCCATGGTTTTCAGCTCCATACTGTGCAGATTGACTCAAATTATTCAGACTGGCAATAAGTCAAAGCTTCATCTAATTATCATTAAAGATGATTCCGGTATGGTATGTCTGCTCCATTACAATCTGGCAATTGCCGTCTGGTGAAAGTAAATGAGTTCCACCCCTTCAACAGCTGACTAAATTTTTATTCTGAACACTCAGTCATAAAGTCAGAACCCAACTCTATCACCTCCAAATAGCACTGTAGTGCCAAGGTACTTGGTACTCAGAGGTTGTCACCTTTACCAACAGACAGACTATGCTGCCCATCATGAAGAGCTCCATTGGGTTCATTCCATAGGGGTGATTCTGTGGATCTGAGTTCCCAGTTAGGAGCTGCACGCACAGGAAAACTGTGTCAGAGAGATGGGCAGATGGTGTTGCAGTTCTATATTTCCAACCCTCATTTTCTTTGAGCATAGCTGCCTTTCTGGGAGCGGGGGATTGAAGAATCCTTCCTCGCAGCCACCGGTTTGCTTTTGTTTCCTTTTAGTTGACCTTTATTTGCCTGGATCACAGTAGCAAACTGCTCAATGCCTTTTTGTTCAATTCATTGCACTGGGAGAGCCTCCATTGAATCATAGAAAAGGGGAGGAGTCCACTCGACCCACCAACCTATGTCGGCTCTTTTGTACAGCTGTCCAGTTAGCTCCACTCCATAGAACCATAGAACACTACAGCACAGAAAACAGGCCATTCGGCCCTTCTAGTCTGTGCTGAAATATTATTCCGCTAGTCTCATTGACCTGCACCTAGTCCATAACCCTCCAGACCTCTCCCATCCACTCCCCTATTCTTTCTCTCTATCCCTGCAATTTCTTTTTCTCTTTCAAGAATTTATTCCATTTTTTTTTCAAAAGCTACCCTTGGATCTGCCTACAGCACCCTGTCAGGAAGCGTATTTCAAATCCTAGCTTCTTGTGTTAAAAAAAAAACCTTTTCTCATGTTCTCTCTTTTGCCAATTACCATAAATCTATGCTTTCAGGTTAATGATCCTTCAGCCATTGGAAATACTTTCTCTTCATTTATTCCGTTTAAACCATTCATGATTTAAATGCCTCTCTATTAAATCACCTCTTAGCCTTCTCTGCTCTAAGGAGAACAACCCCAGCTTCTTGAGTCTCTCCATATCACTGTCATCCCTAATTGCTGGAAACATTTCCTAAAACTCTCCTCTACCCTCTCCAAAGCCTTCACACCCCCTCCACCCCCACCAAGGTGTGGTGCACAGGATTGAACACAATACTCCACCTGGGGACAACGTTGGGCCATAACCTCCAAGCCCCCCCAGCATCGAGTTTGGGGGATACCCCAAAGATGTGCTGGGGAATCGCTCTCAGAAGTTCCCAGGTAAGGGTTTGCACGGCAATTGCCCAGAAGTGCACACTTCCTCTGGACAATTGCCCTGTGCTGGGAACCATCCGAAAACGCAGTTTAAATTGTAAACTTTGGATGGTTCCACCAGGGTTACACCAATAGTTACTCGGAAAAAGTGAAAAGGATTAAAACCTCTTCTAACTTCTGGGTAGCTATCGTAAAAATCCGGACTAACCCCACGGGACTTGCCTCACACCTCTGGCCCCCTCAGCCCCCATCCTGACCTCTCACACCTCCACTCCTGACCTCCGACCCCCCAGCCCCATCACCCCCACCCACCTCCAATCCCCCCACCCACTCTGACATCTGAACCCCCCACACCTGATTTCTAACCCCCCACACCCCTAACCACCAACAACCCCACGACCCAGACCCCCTCCCAGACCCCCAACCACCGACACCCCCAACCCCTCCACACCCCCACGCCCCCAACCACTGACACCACCACCACCTGACGTCCGACCCCACCACTCCTTACCCCCCACCCCCCGCCCCCCCCAGGCTCCAAACCCCCTCACCCACCACACAAACCTCCCCCAGCTCTCCGATCCTGCCCCTCAATACCCAAATACTATCCACTTACCTTAGACATTTATCTTCTCCCTGGCTTGTCAATTTCACTAGCCTTTTAAACTTAGCTGCTTTACGGCAGCGAGTGCTGTAAAAACGGTGGCGTGGCCTCTTTGAGTCCTTCGGAGCTGCACTTCGCTGGGGCCTGTGAGGAGACTTTCGATATAGGCCCCAAAGCAGGTCCCGCAAATGGAAGCGTCAGTGTAATTTTCAAGGGCAGGTAAGCATGCATTTATTTCTTCTAATTCCTGGGGGCCATCACTTTCCGACGCTTTTTGGAAGTTACGGTCTTGCCTGTTCGCTTGGCGGACAGACCAGAACCTCAGTTTAACGTCTCCTCTCATAATCCAGTGTTCCCCCACTACTGCACTGAGGCTTCAATCTAACAATTGTCTATCTGCGAGGATAGGGTTTTACCAACTGAACCGTGCTGGACCAAAGTGCCATCACTGCCTCAAATCGTGTTCGCAACAATGAAAATATCAACTTACACTTATATTTTTTATCTTTATTCTTTCACAGGACGTGGATTTTGCTGGCAAGGTCAGCATTTGTTGCCCACCTCTAATTGCCCTTGAACTGACTAGCTTGCTAGGCCATTTCAGAGGGCCGTTAACAGTCGACCACATTGCTGTGGGTCTGGAGTCACATGTAGGCCAGACCAGGTAAGGACGGCAGATTTCCTTCCCTAAAGGGCATTAGTGAACCAGTTGGTTTACAACAATTGTTTATAGTTTCATAATCACCATTACTGAGACTAGCTTTATATTCCAGGTTTATTAATTAAATTTAAATTATGCCAGTTGCAGGGTTGGGATTTGAGCCCCTGTCCTCAGAGCACTAGCCTGGGCCCCTGGATCTCTAGTCTGGTGACATTTCCCAGCCCTCCCTTAACCTGAGGTGAAGAGGTTTAGGGATAGCATAGAACAAAATAAATCGGAGCAGGATTAGACCATACAGCCACTCAGGCTTCCTCTGCCATTCAATACGCTCATGGCTGATCTTTTGCCTCAACTCTACTTTCCGACCCACTCCCCTTATCCCTTGATTTCCCGAGAGGCCAAAAACCTGCCTATCACAGCCTTAAATATACTCAACAATGGAGCATCCACAATCCTCTGGGTAGAAAATTCCAAAGTTTCACAAGCCTCTGTGTGGTAATTATAGTTTGGATAAACATAGGACTGTAACTTTAAGAATAATCCTATGTTGTAAGATCACATAACCTGTGTAAACCAATGTGTTAGCAGTGCAGGGAACCTCCAGGAGGGAGTTCTTCTTTAGTTATGGAGTTTGATGTACATGTGTAGTTGCTGCTGCTGCCTTGTAAATAAAGTTCGATGTGTCCACTAAGAAAAGTTGCCTGGAAGATCAGCTCTATAACTCCCTGAGTGAAGAAATTTCTCCTCACCTCAGTCATAAATGATTTGTCTCTATCCGAAACTACGTCTCTGTGTTCTAGATTCCCCAGCCAGGAGAAATAACCTCTTGGTATCTACCTTGTAAAGTATTCCCAGAATCGTGTATGTTTCAATTAGATCACTTCTCATTCTACTAAATTCCAAGGCGTATAGGCTTAAGTTATTTAGCCTCTTGTCATAGCACAACCATCTTATTCCAGGAATTAGTCTAGTGAACATTTGCTGTACCGCAAGTATATTCTTCCTTAAATTTGAAGAGCACAACTGTACTCCAGGTGTGGTCTAACAAAAGCCTTGTACAATTGAGGCAAGACTTCCTTATTCCTGTACTCCAATTCCCTTGCAATAGAGGCCAACATGTCATTTACCTTCCTAATTGCTTGCTGTACTTTCGTGCAAACCTTCTGTACTCCTTTTATGAGTACATCTAAGTACCTCCGAATGTGAACATTTAGAAGTTTGATGCCTTGAAAAAAAATTCTACTTTTATATTCTTACTATCAAAGTGAATAACTTTACACTTCCCCAAATTAATCTTCATCTGCCACCATGTTGCCCACTCACTTAACAGTCTATATCTCTTTGCAGCCTCTTTGTTTCCTCCACACAGCTTGCATTCATCAACAAACATGGATATATGACTCTGGGTCTGTTCATCTAAGTCATTAATATGGATTGAATATAGCTGAGGCCCAACAGGGGCCCTTGTGGAACTCCACTAGTTACAGCCTGCCAACTTGAAACTGCTCAATTAACTCTACTCTCAGTTTCTTGTCCATTAACCAATCCTTCATCCGTATATTACCCCCAATTCCATGAGACTTTATCTTGTGTATTACAGTTTTGAGTGGCTTATTGAGAACCTTTTGGAAGCCCAAGTATACTACATCTACTGGTTCCCCTTTATCTATCTAGTACATCCCTAAAAAACACTAGTAAATTTGGCAAACATGATTTCCCTTTAATAAAACCATGTTGACTCTGTCTGATCATACTATGATTTTCGAAGTGCATTGTTAAGAGGGAATTCCAGGGCTTTGAGCACTGGCTGATAACACAGCCAGCAATAGGGGATTGATGAAAACAGGGTGTGCACAAGAGTCTGGGATTAGAGGAGCACAGAGATCTCAGAGGGCTGCGGGGCTGGAAGAGTTGACAGAGGCAGGGAGCTACTACGATGAGTTGTTACAGAGATCAACAAGAGAATCTACTTTGTAAACTGCTCGGGCGGATGTCAAAAAGGTGAGATGCACCAAAAACTATTCCATACAAAGGACACGTTTTTGATACGTAGAATATGTACAGTTGAACTTTTTTTTTCTGAAGGCCCATATTCTTAAACAACAGGATTCAGCAGGCATTGCAACATCGAGGTGAAAGAAGAGCCATGGAAATGTAATTGTCTTGTGTTATTTTGGTCAGTCCCTTTGAGAATATTAAATTCATATTCACTTCTTCCTAGATGCTGAACCTCATTTGCTGAGTTCCATCTGCTCATAAATTAAAATGTAGAACGATCATGCTGTTAAACTCAGACCGCGTATCAACTCAATTCAGCTTTGGCAATATTTGTGTTAACTTTTAATTGTCTTAAGAAAGGGGGAAATATTCCATCAACTGAAATATGTACTGACGGATGGCAGGATTGGGAAACTGGAGAGATTGGATGTAATGTTAGTCTGACACATCCCCCTCTCCCGTTCAACGCCCGCCCCATTCCCCTAACCCCCACCCGCAACCCCACCCACCGATTCTACTCTCCAGTGAAGTCAATGAGCAATATTGGGCAAGCTATGAAATCAACGTTCCACCTGATCCCATGGGGTTTCCCACCTGACCAGGTAGATTGAAGTTGTCTGTTTGGTGCTGGAGCGGAATGGGTTCTGTGCGTATGGGGGCAGGAGGGGCCGTGGGGAAAGCAGATGACGGTCGATCGAACTGATCACTAGATCAGCCTGAATTTCTGGAAATCTGGAAATGGAGCCGAGCATCTACCAAACTGACAGAATGTTACTATTTCAAGGAATATATTAGAACTCGGAAGTTGTACCAATCAGCAAACTCTAAACAGGCTGGAGCCCTTTCCTTTCGAAAAGTGGAGGCGTTTTATTCTTTCGTGGGTTGTGGGCTTCGCTGGCTGGGCTAGCAGTTTGTTTCCCATCCCTAGTTGCCCTTGAGAAGGTGGTGGTGAGCTGCCTTCTTGAACCGCTGCAGTCCATGTGGTGTAGGTACACCCACAGTGCTGTTAGGGAGAGAGTTCCAGGATTTGGACCCAGCCACAGTGAAGGAACGGCGATATATTTCCGAGTTAAGATGGTTTGTGGCTTGGAGGGGAACTTGCAGGTGGTTGTGTTCCCATGCATCTGCTGTCCTTCTAGGTGATAAAGGTCATGCATTTTGAAAGTGCTGTCAAAGGACGCTTGGCCAACGTGCCTTGTTGGTGGAGGGAGTGAATGCTTAAAGTGGTGGATCAGATGCTCATCAAGCGGGCTGCTTTGTCCTGGGTAGTGTTGAGCTTGAGTCTTGTTGGAGCTGCACTGAACCAGGCAAGTGGAGAGTATTCCATCACACTTCTGACTTATGCCTTGTCAATGGCAGATGGGATTTATGGAGTCAGGAGGTGAGTTACTCGTTTCAGAATTCACTGACTGTTTAGGCTGAGTGATCTAATGGAGGTCTTTAAAATTATGAATTGGTTTGATAGGATAGTCATAGGGAAAGTGATTTCCCTGGTGGAGAATGCAAAACTAAGGAATCATAAATATGAGAAAGTAATTAATACACCCAATTCTTTACCCAGAGAGTGGTTAGAAGGTTGTGTGGGCAACCACATGGAAAAGTTGAGGTGAATTGCTATGATTCAATTAAGGGGTAATAGTTAAGGGCATGAGGAAGGAAAGGTAGGGTGAGGTGAAGCAGGGTGAAGGGAGGCTGGTGTGGACATAAACCTCAGCATAGACCTCAGCATAAACCAGTTGGGCTGAATGGCCTGTTTCTATGCTTTGCCACTTTACCTTTTATGGTGTAAAATTTCAAAATTATAGGCTGTTGAAGACAGCCGAAATTTATTGCGATTGCCAGCCATCATTACTGAAATTTATGTTCATAAAGGCAGCTCTGATTCTGTTTGACTGACTGAAATTAAAATGTTGTGTTACACTCTGTATGATAATATGATCAAATGTTTCCTTATTAAGCATTTCTTATCCCATAGTCAGAAAGGCAAAAAGACAGACACTCTGAAACCAAATCACATTTCTCGGGATTGAAGGATGCATGGAAATTGAATTTGTTTGCTTTGAAGAGTTCACCCATCTCAAAAGATGACAAATGAAACTTAGACCTTAATTTCTTTTCCAGTACTTAAAATTCCACTTCCAACACCAATCTGTGTGCCATCTGTTGCATAACCTCCTAGAAGTGACCTCTGTCTGTCAGTTCTGGTTGCTGCTAGCCCATGTCTGGTACCAGCCAGGCTAATTACTAAATGCATGTCATAAAAAAAAAAGTATCAGCTATTTACTGGAGGCAATGAAAAGTGAAGTCACCCATGAAAAGTTATTTGTCACTATGTACTTCATAATTAAGCATGGTGCCAACATACTGAGAGCTCGCCATAAGGTGCTGTTTCAATCAAAGCTGCACTGCAATAATAAATATTTTTAAATGAGAGTTGTGGAACTCTACCAAGCACAGCTCATGGTTTGGAATATGAATTACTCATTGGAATATACACTGAGGTGTAGCACTACCAAAACAATGTTCTCCTAAATTTGGGGGAAAAAAAGGCAATTGAAATATGTCACAGTGAAAATTACTCTTGAGAGGAATCACAATGGGGCAAATGGTTTCCTTCAGTGCGATGGTTTCCACAGCTCCATGACAAGACGTGGAACATGGCATTAAAAAAGGCTTCGCAATTCCTACACTTTTACAAGGCTCCTCACACTCTCCACCCAAAAAAAAGAGGAATTTTTGTACTAACAGTGACCAAATTCAAGAATTTCATCAATATCTGCCATTTTCATCTCTGTCTGTAGTGCCCACTTGCAGCCACTCAATTTGGCATTATCACCATGAGAGGTTTGAGGGCCTGAAGGATGAAAATATCACTACCTGTAACAGGGAGGTTACACTGCTCAAATTGGGGGGTGAAGAGCAGTGTCAAGTATACCCCCAATCTCATTAGCAGACTCTCGGTTAAAATGCTGCCTATAGCAACACCAACTGGGCGTGAGCCTCCAATTGATTCACATCATATTGTGCACTAGGCTAGGAGACATTTGCTGCATTGTGCATCTGCAAGCCAAGCTTTTTGAGGGCTGTGCAGTAATGTGGATGAACTCATGAGTCATGTTCGGCAGGCAGCAATCATTAATGTCAGTAACATAAGTCATGAAAAATAGCGAGCCTACAAAAGATGTTAAATAGATACAAGAGGGTGAACAATTTTGATCTACCACTCATAACAGGGCAATTATTTAAGGGATTCAAAGGTAATGGCTTCTGATGACAAATCTTCGCAGCAACAGTGATAGATACGATTTGTCACGGCAGCAAATGCCATTATAAATGAGCAAGGCACCAGATCAAGGAACTCCTTGGCCTTTAAAAGGGAAAAAGCAAACCTTTACCTCCCTCAACTTTGGTCTCAGTTATCTTTGTGCCATTGTTCCCCAGCATGCTTTTGCTCATGGAGCGCTAACTGAGACAAATGTATTGATTGTGCAGCTAACAAAAAATATTTAGCTCGCCAAGCCTCCGGGCTGCAATTTCCTGCCCAATTGTTTTGACATCCACTGTGTAGTCCGGTTGAAACTCTACTGAGAAGCAGTGAGGCTGACACTTACTGGCCATATAGATATTGCTGCCCTTCCACTTTGACAATCACAATATACAGAGCAGTAATAGTCAAAGACACATCGCGCTTTCTAAGGTATCTTTGACAGGGTAGATGAAGGGAAGATGTTTCAATTTAGCGGGCGGACAAAAACTAGCAGACATAAATATAAGATAGTCAATAATAAATCCAATAGGAAAACTTAGGAGAAACTTCTTTACCCAACCTATGCACCTATACGTACCCCCATGGCCCTTTATAGCCTCTAATGCCATCTCAGTGCTGACTCATGACAACCCATGCCCCCTTCACCCACCACCCTTTGCACTTACACACTCCATGCCAACTCACCCAGTTATCACAATGGGCAGACGTTAGTACCCATGCTGAGATGAAATTAAATAAAGTTCTTAAGTATTTATTGATGAATTCACTATTTAAAAAAAAACTCACATTGATAAAAACCCATTCACTACGTTAAATTTTATTCAACTACTTAATCTCTTACAAAAACATGCATTTGTATTCATAGTCTCACTTCAATCACTTTATAAGCACTTGGAGTTGTCAATAAAACTGTGAAATGATAGGCACGCCACTGTGATAGTGGTAGGTTGTTAAATCAGTCATGCAGCACAAATCCCATAATGAAAGCCTTCAGGCTTATGTCAACAGACAGAGTCAAATAGGAAGCACTGATTTGTTAAAACTGCAGACATATTTTTTTTCCAAAAAATTGAAGGCCAGGAGATTTAAATCCCCTGACAGCTTAACAGATACCCTCAGATGGACAATTCCAAAGAGTTTATCCACTTCTAATGCATATTCATGTCTAATTTTAACAATACCAAAGGGCACTTGACCTAAGGGCACATGACCTCACTCAAAGGGCACCTTACCACTCCAAATGTGTCCCTGAATCTCTCCAAAAAGGTACCCTAACTCTACAAAGAACTCCGGCAGCTTTATACCTCTTCCTGAAAGGTCTAAAACTCATAAGCCATATGTTCCATATCCCACTAGCAAAAATTGAAGGCAACTGGACTTTAACACGTGCAGCTTCCTCCGTGAACCACAAAAGTACAAACTAAAGCCTTACTCCATTCCCCGTCCACAGTGAAAATGGTGGAGTGCCAGGACCTTCAGATTTGGGCCTTGGGTGCCATTTTGCATAAGCCAAAGATCGTCTCTTTTGTGGCAAAAATTCAGGCCATGTACTTGTATAATGCCTTATCATGATCACCAGACATCTCAAAACAATTTACAGCCAATGAAGTACTTTTAAATACAGTCACTATTGTAATGTGGGAAACACACCAGCCAATTTGCACATCGCAAGCTCCCACAGTGAAGAATGTGATCATGAGCAGATAACCTGTTTCAGTAGCATTAATTGGAGGATAAATATTGTTCAGGACACTGGAGATAGCTCCCCAGCACTTCTTCAAAGTCATGAGATTGTTTGCATGCATCTGAGAGGGCAGAAGGCACCTTGACTTAGTGCCTCAACTGAATGTCGCACCTCCGACAGTGCAGCATTGTCTCGGCACTACACTAGAGCAGCAACTGTGATTTCTGTGCTCAAGTCCTGGGGGTGGGACCTGAACCCATATCCTTCTAGCTCAGATGGTGAGAGTGTTACCATTTAAGCCAGGACAGATGAGGGAAGTGCTGCTGCTAAACAAATGTATGTATGAAAGGGGGCATAATCAATTCAAAACAGGACAATTCTACAGAGATATAAAAAAATAATATTTTGGAGAAGTGAGGCAAGGCAAAAAAATAAAGCAGAGGGTTTAGTCTTGCTGGGCCAACAAGGAACATTCATGTTTAAATGTGCTTTCACACAGCAGTTTAAGTTTATGGAAATCTTCAGAATTACTTCTCCAGTATTATTGCTCCATGTTTATTGTTTTACATTAGGCATTTACATAAAGTAACAATACAATATGATTAAAAATGTGTTCTAAGAGCATTAAAGGGTTTCAGATTATTAGACGAATTCTGAGCCATAATGAAAACTTAAAAACACATCCTCTTATCCTTCCTGCTTAGTTTTGATGGTGCAACTGCAAACATCTAATGAGATTGGAATCCTAACTTGCACATTTACAGCATCCTGGTGACAACAGTTTCCAAAGATGAGTGATTTTAAATTAATCCAGCACAGTACCAATGATCCCCAAAAGCTATTATAAAATGGCATTAATTAACATTTAGAGTGCTGCCAATCTGGAGGTATATTCCATTCCCACAGCAGAGATGGATTAGTAGGCATAAATAATTCAACTTTGCGATCAGGTTCAACCTCCAAGAAAGAAAGGATTATTTTTGGTTGAATAATTCTTGAATTACATTACAGAGCAAACTTGTGCAATTCCCCGATTTGAATGATTTCCATATGTCTTAGACATTGTTTTTTCCTTTGTATTCTCAGGACGTTTATTCTTTTTTTTTAGAAGAAGATGGTTTTATTGCTGAAAAGATAGACATGCTGTTGAAGCTTTTCATCTTGCTCTTATCAGGACAGGTGCAAGAATGCCAAATTTCAAAATTAAAGGTGCTTGCAAAGCCCAAGACATAATGTCTAACGTTAGACGTGATTCCACAATTGGGCAGCACTGGCTGAATAATCCCGAGTGTGCCAAGAATTAGACTAAAATATAATTTAAGATTATCAGTTGGCCTCCCAACGTGGCTCACTCATGCTTCTGAGAAGCTACAAATATTCATATGCATTGAGCATTTTAAAAATTAAACAAAAGCATGAGGGCAATAGTTCCCTGGTGCATTCTCCATGGCAACACCTCGACAAATCAGAGTTGACTTGTCAACCAATCAGCACCCTTTTCTCATGCGGTGTAATTGTTGCTCCCTTTGAAATTTGGCATTCTTCTATCTGTCCTGATGAGTGCAAGATGAAAATCTTCAACAGAATGTCTTTTTCTCAGCAATACTCAACTTCTGTACTACCAAGGGTGGTTTTACTTGATGGAGCTCAAGATTAAAAACGTTAGAAGAGAAAGCGGCTCCATTTTCTAGAAGGAAATGTGAGAATCAAAAATGGGCAATTTCACAGGGCTGTACCCTATTGTTCTTTGTCAGTAAAATCTATGAAAATGAACGCACGTGGTGTTATCTTCAATTCCAGAATGGGCTATCATAATTTATTTATGTTATTGATGCTATTTAGTTATATTTATTGTGTTTGTAGCTTTATCGCTGACATCTCTGCGCTCCTCCAATTCTGGTCACTTGCACATCCCTGTTCATCGTTGCACTACGTTTGGCAAATTTCAGCTGCCTGGGTGTTAAGTCTGGAATTTCCTCCACAATTCTCCACCTCTCTACCTCTACCCCCTCCTTTAAGGTGCTCCATGTAACCCACCTTTCTGATCGAGCTTTTAGTTACCTGTCCTAAAGTCTCCTTACGTGACTTGGGGTCAGATTTTGCTTGATAATACTCCTGTGAAACATCTAAGGGTGTTTAACTACTTTATAGATGCCTCATAAATGCAACTATTTGTAGTTGGTAATTGATTATTGGTCCTAAATAGGAATCATAGCTAAAATTTAATTAAATTAGTGGTATAATTTCAATATAAGTGCCAACAATCTGATTGCTCCTTTAAATGTTCTATAAGTGTAAGTTGTTCTTGTTCTGTGTGGACAGAGCTTTGCTCTGTGACTGTTTTGTGTGACTGAGTGCAACATCAGGCCACTGGTTGACTTATTAGAAAACTTCTCCATGAGACTATAATTGGCCATATTTGGCATAAAGAGATACAAGTGGAAAAAAATGGGGGCTGGATTTGACCCTCCCTCACAGGCGGGTTTGAAGGCAGATGGGGGTATATAAAATCCAGGGGGTGGCTAGCCCACCACCTATCTGCCCACCCCTGACCTGTCTGAAATTTAACGGGGTTGGGGAGTGGGTGGAGGTGTCAGGCAGCTCCCCCACCTTTGAGTCTATTGAAGCCCTTAAGTTGCCACGAATTGACTCCCCCACCATTCTGCCTCCGCCATATATTACCCTCGGTGGAGAGAGACCCATGCCATGTGACAAGCCCAGCAGCTTTAGCTGCACAGGCTGAAATCGAGCAAGGGGGAGAGGGACCTCCTTCGTGGGTGCTCCGGGGCCTATTGGAGGCAGCTGTCCCAAGGTCATCCACCCCCACCACACTTTAAAACCTCCCCCAGGCCTCTTGAGCCTGGCCCCCCATCACCCTCATCCCTAGACACCAGACTTAACAGGGCACTTCAGTGTGGTGGGGCTGCCTATAATCTCAGCAGTGACCACTGCTCCCAGCTGGTGCTGCTGGGACTACAGAGCTGTGAGAGAATGGATGCTATTTTTAAAAATATTTTTGGGGAATATTGTGTTATTCTGTGAAGGAGGGTGTGTGTGTGTGAGTGTGTGTGTGTGTGTGTGTGTATGTAAATGATTTGGTGAAGTACAAGTAATAGGTTGGCGCTAACATTTGCATTTTTAGATAAGTTGAGAGCTCGTTTGAATATCAAAGCGAATTCAGTGGCGAGAAGAAACATTTTTGCATCTTATAGGTGTTCCATGGATAAACAGAAGAGGGTATATTACATTTTTATTGACCCAAAAGCAGAGACAAAATAGAAACATGAAAGATTTTTATATTAGCAAGGATTTGAGCTTCAAACAGGTGTGAGAACAATGGAACCTGGGATGAAAGGGGGGAAAAAGCTATTTTAGAGTTACTGTGGAAAGCTTAGTTGTTGGTTGTTGGTGGTTGGCTATTGGCCGTGTGGGGAAGATCTCCTGGAAACAGCTCTAGGCTGGGAGAAAGATGCAGTTTGACTCAGCCATCCAATCAAGCCAGAAAAGTCTTGGGCTAAAAAAAGCAGTCTTGTTTTGAAGTCTTGTGTTTCCACAACAGCGTGGAAGAGAGTTTAAGAGGCTGTATAATATGCCTTTATTAAAGCTACAGCAATTTGCCTTGGGTAATATTACTGGATTTTTATACTTAGTCATCTTAAGGGAGTGTTACCTGGAAGGGGTTTACTTGTGGGTCTGACCCAATAGGAGTCTTTTGGGGGAATATTTTGTAAGACTAATTTTAACAGTGTAACTGTAATCTTGTATGCTTAAATTTTCTTTTCTTCTTGTTAATAAAGATTTTACTTTTACTTTTTAAAATCTAAAAAGTGTTACTGGACTTCTTGCTGCTGAGATAAGTACATTTTCTTCGCGTTTTGGGATTTAGTTTGCTTAGTAATTAGCATCTGCTGAGGTCATAACAGCTGGCAGCTATCCAATTGGCCAGCAGCTCTGTAAGGCAGGACTTCCTCCCAAGTTAAGGATGGAAGTCTTGCCTTAAAGCAATTAATGCTGCTCCCACTTTATATTGCTGCAGGGCAGCTGTTGGGCTCGTGGGCAAGCTCCCTCCCGACTTTTTAACTGGGGGAAGTGGGGACTGCAGTGCCCCATAAAATCCAGCCTGGGGCTTCTGCTTTCATCCTCCTCTATCTTTGGTAGGTTTTCATGACAAAACTATACCAGCAAGCAGTCACTACACTGTATTAAAATCGAAGCAAGACTTACACTTATATAGCACCTTTCATATGAACATACGAATTAGGAGCGGGAGTAGGCCACTCGGCCCCTCCAGCCTCCTGCGCCTATCCACAAGATATTGGCTGATCTGAATGTAGCCTCAATGCCACATTCCTGCCTACCCCCAATAACCTTTCACCTCCTTGTTAATCAAGAACCTATCCACCTCTGCCTTAAAAATATTCAAAGACTCTGTTTCCACCGCCTTTTCAGGAAGAGAGTTCCAACGACTCACTACCCTCTAAGAGAAAACAATTCCCCTCATCTCTGTCCCAAATGAGCAACCCTTTATTTTTAAAAGTGACCCTAGTTCTAGATTCTCTCACAAGAGGAAAGATCCTCTCCACATCCACTCTGTCAGGACCCCTCAGGATCTTAAAGTTTTCGATCAAATCACCTCTTGCATTTCTAAATTCCAATGGATACAAGCCTAACCTGTCCAACCTTTCCTCATAAGACAACCCGTCCATTCCTGGTATTGGTCTAGTAAACCTTCTCTGAACTGCTTCTAATGCATTTATATCTTTCTATAAGTAAGGAGACCAGTACTGTACACAATTCTCCAGATGTGGTCTTACAACTGCCCTGTCCAACTGAAGCATAACCTCCCTACTTTTGTAATCAATTCCCCTCACAAGATATGGTGACATTCTATTAGCTTTCCTAATTACTTGCTGTACCTGCATACTAACCTTTTGTGATTCATGCACTAGGACACCCAGATCCGTTTGCATCTCAGAGCTCTGCAACCTCTCGCCATTTAGATAATAAGCTTCTTTTTTATTCTTCTTGCCAAAATTGACAATTTCACATTTTCCCACATTATCCTCCATTTGCCAGATCTTTGCCCACTCACTTAACCTACCTATGTCACTTTGTAGCCTCCTTACATTCTCTTCACAGCTTACTTTCTTACCTATCTTTGTGTGATCTGCAAATTTAGCAACTATTCCTTCGGCCCTTTCATCCAAGTCATTTATATAACTTATAAAATGTTGAGGCCCCAGCACTGGTCCCTGTGGTACACCACTCATCACATCCTGCCAACCAGAAATATACCCATTTATGCCAACACTCTGTTTCCTGTTAGCTAGCCAATCTTCTATCCATGCCAACATGTTACCCCCTACACCACGAGCTTTTATTTTCTGCAATAACCTTCGATGTGGCACCTTATCAAATGCCTTCTGGAAATCTAATACAGTACATCCACCTTTATCCACAGCATGTGACTCCATCAAAGCGTCCCAATAAATTGGTTAAACATGATTTCCCTTTCACAAAACCATGATGAATCTGCATGATTACCTTGAATTTTTCTAAGTGCCCTGTTATAACATCTTTAATAATAGCTTCTAACATTTTCCCTATGACAGATATTAGGCTAACTGGGGTAGAGTTTCCTGCTTTCTGTCTCCCTCCCTTTTTGAATAAAGGAGTTGCATTTGCTATTTTGCAATCTAATGGAACCTTCCCTAAATCTAGGGAATTTTGGAAAATTAAAACCAAAGCATCAACTATCTCACTAGCTACTTCTTTCAAGGCCTTAGGGTGAAGTCCATTCAGCTCTGAGGGTTTGTCAGCCCGCAGCCCCAACAATTTGCTTATAACCACTTCCCTGGTGATTGTAATTTTCCCATGTTCCTCCCTCCCTTCCATTTCCTGATTTACAGCTATTTCTGGGATGTTACTTGTGAGCTCTATAGTGGAGATCAAAGCAAAATACCTGTTCAATTCATCCGCCATCTCCCGACTTTCCGTTATCAATTCTTCTGACATACTTTCTATAGGACCAAAGCTCACTTCGTTAACTATTTTCGTACTTCAATATCAATCGAAACTCTCACTATTCGTTTTTATATAACTAGCTAGCTTTCTCTAATTCTCTAACAGCTCCCTCCTTATTAATCTTTTTGTCATTCTTTACAGTTCTTTACATTCTTTCCAATCTTCTGACCTGCCACCCGTCTTTGCGTAATTCTTTGCTTTTTCTTTAAGTTTGACACTGTCTTTAACTTTTTAGTTAAGCATGGATGGTGGGCCCTGCCCTTGGAATTTTTCTTTCTCATTGGAATATATCTATTCTATGTATTCTGAAATATCCCTTTAAATGTCTGCCATGAAACCTCTATTGACCTATCCCTTAACCTCATTTGCCAGTTCACTTTAGCGAGCTTTGCTTTCATGCCCTCACAATTGCCCTTATTTAAGTTTAAAATATTAGTTTTGGATGCACTCATTTCTCCCTCAAAATGAATGTAAAATTCAATCATATGATCGCTGCTACCTAGGAGTGCCTTCACTATCAGGTTATCAATTAATCCTACCTCATTGCTCAATACCAGGTCTAGTATAGCCTACCCTCTGCATGGCTCCAGAATAAGCTGTTCTAAGAAACTATTCTGAAAACATTCTATGAACTCCTCATCTGCGCTACCATGGCCCATCTGATTTTTCAAATCTATATGTAGATGAAAATCCCCCATGGTTATTGCTGTACCTCTCTGGAAAGCTCCCATTATCTCTTCTTTCATACTCTGTCCTATCATGTAGTTACAATTAGGGGGCCTGTACACCACTCCCACAAGTGGCATCTTGCCTTTATCATTCCTTATCTCAACCCAAACCACTTCTACATCCTGGTTTCCTGAACATAGGTTATCCCTCTCTAATGTGCTAATACCATCAGTAATTAACAGAGCCACCCCTCCACTTTTTCCTAACTTCCTGTCCTTCCTAAATGTCACGTACCCTTCAATATTTAGGTCCCAATCTATGTCATCCTGTAGCCATGTCTCTGTAATGGCTATCAGTTCGTACTTATTTACTTCTATTTGCACTATCAGTTCATCTGTTTTGTTTCAAATGCTACATGCATTTAGCTCCAGAGCCCTTAGTTTTGTCCTTATATTATTTTTGTAACATCTAGTCTTATCTGCTGATTTACTCTCAGAATTGTACTCTCTGTCCCTTCCTGTCAAAGTCTGATTATCGTTTCCCATGTTACTACCTTTCTCTCTTGCCTTGTCTCTACTCCTTGGTTTACCACATCTTCCCAATGTGATCCCTTGCCCCCACTATTCAGTTTAAAACCCTCTCTACTTCCCTAGCTATGTAGCTTGCGAGGACACGAGCCCCAGCATGGTTCAGGTGTAGACCGTCCCAACAGTACAGATCCCACTTTCCCCAATACTGGTACTAGTGCCCCATGAACTGAGACCCACTTGTCCCACGCCAGTTCTTGAGCCACACATTCATTTCTCTAATCTTATTTGTCCTACGCCAATTTGCACATGACTCAGGTATTAATCCAGAAATTATTACCTTTGAGGTTCTGCTTCTTAATTTGGTGCCTAGCTCATCATATTGACTGTGCAAAACCTCCTTCCTCATCCTGCCTATGTTGTTGGTACCTACATGAACCATGACCACTGGATCCTTGCCCTCTCACTGCAAGTTCCTCTCGAGCCCTGAGCAGATGTTCCAAACCCTGGTGCCAGGCAGGCAACAAAGCTGTCTGGACTCTTGCTCTTTGCTGCAGAGGACAGTTTTGAACCCCTCACTATACTGTCCCCTACTATCACGATGTTCCTTTTTGCTCCCCCACCATTTGGATGGCTTCCTGTACCACGGTGTCATAGTCAGTTTGCCCATCCACCCTGCAGCCCCCGCTCCCATCCAAACAAGTTGAGAGAACCTCAAACCTATTGGACAATTGCAGAGGCTCAAAAACCCTGCAATCCTGCCCTCTGGGTTCCCTTACCTGGCTCATTCACAGTCACACCCTCCTGTCCCTGGTCACTGACCAGATCAGAAGACCCTACCCTAAGTGGTGTGACTGCCTCCTGGTACAAAGCATCCAGATAGCTTTCCCCCTCCCTGATGTGCCACAGTGTCTGCAGCTCAGCCTCCAGCTCAATGACTCTGAGCTGAAGCTCCTCAAGCTGCTGCAGTTGCTGCAGGTGTGTTTTCCCTGGATCACAATGTAATCCAGGAGCTCCCACATGCCGCAGCCTTGACATCACCTATCCTACCATCCTTAATGTGTTCTAAATAACTACTTAATTATATTAATCACATATTTATATTGCTTTCTTATATATTTTATTAACTTTATCACCAATTTGTGTACTATTTTAAACCTTAGGGATAGAATAAAACTTAACCGCTTACCAGATACTCACCGAACAGCAGATCCTTCCCCTGTAGTAGAGCAAGAGCCAATTCCTATGGGTTGAGAAAGATAGGAAAAGGAAGCAGACATGTCCTTCCCCACCTTTCACCAAACTCCAAAGTCTTCATTCAGTTAGCTCAGCTGTATTCCCTTTGCCAAGGCTGAACTAAAGAGCCCTGAATCTATAGTAAACTGAACTGTGGCTACAATTCAAACAGTTAGCTAATTGACTACTCAGCTTCTACAGCTGAGAGTGTGTTTATCCTGTCTAAACTGCAGGAAAGAAAGAACTTAGCCTGTTTACATGGTACTTTCTAGTTACTGCTAATTACAGTTAGATTAGATTTTAAGAGCAAAATTTAAGAACAAAAGTAACACTTAAAACCCCCCCTCTCACTGAACTCCAAGTCTTCACTCAGTTAGCTCAGCTGAACTCTGTTTGCCCAGGACCTCAGGACATCCCTACAGCACCCATCGCACTGACACTCCACAAGATTCAGCATTAGGACCCACTGCTGTTTTGATATAGTTTAACACGTTGAACTAGGGGGTACAGGACATAATTTTGAAATTTACTGATGGTGCAAAATTTGGAAGTGTAATAAACAGTGAGGAAGATGGTAAAAGATTACACGAGGACATAGACATGCTGGTGGAATGGGTAAACACGTGACTGATGAAATTCAACACAGGAAAATGTGAGGTTTCGCATTTTGGTAGGAAGAATGAGGGATAGTGGCACTATTTGAAAAAAGTGCAGAGAATTTGTCTGGAGAGAGGGCTAAAATTCAGCCCTCAGTTAATACCACCAAAAAGAAACGGATGAACTGATCATTTATTTCCCTGCTGTGTGCAAATTGACTTCATTAGAAAAGTATTCTACTTGTTGCCTGGGGGTGTGATGAGGTTCTATGTAAATGCAAGTGTCTTTTTTTGCGTCCTTCTTCATCGTTTAAGAGACAGGTCTGAGAGGTCTCTTTGTTCAGGGAGAACATGCTGAAAGCTCAAAAAATAATAGTTGGCGACTCACTGTTGTTATTGAAAATTCACAACAAGATCCTTTATGATAGATTGATCATTGAAAACTATGATCATTTATGGATGAAGGCCGTTTAAAGATTTTTGTGAACTCCAACTAAAAACTCACTAAGTGCTGAACAGGTTGAAGCTAAAAGTGTTTCCTCCATGTTCAATTCGACATAATAATGACCATAAAAGGAAATGATAACTAATCTTGGGGGAAGATCTTCCGGTTGGCGAGCGGGGGTGGGGCCCGTTCGCCGGCACGTAAAATGACGCGGGATGACATCGGGCGGAACTCCCGACATCACCCCGCCTCATTTCAATTTTCAGGTCGATGGGGGGCGCAGCCGAATCAACTGTGTGCCCGCCGACCTGTCAACGGCCTATTTAGGCCATTAATAAACCAACCTTAAGGTTGGCGGGCAGGCCGGGAGCCCTGGCGGGCTTCAGAAAAAGCACGAAACCTCATCCACGGGAGGGATGAGGGTTTTTAAATATTTAATAAAGGTTTGAGTAAAAGTGATGGACATGTCCCAACTCATGTGACAGTGTCCCGTGAGGGGACCACGTCAGGGAAATTTTTTAAACATTTGTCTTAAAAGTTTTAAATTGGAGCTAATCTCCCTGAGGCAGCACTTAGCCTCAGGGAGATCCGTGCGCTATTCCGCATGCATGTGTGAAAGAGCACACCCCCGGCTGAGGGAATTCCCCCTGCCTGCACAGGGAGTGCGTAGCGCTTCCTGGCGGACGTCACGCGCGCCGATCGGAGCTGCACCTGCGCGCACCCGCTCCTGCACTTCCCACCCCCACCCCCCCCACCCCACTCCTGACAGGGGGAAAATTTTGCCCTTGGAGAATGAGCTGATAAACTTTCCACAGTGCTCAGAATTTTCAATTCTACAGGAAAAATATAAAATTTCCTCGAAAACAGCATAATAAATTAATCATCATGCCAAATATAATAATTGAACCAATATTGAAGAGCAAGCGATCTGATAAGGCACTAGAAACTTTAAATTGATTTCTTCTTTTACATTGACAGAATGTATCCTTATATCTAAGGGTAAATGTTTTTTTACGATTGCATGTTTTGTATGACAACGAGACAACCAACTGGCGGTTATGATACTAGCAATGCTGAGTTTTATGAGTTCAACTTGTAGCATGGTGAGCCGGTATGTTGCTTTCAATAAATTTGACCCTTTATGAGGTAGCAGCAGAAAAATCCAGTTGGGTCACCTGTGTGCTTCAGGAAAGGGGACCTGCTATCTGTAAACAGTCTGGTTCAAAGGTGACACTGATTACTCTCAGGGCAATTCAAAATGGAAAGTAACAATAAGAACATAACATAAGATATAGGAACAGGAGTAGACCATTCGGCCCCTCGAGCCTGCTCCACCATTCAATAAGACCATGTCTGATCTTCTTGTGTTTCAATTTCCACATTCCCATCTAACCCCGATAACTTTTGATTCCCTTGCCTAACAAGAATCTATCTACCTCTGCCTTAAAAATATTCAATGACCCCACCTCCACCTGAGGCAGAGAGTTCCAAAGTCCCACAACTCTCTGAGACAAATAAATTCTTCTCATCTCTCTCCTAAAAGGGCAACCCCTAATGTTAAACAGTGCCCCCCAGTTCTGGACTCACCCACAAGAGGAAACATCCTTTCCACATCCACCTTGTCAAGGCCGTTCAGGATCTTGTATACTTCGATCAAATCACCCCTCACTCTTCTAAACTCCAGTGGAAACAAGCCCAGTCTGTCCACCCTTTCCTCATAAGACAATCCACTCATTCCAGGTATCAATCTAGTAAACCTCCTCTGAACCACCTCCAACGCATTTACATCCTTCCTTAAATAAGGAGACCAAAACTGCACACAGTATTCGAGGTGCAGCTTCACTAATGCCCAGTATAACTGAAGCATAACATCCTTACTTTTGTGTTCAATCCCTCTCATAATAAAGGATAGCATTCCACTAGCCTTCTTAATTACTTGCTGTACCTGCATACTAACTTTTTGTGACTCATGTACTAAAACGCCTGGATCCCTCTGCACCTCAGAATTTTGCAGCCATTCTCCATTTAAGAAATACTCTGTATTTTTGTTCTCCCTGCCAAAGTGAACAACTTCACATTTTCCCAGATTAAACTCCACTTGCCAGATCTTTGTTCACTCATTCAACCTATCTATATCCATCTGCAGCCTCCTCATGTCCTCTTCACAGCATACTTTCCTACCTATCTTTGTGTCATCTGAAAATTTATCTACCATGTCTGCACTCCCCTCGTCTAAGTCATTGATGTAAATTGTAAAAAGATGAGGCCCCAGCACAGATCCCTGTGGGACGCCTCTCGTCACATCCTGTCAATCTGAAAAAGACCCATTTGTGCATACTCTCTGCTTTCTGCCAGCCAGCCAATCTTCTATCCATGCTAATACATTACCCCCTACACCATGCACTTTTATTTTCCGTAATAATCTTTGATGTGGCACCATATCAAATAAGTTCTGGAAATCCAAGTACAGCACATCTACAGGCTCCCCTTTATCCACAGCGCATGTTGCTCCTTCAAAAAACTCCAATAAATTGGTCAAACATGATTTATCTTTTACAAAACCATGCCGACCCTTCCCAATTGCCTTGAGCTCTTCTAAGTGCCCAGCTATAACCTCCTTAATGATTGATTCTAACAACTTCCCCATGACAGACATCAAGCTAACTAGCCTATAGTTTCCTGTTTATTGCCTCTCCCTCCCTTCTTGAATAGAGGGGTTATATTTGCTACTTTCTAGTCTGATGGAACCTTTCCAGAATCTAGCGAATTTTGGAAAATTAACGCCAGCGCATCATCTACCTCATTAGCTACCTTTTTTTAAGACCCTAGGATGTAGTCCATCAGGACCCGGAGATTTGCCAGCCCACAGCTCCATCAAGTTGCTCAGTACCATTTCCCTAGTGATTGTAATTTCACCAAGCTCCTTTCTCCAATTCACCTCCTGATTTGCAGCTATTACTGGAATGTTTTTTGTATCAACTACAGTGAACACGGAAGCAAAATATTTGTTCATTTCTTCCACCATTTCATTATTATCTACTATTATCTCCCCATTGTCACTCTCTAGAGGACCAACACTCACTCTTTTCCTTTTTAGTTATGCCTGGTTTTCAGCCTCATGTAGGTGTAGCACATTTGGTTTGTAAGAACATAAGGAATAGAAGCAGAAGTAGGCCATTTGGCCCCTCAAGCCTGCTCCACCATTCAATAAGATCATGGCTGATCTGGTTGTGGTCTTGACTCCACTTTCCTGCCTGTGCACCATAACTCTTGACTCCCTTGTCAATCAAAAATCTATCTAACTCAGCCTTGAATATATTCAATGGCCCAGCCTCCACTGTTTGCTGGGAAAGAGAATTCCAAACACTGATGACCCTCAGGGAAGAAACTCCTCCTCATCTCCACCTTAAATGGGAGACCCCTTATTCTGAAACTGTGTCCCACTAGTTCTAGATTCCCCCACCAGGGGGAACATTCTCTCAGTATCTGCCCTGTCAAGCCCCCTCAGAAACTTATATGTTTCAATAAGATCATCACTCATTCTTCCATACACCAATGAGTATTGGCTCAACCTGCTCAACCTTTCCTGATAACCACTTCATCCTGGGAATCAGCCTAGTGAACCTTCTCTGAACTGCTTCCAATGCAAGTATGTCCCTCCTTAAGTTATCGCTATGACAGTCTGTTCTTATTAGCTATCACTCTTGTTCTCCCCAATTTCCATTGGGCCCCTGGCTCCCAACACATTAAATTCAGAATCTTCATTATTATTCACAAATACCCATAAATCTGCAATTTCCTTCAACCCGACTCTCTACTCTTTCTTTAAAGTCCCTTTCTTTTCCCTTCATGGGCCTCCTCACAACCTATTCCTATATTCTTGATTCATGTCACCTTTCCTAAATCTCCTATTACTCCTCAAAATGCATTTTATGTTCTGTGATGGGAACACTACCACCTTGAGGTTCCCCTCCAAGCCCCTCACCACCCTGACTTGGAAATATATTGGCCGTTCCTTCGCTGTCGCTGGGTCAAAATCCTGGAACCCCCTCCCTAACAGCACTGTGGGTGTACCTACACCACATGGACTGCAGGGGTTCAAGAAGGCAGCTCACCGCCACCTTCTCAAGGACAACCAGGGATGGACAATAAATGGCCCAGCCAGCGAAGCCCATATCCCGTGAATGAAAAGAAATGCCTCACAATCTTGGCTGTGTTAAACACACCAAAAGATGGGAGCTGTTGCCATTGATGTGTTGACATTTACTCATTTCCAAGCCGCCCAATCCTAATTATTGATCTCCAGCTTTCTTTACAAATCCATTTCTTGATGCAGCTGATGTGAATCATGTAGGTCACATAGCTCTGATAGGCAAGAGGAGACTTACTGAGCAAAAATAAGATGTAAACCACTTTTTGTAGGACACAGTTAATATTGCTGAAAAGAGAGGTGCTCTGCTGAAGCTTTTCACCTTGCACTCATCAGGACCAACACAAGAATGCCAAATTTCAAACAATCACAACAATTTATGCTACAGGAGAAAAGGGTGCTGATTGGTAGGCAAGTTGACCCTGATTGGTCGAGGTGTGGCCATGGAGGAAGCAACAGAGAACAATAGGCTCCCTAAGCTACCTCGTGCAGTATAAATTATTATGATTGGTTAAAATTGTTTCCTCTGTGTCCAATGTCCTAATGAAGGCTCTGCTTTAGTAGCTTACAGTGCCGTCAAAATTACAGAATAATCAATCTGTCCACTGCAATTATGTAGAGTCATTCACTACACATTAAGTTGAGAGGGATAATTTGTTTGCATTTCAATATGCCATCAAACTAGGATCATTTACCTTTACCTTAACGTAGAGTAATAAGTTTTAGGAAATTTCAAATAAATACTTCACAAAACTTGTCAAGGAATGACATGTTATATTTGTCATATGATTCACTTAATAGTTAGAGTTGATAAATCTTCCCATAATTACTTTGGATATTAGTGAAAGAAATATACGCAATATAATTCTGTCCAGGGGCACATTGTGATTTCCCCAGTGATCATTAATCAATGCAACTTGACAGGTTTAAATTGAATATTGCACACTTTCGATGCTGCTTTGTAATACTTTCATGAGAGGACTTCTTTTTATCAGTAACTCTAGATTGTGGATATTATAAAACCAGCATTCAAAAATTGGTCTGCTTTTATCAAAGTATACTGACTTCTGTCCAAGGTGCTTTGGACCTGGATGAATCAGCTTCTGAAACAGGTGCTGCTTCAAGTAAGTGTTTGGTTGAGATGATGACAAACTGTCAGATCATCAACTTATTTCAGGATGGAAGCTCACTGACACTGCATTGAGACCTTCTTTGACATTTTGAGGTAGGTTGGCACTTTGTTATTATATCAAATCACCTTGAATACACAGCAAAGAAACAGGCCATTCAGCCCAGTTGCTCCATGCTGGTGTTGATGCTCCACACGACCCTCCTCCCATTCCTCCTTATTCTATCAGCCTTCTCTCTCATGTGTTCATCTAGCTGCCCCTTAAATGCTTTTTGCCTCAACTGCAACCTAGTGAGTTCCTCATTCTCACCTACTGTCCAAGCAAAGAGGTTTCTCCTGAGTTCCTTATTGTGTCCATTAATCACAGAATCACAGAATTGTTATGATGCAGAAGGAGGCCATTTGGCCCATCATGCCTGCACCAGCTCTCCAAATGAGCATTATGACTTAGTGCCATTCTCCTGCCTTTTCCCTGTAACCTTGCACGTTGTTTCTATTTAAATAATCATCTAATGTCCTCTTGAATGAACCTGATTAATGATTAATGACTATCTTATTTTTATGACAATAGTTTGGGCCTCAAACACAAGTGGAAGCATCTTTTCTATGTCTACCCTGTCAGAACCTATTATAATTTTAAAGATCTCAATCAGGACACCCCTCAGCCTTTTTATTTCAAGGGAAAAAAGCACCAGCCTGTTCCATCTTTCCTGGTATAATTTATAACCTCTCAGTTCTGGAATTATCCTTGACTTCTATATGCAAGTAGACTGTAAGTAGTTCCTGAAAGGCCGAATAATTTCTGCGATTCATTGTCATTAACTAGTTGTAGTATTTAGATTCCTCTCAAGTCCTTAAGCTCCTCTGGACATTACATTAACTGCACCTCCATAAATATGTTGCTTATGTTGTGTTGCTATAATGATATAAAGGCACTAATCACCCAGGGATTTGGTAAACACGCTGTGGGTTCGTTCATGAATACTAGGCACATGAGAACATTTATATATAGGTAGAAAACTTCAAGACCATCAGCAGTAGAGCTGTGTTTGTGTGATCTGCTCACAGCCAAAGTGAAACTATGACAAGGATTTCCCGGTCGGCAAGCGGGGGGTGGGGCCCGCTCGCCAACGTGTAAAATGACACGGGATGATGTCGGGCAGAACTCCCAATGTCACCCCGCCTCATTTCAATTTTCAGGTTGGCGGGGGCTCAGCCGAATTAGCTGTGCGCCCGCCGACCTGTCAATGGCCTATTGAGGTCATTGACAAAGTACTTAACGTAATTAATGGACCTGCCCGTCCAACCTTAAGGTTGGAGAGAAGGCCGGGAGCCCTGGCGGGCTTCAGAGAAAGCATGAAACCTCATCCACGGGTGGGGTGAGGTTTCATGAGGGTTTTAAAATATTTAATAAATGTGTAACTAAAAGTGGTGGACATGTCCCAACTCATGTGACAGTGACACATGAGGGGACATGTCAGGGAAATTTTTTTTTTCTATTTTTAACATTTTTTAATGTGGAGCCAATCTCCCTGAGGCAGCACTTAGCCTCAGGGAGATGAGTGCATTCTTTCGTGCGCATTCGGGGGTGCCGATCGGAGGTGCGCCTCCATGCGCCCGCTCCTGAACTTCCCCCTCAACGGGGGGACAATTCTGCCCTAAGACTGGATCTCATAACGCACCTCCATTCTAGTGATAGCCTGCTGCTATCCCTTAAAGGCATATTACAACAATGACTCCATACAGAAGAAGAGAACCAGGGCTACAAATGCTCGGCTTCAAAAGCCGTTCACAAGATTCCACCTCTTCACATGAAATGAAGGTAGGAATGATCATTCTCAGAATGTCTAATATTAGTGAATCTTCTGACTTTAAAAAAAAAGCCCCTTAACAACAACTTAAATTTATGTAGCACCTCAATAATACGACCCAAGATGCTTCACAGGGACATTATAAAACAAAATATGACACGAAGCTGAATAAGGAGATATTAGGTCAATGACCAAAAGCTTAGTCAAAGAGGTGGGTTTTAAGGAGTGTCTTAAAGGAGGACAGAAAGGTAGAGAGGTGGAGAGGTGGAGAGGTGGGAGGGTGGGAGTTCAAGAGCTTATGACATTGCCAGCAGAAGACGCAGCCATCAATTGTGGAGCAATGAAAATCAGGAATACTCAAAAGGCCAGAAATAGAGGGGCTTAGGTATCTTGCAGGGCAGTAGGGCTGGAGGAGATTACACAGACAGGGAGGAGCAAGACCATGGGATTTGAAAACAAGAATGAGAATTTTGAAATCAAGGCGTTGTTTAAATCGGAGCCAGTGTAGGTCATTGAGCACAGGGGTTATAGGTGAATTGCGTTAGGAGCGAGTTAGGACACAGGCAGCAGAGTTATGGATGAGCTGAAGTTTACAAAGGCTAGATTGTGGTACGCTGGACAAAAATGTGTGGAATAATCAAGTCTGAAATGAACAAAAGGTGTGGATGAGCATGTCAGCAGCTGAAGAGTAGAGCCAAGGATGGAGAAGCACGATGTTACGGAGCTGAAAATAAGCTGTCTTAGTTACAGCACAGATATGTGGCTGGAAGCTCATCTTGGAGTCAAATGGCACGGATATTGCAAAAAGTCTGGTTTAGCCTCAGGTAGTTGCCAGGGAGAGGGGTGGAATGGATGACAATGGAGCAAGGGAAACACAGGGTTAAAGGTTATCAAATTATTAGATTACAAGGTAAATCTAAGATCAAAGATTTTTAAAAACTTTTTTTGTGAAATTTATCTTCTAACAATGATGGGTGTCATTGCTGGGAAATGGAATTCAGTTCATTTTGAGTACAAAACGTCAGCTCAAGCACATCCAGGCCATGTACTGCATTTCAAATGCAAAAATCACTGTGCACCCTCTGTAGACACGAGCTGACCAACACTCTGTTGCTCATTTTTAAAAATTCATTCACGGGATGTGGGCTTCGCTGGCTGGGCCAGCATTTATTACCCATCCCTAGTTGCCCTTGAGAAGGTGGTGGTGAGCTGCTTTCTTGAACCGCTGCAGTCCATGTGGTGTAGGTACACCCACAGTGCTGTTAGGGAGGGAGTTCCAGGATTTTGAGCCAGTGACAGTGAAGGAACGGCGATATATTTCCAAGTTAGGATGGTGAGTGGCTTTGGGTGGCGTTCCCATGTGTCTGTTGCCCTTGTCCTTCAAGATGATAGTGGTCGTGGGTTTGGAAGGTGCTGTCTAAGGAGCCTTGGTGAGTTTCTGCAGTGCACCTTGTAGATGGTACACACTGCTGCTACTGTGCATCAGTGGTGGAGGGGTGGAATATTTGTAGAAGGGGTGCTAATCAAACGGGCTGCTTTGTCCTGGATGGTGTCAAGCTTCTTGAGTGTTGTTGGAGCTGCACTCATCCAGGCAAGTGGAGAGTATTCCATCACACGCCTGGCTTGTGCCTTGTAGGTGGTGGACAGGCTTTGGGGAGTCAGGAGGTGAGTTACTCACTGCAGAATTCCTAGCCTCTGACCTATTTTTGTAGCCACAGTATTTATGTGGCTACTCCAGTTCAGTTTCTGGTCAATGGTAACCCCCTGGATGTTGATAGTGGGGGATTCAGTGATAGTAATGCCATTGAACATCAAGGGTTGATGATTGGATTCTCTCTTGTGGAGATGGTCATTGCCTGACACTTTGTGTGGCATGAATGTTGCTTGCAACTTGTCAGCTCAAGCCTGGATATTGTTCAGGTCTTGCTGCATTTGGACATGGACTGCTTCAGTATCTGAGGAGTTGCGAGCAATGCTGAACATTGTTTGCTGATGATTGCACATTCTCACTTCTGACCTTATGATGAAAGGAAGGTCATTAATGAAGCAGCTGAAGATAGTTGGGCCGAGGACACTACCCTAAGGATCTCCTGCAGTGATGTCTGGAACTAAGATGATTGACCTCCAACAACCACAACCATCTTATTTTGTACTAGGTATGAATCTAATTCACAAGTCCTGTTCACTCATCACCCCTGTGCTTGTTGACCTACATTGGATCTCAGTCTGACAATGGCTCAGTTTTAAGATTACCATCTTTGTTGTTTCCCAATCCCTCCATGCTTTCACCCCTCCCTATCTCTGTAACCTCCTCCAGCCCTACAACCATCCAGCATATCTCTGCTCCTCCAATTCTGGTCCCTTCTGCATCCCCAATTTCCATTGTTCCATCATTGGCGGACATATCTTCAGTTGCCAAGGTCCTAAGCTCTGGAACTCTCTCCTTAAAACTCCCCGCCTTGCAACCTCCTTCAAGACAGTCCTTAAAACCCACCTCTGTAATCAATCATTTTGTCAGTTGTTGCATTATCTCCTTGTGGCTCAGTGTCAAATTTTATTTAGGAATGCTCCCCTGAAGCACCTTGGGACTTCCACTATGCTTAAGGTGCTTTATAAATGCAAGTTGCTATTGTTGTTCCTTTAATTTGTGTCTCAGTCCCTATCTCAGAAGAGCTGCCCAAATACATCTGTGCAAAAATTCATCCTTTTTTACACTTGTTCCAATCTGTGCCCTCACTCCAGTAAGATTACCAATTTAGAGGCAAATTAAAATAAATGTTAATGATAAGGAGCAAATGAATTATTTTTTGGTGCTGCTAAGAGTTAAAGAAGGAGAGGTTCATAATCCTTAAAACATCTTGCAAACTAAAGATTACACGGAAGGTTTGAATACTTTGTCCCCACATCCGATTCATCATAAACTCATTGTTACTGGCAGATCACATGGAATAGTCACTTGAAAACAGGCACAAGATACAACTTAAAAGGCAATTTGGGTGTTGGCCCATCAGGGTTACTGGAGTACAAAGGGGTGGAAGTTATATTACAGTTGCAGAAAGTCCACAAGTTGAACCCCACTTGGAGTATTGTGTCCAGTTCTGGGTACCATACCTGAGGAAAGATATATTGACCTTGGAGAAGGTTCAGTGCAGACTGACCAGAATGATACCGGGCTAAAATAGTCGAATTATGAAGGCAGGTCACCTAGACTTGGCTTGTTTTCCCTCTGAATTAAAAATTAAGGAGTAGTCAAATTCAGTTGTTTAAGATGGTTAAAGAATTTGCTAATGTAGATGGTGAGGAACAGTTTCCTCTGCTGGGGGAGAACACAACAAGGGGGCATTGTAAGGTTCAATTTTTCTACTTTTGATTATATGAGTCTGGTAACTGATCTATGCTCACTGTGCTTGATTGGTTAAGCCTGGTTGTTGACTCAGATTAAAGCAAACAGACACACAGGGCGGAATCTAGTGCTCTCTCTGGTGGCGAGTTTGGAGGTGGGGTGTAATTTGTTGGGCTGGTGGATTCTGGAACCCTGCCGCCTTCTCACCTCCACTAGAATTAAGTTATGGATGGGAAGGCCCCGGATTAACTGCCAATTGAGGCCCTTAAGTGGCCAATTAATGACCACTTAAGGGTCTCATCCCACTGCCATTGGTTTTAACTCAGCTGCAGGCGGACCTGTTGCCATGCGACTTGCGTGGCAGTTAACACCGGGCAGCCGGCTTGTTATCTCCAGGGAGGGCTTGGGCACTTAATGCCTGAGCAGGGGACTGGATATTGGGAAGTGGGAGGCCCATTGAAGAGCCACCCTCTGGCCTTGCCACTGACCCCCTTGCTGCCCTCTCCTCGCGGCCCCCACCCCACAGAAAACCCACCCCACATTGCCTACCTGTGACCTGGGCCACTCCACGATCCTGGGACTCCAGTGCCTGTTCCTTCCGACAGCAGCCACGGCCTCCCCAGTGGCGCTGCTGAGCACAAGATGACTCAGCAGCTGTCGGTAGGCGTACAGGTAGCCCTGGGGTCTTGATTCCCGGGGAAGGCCCACCGCTGGCCTTGCCACTGCCTGATTGGTATACGGCTGAGTGGGCCTTCCGGAAAAGAGGCAGTGCGTGTGGCTCGCTGCTCTCCAGTCAACAGGCAAATTCCCCAGACGCCTCAATAAGATTCCATCCACAGAACTTTCCAGAAGCAGAGCTGGAAGGATGGAGTAGACATTTTAAAGTTTTGTATAATACTCTGTGAATAAAGTTCCATCACACTTAGAAACTAGTGTCATGTCTGCACTTTTCTGGGGGATAATCAAATATATAAAATATACAACAGGTCTAACCTTAAAATTGGAGCAAAGCCTTCAGGGGTGATATCAGGAAGCATTTCTCTCCCCCAAAAAGATATGTGTGGGGGTCAATTGAAAATGTCAAAACTGAGATTTGTTGGGTAAGGGTGGTAAGGGTCATAGAGCCAAACAAAGTTGATGGAGTTAAGCAACAGATTTAATCGATTAGTGCACCAGGTTCGAACGCCGGAACCATGTTCCTATGGAAGCCTGATATTTATGAGGACATGAAAATCCCTAGGACACCCAGTCTGCAAATTAACCAAAATATTACCTGTGGTAACTGCCATTGGTTTAAATAAGAAGATAAACCAGGCTTTCATTCACCTCTTAACATTTTTGGAAGTTTTGTTATGTTTGCTTACCATCAGATATTGACATGCCCAAGCTTTATAAACGTATTGTCATTGTTTGTACTTCATAGCTCATGACTTGTAAATCCTCATTTAGAGAAAGAAAATAAAAGAAAGGCTTGCATTTATATAATTCCTTTAATGACCACTGGATGCCTCAGAGTGCTTCAATGAAGCAACCAATTTTATTTATTCTTTCATGGGGTGTGGGCCTCACTGGCTAGGTCAGCATTTATTGCCCATCCCTAGTTGCCCCTTGAGAAGGTGGTGGGAAGCCGCCTTCTTGAACCGCTGCAGACCCTGTGGTGTAGGTACACCCACAGTGCTGTTAGGGAGGAGGTTCCAGGGTTTTAGCAACAGTGAAGGAGTGGCGACACAGTTCCAAGTCAGGATGGTGTGCGAAGGGAAACTTGCAGGTGATGGGATCTGCTGCCCTTGTCCTTCCAGATTGTAGGGGCTTGGAAGGTGCTGCTGACGGCTGTTGTGACTGAGAGGCAAGGGTGCTATAAGCTGAGCTGAGCCACAGCTAACATTGAGAGAAAGAAAGCTTTCTTCCGCATTATTAAATCAGAATTGCTGGTATGCCTTATTTCCAAGGTGAGATTCTAATGCAGTGTACTCCGTATTTTCTGTCACAAACAATATTTCTTCTGCAGTAATAAATGGGGTCTGTAGGGTAAAAAGAGATCGAGGGGTTAAAAATGTTCTCTGGAAATGATTTGGTTTGATTAACTGGAGGTTGGAAAGTTGAAGCCGACATGAACATAATAACGTCCCACCCCAAATATTCCAGATTCACCAGCAATATCTAAATGAGACACCTGAGATGCAAACAGGCATTGACCTGTGAAATCAAACGCCTTTAAATCATTCCAGTCATTTAATGAAAGGGAGAATCTAGTTTCGTCAAGCTTCAGGCTGGAAATAAATCCTGGTGTGCGAAGAGTTAAAAGTAGATTCAATTTATATTCTCCAATATTTCATACGTACTTTGTAACAAAATGCTCCATCAATGCCAATGACCAAGGAGGCAAGTGGAAAATAACCAAAGGTCCTAAATCGGCAGTCATTCCGAGACACCGCCTGGTACTTTTCCTCTAAGAACATAAGAACATGAGAAATAAGAGCAGGAGGAGGCCATTCAGCCCCTTATGCCTGCCCCGCCATTCAATAAGATCATGGCTGATCTGCCCCAGGCCTCAACTCCTCTTTCGTGCCAGCTCCTCATAGCCCTCAACTCCCCGATAATTTCAAAAACCTACCTACCACCTCTTTAGGCTTTGAACACTCAAGCCTACTCTGCCATTCAGTAAAATCATGGCTAATCTTCTACCTCAACTCCACTTTCCCGCCCTATCGCCACATCCTTTGAGTCCTCTGGAGTTCAAAAATCTATCTATGTCAGCCTAGAAAATATTCAATGACTGAGCATCCACAGCACTCTGGAATAGACAAGTCCAAAGATTTATAATCCTCTGAGTGAAGAAATTTCTCCTCATCTCAGTCCTGACTCATCGAGCCCTATAATCCTGAGACTTTGACTCCTAGGCCAGAAACGTACCCCCCGTCGGGGGAATTGTGCAGGAGCAGATGTGAACCCGATCGGCGTCCCCGATCAGGGCCGCACCGCCATTTTACGTGGGCGGGCCAATTAAGGCCCATCCATTGTGACGCGCACCCAGAAGCGCTGAGCACTCCCTGTGCGGGTGGGAGGGGATCCCCTGAGTGGTTCCCTGCGCTCTTTCGAGCATGTGCGCAAAAGAGCACGGAGATCTCCCTGAGGCACGGAGGTACCTCAGGGAGATTTGTTTCAACCTTAAACTTTTAAGTGAAGGATTTATAAACTTTTAAAACATGTCCCCTCATGTGACACTATCACATGAGCTGGGACATGTCAAAGAATAAATGTATAAATTTTAATTAGGTTTTAAAGCAGCTCATGAAACCTCTTTCTGCCCGTGGATGAGGTTTCATGAAAAATGCAAAGGCCGCCTGGGTTCTTCGCCTGCCCCCCGCCAACCTTAAGGTTGGACGGGCAGCTCATTAAATTGAGTTAATTAGTTTTTAATTAGCCTTTGACAGTTTGGCGGGCGCGCAGCCGAGTCTGGACGCCCGCCCGACATCACCGCTCGCCGAGGGGAAAATACTGCCCCCAGCTCTGGACTCTCTACCCAGGGGAAACAACCACTCAGCATCCACCCTGTCAGAATCTTACATATTTCAATAGTTGAGTTAAGATCCTCCCTCAACTCCATGAACTTTGGCAGGCTCAATGCCGCAGGATGGCAAGGCCACCTAGTTGGTTTTTGTTCCCGATATATACCGTTCAGGATTTTCATTTTCCCTCAGACCTACCTGTAGTGGTTCCTATGAAAGAATCATTTTGACCTTATGGGGTAATTTTAACTTAAGTTGCTGAATGGGAAGCACATGGGATCCAATGGAATGCTGATTTTGTACCTGCCAAATATTGCTCATTTACTTCAGTGGAGAGTAAAATTGGGCAGGGTAGATGCATCAGTGTCTACATCCTTAAATTCCACTATGTCTTATTTTATTCCTAGATTATTAGGCTAATGTATTTACTGATGAACCGATCTTACTTGGAAGTGCTCCACCCATGCCTTTCTTGGAATAATGGTGTTGCCACTATGTTCAGGGCTACCAGGGTGTGATATATTTACTTATCTATTTAGTGGATGCGTGGTCACAGGGCCAAGCAATGAGCCTTGAAAATGGTTAAGTTGAGTTCTTTAAGCCCGCCTTCAAGTTTAGTCAGCGGACACACCTGACAATGTGAGTCATTGTTTGGACTGCACCACAGCTACAGCCTGGATGGTCTTGGCGACCCCATTGATGCTGAGTTGCTGCACAGAGGCCTTGGCCAATCCAGAAACGGTTTGAAAGGGCCGACTGTCACCATGGGAAATCAAAACCGGGTGGACGAGCAGTGGGGTCTATGATGAGAGAGTGGTTCCTGGTGGATGTTTTCTCCTGCCTGTCCTCCTGCCATAGGTCCTCAGCTGTAACTCCTCAGCATGGTGGGTTTAACCATATGGGGTGGCGTGAGGGAAGGTGGACTGCTGGTGGGTTGAGGAGGTCATCGAATAAGGGCAGGCTTGGACTGGAAAGGACCTTCTCCAGTAGCTTGCCTGTTGCCTTACCTTAGCCTCCTGATCTGTGGCGGGAGTGGGGCAGGACAGGTGCAATACTACTCAGGACTGGGAACCAGGGGAGGTGGATTGATCGAAGAGGGTTTTTGGCTCAATTACATTGGGAAAAAGTAGGAAGGTCACATACCCAATAATATTGAATGTAAAGGCTCTGCGTCAATAACCTGTGGGTTGAATCAGACCGAGAATGATCCTATGTTCTCTGGAGTTCAGAAGAGTGAGATGTGATCTCATAGAAAAGCTTAAAATTCTGAGAGGGCTTGAAAGAGTAGATAGGAGAGGCTGTTTCCTTCTGGCTGCAGGGTCAAGAACTAGGGGTCTTAGCTCAGGATTAGGTGTCGGCCACTTATGATTGAAATGAGGAGAAGTTTTTTAACTCAAAGGGTTATGAATCTTTGGAATTCTCTGCCTCAGAGAACAGCCAATGCTCAGTTGTTGAGTCAAGGCTGAGGTTCATAGATTTTAGGGTACTCAGGGAATCAGGAGTTATGGGGTTAGGGCAGGAAAGTGCAGTTGATATTAAAGATCAACCATGATTGTAGTGAATGGTGGAACAGGCTCGAAAGGGCCGAATGGCCTACTCCTGCTCCCAATCTGTATGTATGGAGCAAGCTGCAGGAGCCTGGTGGCCTATTCCTGACCTTATTTATTTTGTTTCCATATTCTCCTGACACTGATACTTCTGCCTCTTTTTCTCCCATTAGTCTCCAGTGACAGAAAGGAAGAAATCAAGACTTGCATTTATATGGATAGAGTTAGGGTGTGAATGCATAAGAAGGACCATAGATTTTCAGTCCTGAGTAGACATGAACCGAGAACAAAGGGTCATGGGGAAATGTTTACACCAACTAGTAACTTCAACTAAAAACTTAATTTTAATTGCAAGCTACACTTGGATTTTCAGGTAAAACTGAGCCAATCACACCACCATATAACAAGTCACTCCCTTTTTACAGTTAGTGTATCACATATTTACCTATAATGAGCAGCATCTGTAGAGTAATGGGTTAATGGTAATGTTAATGAGACCATGGTGCTATTAATGATGTAAGCATGATATCAGGTGTCAGATAACCGAGAGACCAAGCTTCAGAATAGTCTGTGTCTTGAGAACCGTGTGCTTACCCTGAAGTGATATTTCTTAATAAATAGTTTCAAGAAAAACTATATACCGACTGTGTCAACTATATCATAGAATAAGCAAAGCCTCATCAAGTTATGGTAAGGCTTAAGACATGGTAACAGTAAAGCCTCATCAAAGCTCAGGAAACAACATCTATATTCTCAAATTAATCCCCTTGCGCAAAACCATACAGAATAAAATCTGGAGTACATCATAACATCTTCCAATATAATTTTAGCCTGTACTTCCACTGTCAAAATGTAACCTCTCAGTGGAAATAAGAACCCACAAGATTGTTGCTTGGAAACCAGTTCATCTTTTAACCCAAAGCAAGGGAAGTGGTCCCAAATACAATAGACATGCTCAGTTGTGTCATTTAATAAAAATAAATGACAACATCCTTCTTTTTAAGAGGCTGAATATAAGTACTGATATATTTTGAATGCAACAGAAAACATGATTAGCTTTTCATTTATGAAATTTAAACCCTACAATGTTACTGCTTAATAAAGCCTGTGGAGAAAGTTGTACATACAAATATTAAACAGGCGAGTGAGGAATAGATCAGCATTTATTGAAAAAGTAATCATGTGTCAGTGATGCACATCATTACTAATGTGTAAATCGACCAGCAATTAGCATAAAGGAAGAGATTCCCTGTGAACTGCGAATTGCCATAAGTTTCTAGATGATTCGCACTGCTCTGCCATTAGCTTTGCGAGCATTGCATCTCACCTTCAATCTTCCCATGATCTGTATGAAGTAACTGCATTTACATAATAATTGTCCATTAAACTTGCCACAGAAAGTTTTAAGTCCAGTTAAAATTAGGTGTCACCCTTTTAGGACAGAGATGAGAAGAAATTTTTTCTCTCAGAGGGTTGTGTGACTTTTGAGCTCTCTTCCTCAGAATGTGGAGGAGGCGGGGTCATTGAATATTTTTAAGGCAGAGGTAGATAGATTCTTATAAAAACAAAAAGCTAAAAGCTACTGCGGATGCTGGAAATCCAAAACAAAAACAGAATTACCTGGAAAAACTCAGCAGGTCTGACAGCATCGGTGGAAAAGAAATCAGTTAACGTTTTGAGTCCTCATGACCCTTCGGCAGAACTGAGTATAGTTAGGAGAAAGGTGAAATATAAGCTGGTCTAAGGTGGGGGGGGCGGGGGGAGAGAGAAGTTGAGGGTGGGGTGATTGTGGGGGTAAGCAAGCAGTGATAGGAGCAGATAATCAAAAGGTGTCACAGACAAAAGGATCAAAGAGGTGTTGAAGGTGGTGATATTATCTAAGAAAAGTGCTAATTAAGAATGGAAGCCAGAATACTCAAGGTACAGCTCTAGTGGGATTGGGGTGGAAAGACTAACAAAGTTTTAGTTTTACATTTAAAAATGTCCGGGACACCCTGGCCCACTCCTCCATCACCCCCTACTCCTCAACCCCCACCTATGGCACCTCCCCATGCCCACGCAGAAGATACAACACCTGCCCCTTCACTTCCTCTCTCCTCACCGTCAAAGGGCCCAAACACTCCTTTCAAGTGAAGCAGCATTTCACTTGCATTTCCCCTAACTTACTCTACTGCATTTGTTGCTCCCAATGCGGTCTCCTCTACATTGGAGAGACCAAACGCAAACTGGGCGACCGCTTTGCAGAACACCTGCGGTCTGTCCGCAAGAAAGACCCAAACCTCCCTGTCGCTTGCCATTTTAACACTCCACCCTGTTCTCTTGCCCACATGTCTGTCCTTGGCTTGCTGCATTGTTCCAGTGAAGCCCAACGCAAACTGGAGGAACAGCACCTCATCTTCCGACTAGGCACTTTATAGCCTTCCGGGCTGAATATTGAATTCAACAACTTTAGATCTTAAACTCCCCCTCCCCCCATCCCCACCCCGTTTCTCCCTCCCTTTTTTTTCAATAATTTATATAGATTCTTCTTTTCCCACCTATTTCCATTATTTTTAAATCTAAAACTAAAACTTTGTTAATCTTTCCACCCCACCCCCACTAGAGCTGTACCTTGAGTGTCCTGCCTTCCATTCTTAATTAGCACTTTACTTAGATAATATCACCACCTTCAACACCTCTTTGATCCTTTTGTCTGTGACGTCTTTTGATTATCTGCTCCTATCACTGCTTGCTTATCCCCACAATCACCCCACCCTCAACTTCTCTCTCCCCCCGCCCCCCAACCTTAGACCAGCTTATATTTCACCTTTCTCCTAACTATACTCAGTTCTGCCGAAGGGTCATGAGGACTAGAAACGTTAACTGATTTCTTCTCCACCGATGCTGCCAGACCTGCTGAGTTTTTCCAGGTAATTCTGTTTTTGTAGATAGATTCTTGTTAGGCAAGGGAATCAAAGATTATCAGGGTTAGATAGGAATGTGTAAATCGGCATACAAGAAGACCAGCCATGATCTTATTGAATGGCGGAGCAGGCTCGAAGGGCTGAATAGTCTATTCCTGTTCCTAGTTCTTATGTTCTAATGTTCTTAATCAGGACAAAGCAGCCCGCTTGATTGGCACCCTATCCAGCACCTTAAACATTCACTCCTTCCACCACCAATGCACAGTGGCAGCATTGTGTATCATCTACAAGATGCAATGCAGCAACTTGCCAAGGCTTCTTCAACAGCACCTTCCAAACCCACAATCTCTACCATTTAAAAGGACGAGAGCTGCAGATGCATGGGAACATCATCAGAATCACAGAATCATAGAATTGTTATGGTGCAGAAGGAGGCCTTTTGGTCCATTGTGTCAGCACTGGTTCTCCGAATGAAAATTCACCGAGTGCCATTTCCACACCTTCTCCCCGTAACCTTGTATATTCTTTCTTTTCAGATAATAGTCTAATTCCCTTTTGAATTCTTCAATTGAACCTGCCTCCATGTTATGTCACAGCGGACGGTTAATGCTGAGCTGTTCAAATCCCAGAGGGAAACTTGAAACAACTGTCATAAATAATTTTCAATTTGTATGTTTCGAAATGCGGCTTTGAGTTCAGTAATAATAAGACCACCGAGTCTTAAGAGGTTTTTTTTATAAAACTAACTTAAACATTTATTAATAAAGGAAAAGATTGTAAGCACATACATATATCTACAAATTACTGCTACCATAATTTTTAAATCCTCTAGTTAATCTGATTCCCAGTTATACCTTCGTTAAGGCAACAGTAAAACACATAGATTTTAGAAGACCCAGGCAAAGTAAACGATACCCTGAACAGTTGAATGCAAAGTGAATTCTCTTAACTTCAGTCCCTGAAGGCAGCAGTTTGGGGCATAGATGCTGAAGGCTTTTCACACTTGTTGAATCTTAGACTGCCTACCTTTACAAAAAGCTTTTGCTCCTTTATACGTATTTTTCCCTTTAAATGCAAATTCCCATTGTTTCACTATGTCTTTGGACTTTGGGAAAAATAAACACACTCTTTCTAAACTTCACTGTCTAGGTGAAAACAATCTAGCCTGGTTTATTTAAAAATGTAAATGTTCCCTTGACAGCTATGTATCTAAACTTCCCCATTTTTACCTAATTAACATTTCAAACCTAACTTCTCTTCTTACATCAAAGCACTCAGACTAGCTGCCTCTAATTCAATTAAGTCACACACACACACACAAAAACGCACAAACAACATCCCACGGTTACTCTACTTTACAATAAATTCCAATAACATTACGAGAATTATTATATCTTCCTGACACTCCACCACATTCTCAGGATCCCCTCCAAGCCACACACCATCCTGATTCGGGACTATATCACAATTCCTTCATTGTCACTGGGTCAAGATCCTGGAATTCCCTCCCTAACAGCACTGTGGGTTTACTTACACCACACGGACTGCAGCGGTTCAAGAAAGCGACTCACCACCACCTTCTCAAGGGCAATTAGGAATGGGCATTAAATTCTGGCTTAGCCAGCGACGCCCACATCTTGTAAAAGAATAAAAAGAAAATGACCATTTACTGATGTGATGTTAATGAAGGAAAATCAACCTCTCTGACCCAGAAAATGAAAATTACAAGTGTGGATTTTCATTCTTTAAAGTTGTGAATCATTGCTGGAGATTTTAAAAATGTCAAATTTTAACATGTTTTCCTTACTTTTCCTTTCTGTCTCTTAGTTTTTGCTCTCTCTTAATCTAATCCTTCCCTGTCTTTATTTCTCTTTCTGTATCAGATTTGGCATTGCATTCGGCCTATTTACTTTTTGGACCCTTTCCCTGCTTGTTTCTCAATCCCTTAATTTCATTGGTTAAGGTTAGAGAGTATTGGTTCATCGAGGCCCAAGTTGTCCCATCGCCCTCACCGCACTGTTACCAGCTCACACTTCAAACAACTTTGTGGTAGAAATGCTTTCGATCTGAGGGGTGCAGGAACAAGTCTAACTAAAGGGACAGACTGAGAGACGCCCAGCTGCAGTAAATTCTGGTTTTAGGACCCTCATCGGTGCATCTGTTTCCCGAACTTGGTTTTCACACAACCTTCACTGTGGGGTGGCTGAGGAATATTGAGAATTGAAAATTATATTTTTTAAAAAGCTCTCAGTCAAACCACTTTCAGCAATTTTTCTCACAGAGTTCCCCATAGCGCTGAGAACAGAAAGTAGTTTTCTGCATCACACCAAACATTCCTCTTTCCATTTGTTTTGAAAGGATTATTGATCTATGCTTTGTCTCTCAGAGTGGAAGTTTGGAAAGTGACATTCTGCCTGTCAGTAATTATTACATTGATTCGTCACCTCTCAGTACAAACTGCCAAGGTGTAAAATTGCATGTAGTTCTTATTAAACAGCAGTATGCGAGTACAATTTTGCTCCTGCTTTCAGGAGCTGGTGAATCTTTGGAGCCATTTGCTTAAAGACAAACAACCAATTTCCTGAATTATGGCATCATTAAAGGAATTATGGCATCATGGCGATTTTTGACACGAGAGGTGGCAGCTTTTGTCTACTGTTAGGTTTTGATCCAAATTCCATCAATCTTTTTCATGTGACCAATTCCTCCGCTGCTCATTAACATAAGCCATGAGGCCCCTGCCTCATGTCAAGGCCTTGTGTGGGCTTCCTGAATTTCCGCTCATTCTGAATTAGCCGCAAAACTCGCCTCAAAAAGTTCAGGTGCAGCGCAGCCCAAGGTTATATTTTCTGCTGACTTGGTTTAACGGTTTAATTTTGATGAGTTCTCCCTCACGGAAGCCTCAAAGAAATCGAAATGAATTTGCAGCAGGGCGCACAGAATTTGAGCAAAGCTTCGAAACATGGGCAATGTCAAAGGAGCCCAAAAAGCTGTGCATTTGCAGTGTAGCCGAATATTGGGCGATGGCAAATCGCAGGCCAAACTCCATTTGCCTCCTTCCTAAACAAAACAGGGGAACTGGGAGGTTCTCCGGCAATCTCAAGAGCCACCCTGGCCCTTAAATAGCACTCAAGAGCTTCACTGCTTCCTTACAGGCTTCCCAACAGCGGGAGTGACACTTAAAAAAAATTGCTTGCATTTCTATAGCATCCCTCATGACCTTAGGATACCTCAAAGCAGTTTACTGCCAATGAAGTACCCTTTAAAGTGTAGTCACTTAATGTATGAATGTGAGTGGGCAAAAAAAATGGCTGATAGAGTATAATGTGGGAAAATATGAACTTGTCCACTTTGACAGGAAGAATAGAAAAACAATATACTATTTAAATGGAGAGAGATTACAGAACTCGGTGGTACAGAGGGATCTGGGAGTCCTAGATGAATCACAAAAAGTTAGAAGTTAGTTAGGTACAGCAAGTGATGAGGAAGGCAAATGGAATGATGCCGCTCATTGCAAGGGGATAGAATATAAAAGTAGGGAAGTTTTACTGCAGTTGCATAGGGCCTTGGTGAGACCACATCAGGAGGACTGTGTACAGTTTTGGTCTCCTCACTTGAGAAAGGTTAATATTACATTAGAAGCAGTTCAGAGAAGGTTCACTCAGCTGATTCCTGGGATGAAGGGCTTATCTTATGAAGAAAGGTTGAACAGCTCGGGCCTCTACCCATTGGAGTTTAGAAGAATGAGAGGTGACCTTATTGAAACATGTAAGATGCTGAGGGCTTCTTACAGGGTGGATGCTGAGAGGATGTTTTCTCTTGTGGAGAGACTAGAACCAGGGGACACAGCTTAAAAATAAGAGGTCTCTCTTTTAAAATGGAGATGAGGAGTTTTTTTTTTCTTTCAGAGGGTCTGTGGAATTCTCTTCCCTGGAAAGCAGTGGAGGCTGGGTCATTGAATTTATTCAAGGCAAAGTTAGACAGATTTTTGATAGACACGGGAGTCAAGGGTTATGGAGGGGAAACAGGAAAGTGGAATTGCAACCACAGCCAGATCAGCCATGATCTTATTGAATGGCAGGCTTGAAAGGCCGAATGGCCTCCTCCTGCTCCTAAGTCCCATGTTCCTCCGTAACACTGCAGCCAATTTGCACACAATAAACTCCCACAAATAGAAATATGATAATGGTCAGATTCTCAGTTTGTGAAATTGGTTGAGGGATAAATATTGGCCAGGACATCAACGAGACCTCCTCTGCCCACCTTCACAATAATGTCATTGGATCTTCTGTGTCCACGCGAGAGAGAAGACATGGCCTCAGTTTATCATCTCATCCAATAATTGGCACCTCCAACAATACATTGCTCTTTCAGTACCATACACAGTTGTCAGCTTGGATTGTATTTACGTCCCTGGCATGCCACTTAAAATGTACAAACCCTCTGGCATAGAGGCCAGAGTGCTACACTCAGAGCCACAGCTGACATTATGGATGGATAGCCTGGAGGGTGTATGTCTGACCTAATGATCCTCACTGATTGCTCCTAACAACAGACCTTGCTGGAATAGTAAAGTGACTAACTGGAATTAGAAAGGGACCAGGCAACTGAGACCAGGGGATGTTATTTTACTAAACCGACTGCCAAGCAACTGACAGGTCGGTTGGGACACTGGTTCCAATTGTATTTTCCCCATCCAATAATACGCTCCACTGTCTTCAATGCAAATAGCATCAGGTGGGCTTTGAAAGCAGGACTCCACCCGAGCTTTTTGGAAGGGTGCGTTAGGTTAAACTCCCCCCGCCACATTTCATTGCCTGTGTGAAACTTAGTGCGATCAGTTGTGATCAAAGACACAGCCCCAGAACTCCAGGCTGATGATTGAATCATCGAATCATAGAACAGTCAGAGCACAGACGGAGGCCATTTGGCTAGTCGAGTGCACACCAGCTCTCTGCAAGAACAATTTAGCTAGTTCCACTTGCCATTTCCCTTTCGCTCTTAAATTTGTTTCCCTTCAGGCGCTTATTCAATTCTCTTTTGAAAGCCACGATTGAATCTGCTTCCACCACTCTCTCAGACGGCGAATTCCAAACCATAACCCCTTCCTGCGTAAAAAAACATTTTTCTTCATGTTGCCTTTGGTTCTTTTTCCATCGCGTCAAATCTGCGTCATCTGGTTCTCGGCCCTTCAGTCAACGGGAACAGTTTCTCTACCTAGACCTCTCATGATTCTATCAAATCTCCCCTCGACCTTCTCTAGGAAGAATAGCCCAAACTTCAACTGAAGTCCCGCATCCCTGGAACCGTTCTCGTAAATCTCTTCCACACCTTCTCTGAGGCCTTCAAATACTCCCGAAAGACTGGGTGAGGCAAGAGTGCAGAAGTGAAGGCGGCAAGTGGCATCCAGGCAACAAATAACCCAGTGGAGCGTTGCTGAGAGAGGAGTGTTGTTTTACTGTGGCCGTTGCTCCGATTTGATTGTTCATTTGGGATCTAATGTGGAATAAGTGGCATGTGGAAAGTGTGTTTTGGCATAAAGTCACATTGAGGAATGTGCAGTTCCACGTGGGCAATGGTGCAGCAACATGGATAAGCTCAGTCTGTGACAGGAAACTAGTTTTAAAAAAGTCGATCTCGGCTTATCACTAGCAGAGTGTAGCTGGACAAATAGTAATACGTGTAAAGGAACAGGAGATAGTTCCCTGCTGACAAGTTGTTGACAGAAACTAATGTATTCAGGTCGTGCAGCTGCAGAACATTGTGCACATGAACTGATGTCTGTATTTTGAAGTTTCACAGATTAATATTTCCATGTTATTTAAAGTTGATGACAAGGCTTTCTGGTTACTTTTATTGGACTGGGAGGCTGCAGAAAAGGCAACATGTGTGCATGACATCGATCGAACATGGACATAGCAAGGTCAGGTCCCATTGCCTGAGTTCAATTGGAAACCCGTTGATAAAACGTGATTTAACTACAAGAGGACTAAATCTCCGTTCATGTTCAGGAAATTACTGTCTTTTATCTGTGTCTTTGCGGACTCCATTTCGGCCTTTACCATCAGTCGCATGTCATTGCGTGTTTGTTTGCATTTGTTTGCATATATTTGCATATGTAAATAGTTTTGCTGTGGCAGGCGATTTGAATAATGCAAACAGAACTTCCAATTTAGTCTCTTAATTTGCCATTGGCAGTATGCTTAGATGTTGTTTGTGAAATAAATTGGAAGCTTCCCCCTCCGAGTGAGGGCATTTAGTGCCACGTTACAGTCTAAGAGTTGTTTAATCCCACAAAGTGGAATATTAACACTCTAACTGTCTTCACTTGCCTCTTGGAAATTGTGATTCAACTCACAAAGCATCTGCTGAAAAACAGGCTCACACACAAGGAAGAGTATTTGTAACAAACAGTTCAAGTTTTGCCTACATGCAATGGGAAACAAGGTTTTTCTTCCATGACTGTAAATCCCAACATTTGTCAGTTGCATTTATCTCATTTTGCCTCAACGCACAAGAGTAAAGAGAATCCGAGAGGACAACCAACCAACACCCCACAAAGATGGGGCACCTGATCCTGGCAATATCCATCATTCAACTTGGTGGAGTGCCAGTGACTTGCACATGTATTTGGCATCAAGGACAATGTGATTACAGAATTTGTGGCCCTGATTTTAACTGCAGGCATCGCCAATGTTGATCTAGAATTAAGCACAATCCTGTTCTTCGCTGTGTTAGCTTTGCACCCCATCACAGGATTCACCTTTTGCTCTTTATTCCTGTCCCCCCATTTCCATGGGCAGAATTTTGCCCTTAGCGGGTGGGCTTGGTGGGGACGGTCAGGAAGCCGCCTGCTGCCCGCTACCCGCTATCGGCACTGAGCCGTGATTTCACACTGGAGGGCCAATTAAGGCCTGGCCAGCGTGAAACCCGAGCGGCAGCACTGAGCGCTGCCTGTGCAGGGTTGGGGTGGGTGGTGGGGGGGGGGGGGGGGGGGGGTGGGTGGAGGGGTGGTGGAGTGTGAGCCGGGCAAGCGTGACCTTTGCACATGGGCGTGGGTGAGCGCTCCATAGTCTCCCTGAGGCACGGAGCTGCCTCAGGGAGATGAAGAGATATGAAAAGAAATGAAAAAGTAATGAAGCATGTCCCCTCGTGTGACTCTGTCACATGAGCAGGGACACGTTATTAATGAAAAATTAAAGTTTTTATTTTATTTTTGTTTGCTTTTGGAAACCTCATCCCGCCCGTGGATGAGGTTTCCAAAAGCTTGCAAAGGCCGCTTGGCCTTTTTGTCTGCCCACCCACCGTTAGGTTGCATGGGCAGGAAATATTCAAGTTAATTGAATACTTAATGGTCTTAACAGGCCTTTTAATTGTTACCGGGCGCCCTGCCCGCTCTGGCGTGCGCCCGCTCTGACGCATGCCCGCTGACTGAACTATCCTGCGACTGTGCGTTGACATCAGCATGGGCCATTTCACGCTCGAGCGGGTCGGGTGCACACCTGCCCACCGAGCGAAAATTTCTGTCCCGTGTCTCCGTACTTTCTTAAAATCCATTATACATCTAACTTTTCTTTCTTATGGAAGGTAACTGACCTGAGATATTAACTCTGTTTTCTCTTCACTGCCTGACCTGCTGAGTGTTTCCAGCATATTTCTGAATGATGTTCATCTCCTCGAATCAAGGTACCACCAAACAGGTATCACCTGTAACATACATTCTGTCTTGCACAGCTATGAGAACATAGTTGGGGATTTTTCATTCCTATAACTTAGTTACATTCAATCCTTAACCCTTATGTAAAACTTGTAATGGACCCTAGTTAGCTATGCACAGTTCTGGTCTCTATATGTTGAAAAGGATACACAGGCACTGCAGAAGGTGCAAATAATATTTACTGGTTGATACCAAAACTGAGAGGTTATACCTATCAGGAAAGATTGAACAGTCTTGGTCTCTTTTCTCTGGAAAAGTGAAGACTGAGGGGTAATCTGATCGACATCTTCAAGGTTACCAAGGATTTGATAAGGTAGACATGGAGAAGATGTTTCAACTTTTGGCAAGGCCACAATTAGGGGTCATAATTATAAGATAGTCACCAATAAATCCAATAGGGGGTTCAGGGGAAACTTCTTTACTCAAAAAGAGGTGAGAATGTGGAACTCACTACCACAGGGAGTGGTTGAAGACAATAGAATAGATACATTAAAGAGGAAACTAGATAAGTACATGAGAACGAAAGGATTGCCAGGATATCTAGATAGGGTTAGATAAAGAGGGGAGGAGATTTGTGTGGAGAGTAAACACCAGGATAGACCAGTTGGACCAAATGGCCTGCTTCTGTTTTGTAAACACTTTGTAAATGAGCCCTTGGGTCAACTCTCAAAATGGCTTCTGAAGTGATTAATGTAGAGCCCAAAGCTAGATATTACCTTGGAAAAATTGCTTCAAGATACTTTGACGTCCGGGCACCTGGTAGATCATTTACAGTTAGCCTATTTATTGCCATCTAGAATTATGAATTTTGATAGACAATTAAGTCTTACTTATTAAGGCTGGTAATTACTCCAATGGTCTTCAACTGTCTTGTTTGCCTCTGGAGAATTAAGCAAATTAATTGCAGTAATTAGGTATTTCAGAGCAATGAATCCAGCCTAGTACATCACTGACAATACCTAAGCTTCAGTCTAACTGAAAAACGCTACTAATCTCTACTTTTAGATGTTCTTTTCACTTGTTGCACTTTATATCCAGCCCGATATAACCAAGCAATGGACTTAAAAGAAAAACTCAAAATGCTTGAAACAAATTTTCTGAAAAACACTAATTGACACTGTTCTTGATCAAGAGTAAATTTCAAACAATATCTGCACACAGTTCAGCATCCTGTAGAGAGGTGGTGGGGTGTCAATGTCATAGCTAGAGTCGAAGCTGCCAGTTTTTTGAACTCAGTGAACTCAGCTGTTCATTAAGGCCTCCAATGTAAAATGAACCTGGTTCTGCTTCTAACTACCTGGGCCCTAACCTCTTGGGATTCCAACCCTAAACCTCTTCACCTCTCTACCTCTCTCTTCTCCAAGACAGTCTTTAAGACCTAACTCTTTGACCAAAGCCTTTGGCCACCTGTCATAATGTCTCCTTATGTGGCTCAGTGTCAAATTTATGTTTGATAATCGCTCCTGTGAACTGCCTTGGAATGTTTTACTACAGTAAAGGCACTGTACTGCACTGTACTGTTGTTGTTGTGTTATTATAATGATATAAGCAACAAATGCTCATAAGGAATTGGGTAAACATGTGTGTGCAGTTATTAAAACGAGACACGTGAGAACAGTTATCATAGGTATAAAGCTTGAAGACATCAGAGCTGTGCATGTGTGCTCTGCTCAAAGCAAAAGTGAAACTAAGACTGGATCACAGGACACATTTACACTCTAGTGATGTCAAACTGCTATGCCGTAAAGGCATGTTACAACAGTTGTATCCTGAAAAAGTTCAGAGATATTGAGAATTCTGCCATGCCTTGTCTTCAGGAAATCCTGAGAGAGAGCTGAAGCTGATAATATGGTGAAACCACCATTGTTTTTGGCAAATAATGTTTGTTATCATATTGCGTTAAAAGAAGACTCAACATGAAATAGCATTTTCAGTCCTTATTTTCAACATTGAAGCCACATTTATACATCTTTGATACCATGGACTTATTGCAGGAAACTACAACACTTAGGCCAGAATTTCACCCCCCATGGGCGGCCACGCACCCGACCCTAACGGACGTGCAATAGCGCGAGATAACGTCGAGTGAGCGTCCCAATGTCATCGTGCACTCAGGTGATATTTCACTTGGCGGGTGTACACGGCAGTCGGAAGCACGCCCGCCGACGGTTAAGCGGACAATTAAGACCGTTAACCATGCAATTAACAGTGATTTTACACGGACCATCCACATTTACAGTTGGCGGACAGGCCATTCTCCCAGGCAGCATTCGCATTTTGACTCAATCCTCGATCCAGGGCGGGACGAAATCTCTGAGGGGAAATAAAGTAAGAAGAGGTATCTAGGGGCCTGACTTTTTATGAGGTATGCTTGATGGTGCTTGACTGTGCTGCGTGGACATGTTTTTGCAGCATTTTTTGCCAGTTCCTTTATTCTGTGGAGGCCTGCAGCTCCCTGGGACATCTGTCTGTCTTCAGGGACCTCACTAGGAGGGCTCACCCACACCCTCAGTGAGGTCGGCGACTGCCCTCTTTCCAACCCCCGCCCCAGCAGCGCTGAGCATTTCAGCGTGCGTCTCATGCTGGCTGGCCGTTAATTGGTCGGCCAGCGTGGGATCGCGGCCAGGGGGCCGATTGCGGCCGGGGGCCCATTTTCCATCTGCGTCCGAGCGAAAAATTCAGGCCTTACACTACTTTTTATTCGACCCTCGCAGTTCACCATCCTGCGAGTCTTACTGTCCTGCTAATTATAACCGTGCAGTCCTGCACCAGACATGACATTCGAGTGAATTAGAAGCCTTGGAGGAGTGAGATTTGCATCACTCAGGACAGAAACCACTTAACATGTGTGCGAAGTTGTGATGTAAATGCAGTCAGAGCCCTCGAAATTCCCAAGCAGATCCTGGGCAGAGGCAGAGCGAATTATTCAGGGGCTGAAATTTGGACCAGAACCCGATTGTCGCAGGATATCTGCCTTTTTTAAAAAAAAAGCTTTTATTTTTTCAACCCTGGGATGTTGGGCCTCGTTGGCTGGGCCAGCATTTATTGCCCATTCCTAATTGCCTTTGAGAAGGTGGTGGTGAGCCGGCTTCTTTAACTGCTGCAGTCCACTGTGTTGTTAGGGAGGAAGTTCCAGGGATCTGACCCACAAGCTGTGAAGGATTGACGATATAGAACCAGAACAGCCTAGATGGGCTCAATGGCCTTCTTCTGTGCTGTGCTATTCCATGATTCTATATTTCCAAGTCAGGGTGGCGTGTGACTTAGAGGGAGTTTGTAGTCCCAATTGATTTTCTAGTGGGAGAACTTAGTACAATTCTTCTGCCCATACCCCTACATTAAGGGGGTGAGTCTGGGGAAATTCAGGGGACAATCAGGGCCCTCAATCAATCGAGAGGGAATTCACAACAGCTAAGAGATGGCATGAGCCTGGCTGAGGCCTCAGAGCAGGCTCAAGAACCCAGACCAACCCGCAGTTAATCTAACCCACTGTAATACAGGAAAAAACACACTGAACGCATGAAGGTTCTAGTTCAGAGGACTTTTATTCCACTGACACTAAACACGTTAAGGTTAAAAAAAAGTTATTTCAAAGCTACCAAAAACAAACAAACGTGTTGAGAGCTCACCCCCCCCGATCCGAACAGTTCCAAACCGGCCTGCCTCCTGCTTTTGTGCACAAAAGCCATGACTCCACCTCCTCAAGCCCGCCAAAACCCCTGTCCGATCCCGAGGGAGGCCCGGGTGCAGACAAGCCTACCCACCCCCACGTCCTATCACCGCTATCCCCGCCAGCCGGCAGAGCGGCACCAGACCTGCACAGCTACCAAGGCAACTGCGGGGTCCAGTATCTAGGCCTGTGACAAAATACCCCATAGGGAATGCCCCGCAGAGGTCAGAAATCGGGGAGACAGCACGACTGCCCCTGACGACCCCCCGACGAATCCGCCTCCATACCAGGAAGAGGCAGCAGAGCTTTTATTTACCCATTCGTGGGATGTGGGGGGATCACTGGCTAGGCCAGCATTTGTTGCCCATTGCTGATGGCTCTTGAGAAGGTGGTGCTGAGCCACCTTTTAGAACCAGCGCAGTCCATCTAGTACACCCACAGTGCTGTTAAGGAGGGAGTTCCATGATTTTGACCCAGCATGAATGAAGGAATGGCGATATTTTTGCAAGTCAGGAAGGTGTGTGGCTTGGAGGGGAACTTGCAGCTGGTGGTGTTCCCATGTGCTTGCTGCCCTTGTCCTTCTAGGTGGTGGAGGTTGCCGATCTGGAAGGTGCTCTGGAAGGAGCATTGATAAGTTGCTGCAGTGCATCTTGTAGACGGTGCACACTGCAGCCATGGTGTGCCAGTGGTGGAGGGAGCGAATGTTTAAGTTGGTGAAGAGGGTGGCTATCAAGCAGGCTGCTTTGTCCTGGATGGTTCTGAGCTTCTTGAATGTTGTTGGAGCTGCACTGATCGAGGCAAGTGGAGAGTATTCCATCACACTCACGACTTGTAGATGGTGGGCAGGTCTTTGGAGAGTCAGGAGGTGAGCTACTTGCCACAGAATTCAAGCAAGTGGCAAGTGTGAGGAAGCAGGATTAAGGACTACAGAGCCCAGAAGCTGATGAAGAGCCTGGAGAAACTGTTGTATGCTTGTGAAACTATTTTAGAAATCCTTGTTTTCTGCTCAAGGCCAGCAAACCTACAATAACTTTTTTAACATTTATGCTCTGAGAAGCCCTGGCCATGTGCCAACTGTGGTTGAACATATCTTTGGAGATTTCATCACATGACCTTCCGCTTCTAACAGTCCCGCCCCAGTCAAACATCTCTATCTTCGTCCAATAATTTTTATAACTAATACATTGAAACGCTCAAATAAAATTGGACAAAGCAAATGCAGAGCAGTAGGATGCATGGCATTTAATGTTTTTTATCTCCTGAATTTTGGTCCCAGGAGTGTTCAGGAGATGAATCTTTAATTCCTCAAAACTCCAGGTCCGTTCTGGAGGACTGGCAACCCTCTGATGAAGTCCTCTTGGCAACCGAGCAGAAACTGTGGCTGACTTTCAGCCCTGTGGAAAGCTGAGGCCACTTATAACACCCCGATTGATCATTTGCCTTTGACTGAAATCAGCTCACGTTGCACTGACCTGGCATTGAACCTGTGACTACCTTATCCATACAAGGCTTAACTCCACACTTCATTCATCGAGGAGCTAGGTTTCATTTTAACCCTGGAAATGGATAGGTGCAGAGGGGGAGCCATTATCTGCCCATTTCACCCTACTAAATTCCACCCCTGAAACACACTTTTTGTACCATCATATTGACGTGCTTGTGGTATTGAAATACATTAAAAATGCTGCACCCATTGCACATGAGGGATGATCACTCAACTCTGATTTTAACAAGGCAGTAGGCAGTATTCGCAAGGTAAACTGAAGATTTCCCAATGTCAGGAGCCACAAGCTTTGTTGGCGCCAGCAATGGTCCAACAGATGGAAGTGGGAATTCTCCTGCCCGGGAAGTCAGCAGCACTTTCCCAATGACGGATCAGCTTTTTCGTTTGCCAGTGGGATTTTCTTCAACTGAGAGCTGCTTGACAGACAAGAGTTTTAAAGCTTGCATTAAAAATTTTTTTTAAAAATCAGTTAAAATGGAATCACATAACCTCCTTAAAAGCACCACATCTGAGCAAGGATATATCAGCCATGGAGGAAATACAATGCAGATTTATCAGAATGCCACCTGTCCTTCAATGTTTACATTCTGAACAGAGATTATACAAGCTAGGGTTGGAATTCTGGAATTCAGAAGGTTAAGGAGTAAGTTGATAGAAGGCTTCAAGATATTAAGGAGAATAAGTAGGGTACATTGAGAGAAATTATTCTCAGAATTGAAATTAGGAAACACCTCTCCATATCAAGGCAGTAGGAGTTTGGAATTCCCTGCTATAAGGGGCAACTGATGCCCATTCACTGTTGTTAAGCTTAAATTAGATTTGGATAGATTTTTGTTATCCAAAACTATTAAGGGATATGGTGCAAAAGTGGGCATGTGGCATTAGGTCACAGATTAGCCATTATCTCATTGAATGGCAGAATAGCCTAGAGGGGCTGAATGGACTCCTTCCCTTTCTATGTCCCTATCTTCCTATGTTCAGTGGCTGACCTGCCTCCTGGGTGCAAATTGGTCACCTGTTCCTTGGAGACACCTCCGTTAAAAACAGTAGCGGGTGGTTTAGTAGGTAGGTTTGTGAATTTGACAATTTTTACCTGCCCTGCCAACCAACCTTTGCTTTATCATTGAATCCCCATTCAATCATTTCTTTTGAACACTTTTGTTCATTACAGCATTGGAAATGGAAACATGTTTGACTGGCTCAGGCTTATTGCAGATGGGTTGCAATCTCCAGGAATGTGTCTCGCCAGAGTTGGCAACCTTATTGCTGGGTCATTTAAAAAAGAGTTGTTGGACACCATAAACTGCCCAGCCCTCTTCCCCCATCCAATAAGCTGTATTTACTCCTCATCTCACTGACACCAACACTGAATTTTAGCTAATGGTCGTTAACTGTATGCTAATTGTATTGTTAAGACAAACAGGTGAAAGGCATTGTTTAATTAAGTACTTAGAGCACTTACAAAGAGAGACTGGAGGTGTCAGCTGTGGCTCAGTTCATAGCACCCTTGCCTTTGAATCAGAAGGTTGTGGGTTCATGTCCCACTCCTGGAAACCAAGAACTGTGAATGTACTCGAAAGAGTTACATGTGATCTGTTGATAACTCGAAAGAGTTACAAAGAGAGACTGCTGGGGCACTGGGTTGGTAGGTAGAAGGCAGACATATCTCATGCTGTATTCCATGAATAAACCTATTATCAAGAAAAGTATTAGTGTCAAGTTTTATAATTCACCAACTGGCTTGGGATTGGATTAACAACGATGATATTCCCTTTACAAACAAAAGTGCATTCCACTGGTTCTCATCTTGCCTCTGTTGGTGTCTGTTAAGTATCACACTCAACCTGATGTATCTTTGCACATCTGACCCCTGCACTATCTGGATTTAGCTAATAAAGGTGTATGTGTTTTGGATGTGTGATACCAAAAATAATCAGAATGGCTATTGGAATGTTAGCCTTTATAACCAGAGGATGAGTAAATGAAGAGGGGGTGGGGGTAGGGGGGGGGGGTGGGGTTTATTGCTACAGTTGTACAAATCCCTGGTTATATACCATATCTGGATTGCTACATACAGTTCTGAATATATTGACATGGGAGGGCGTGCACCGGAGATTCACCAGAATGTTACCAGGGCTCCAAGGTTAGATTCTGAGGAGAGTTTACATAAATTGGTCCTGTACTCCCGGGATTATAGAAAGTTAAGGGGTGATTTTTAGGATTTTGAAAGGGGTTGATAGGATAGTGAGAGAGAAACTATTTCCGCTGGTCAGTTGTCGAGGATATGGGGGCATACTTTTAAAGAATCAGTGTCAGGTTGTTCAGGAGAGAAGTTGGGAAACATTTCTTCAGGAAAAAGGTGTTAGAATTGCGAAACATTCTCCCACAAAAAGCAGTAGACGCTAGTTTAATTAATAATTTAAAATGTGAGATTGATAGATTTTTGCACACTAAGGATATTAAAGGACATAGAGCAAAGGTCGGTAAATGGAATTCAGGTATGCTGGACCGCTTTCTTGTTCTAATTTATCTTGTTCATTTAAACATCAGAGTACACACACTAACAAATTGAAAAGCAGAATACTGCCATTGCTGCAAATCTGAAATAAGAACAGAAAATGCTGGAAACGCTCAGCAAGTTTGCAGAGAGAGAATCGGAGTTAATGACCGGGATTTTCCGGCTCTGGTGCGGTGGATGTGGTGAGCCAGCCAAAATTTCATTGAAACTTCGGCGGCACTGGTACTTGGCGGGCGTGATCGGAAAATTCCGCCAAATGTTTCAGGTTGGGAGATCTTTCATCAGAACTGGGAAAAGTTAGAGATGTAATAGGTTTTGCTCAAGGGGGTGGGTGGGACAACGGGAAGGCCTGTTATAGGGGAAAGACAGGAGAGATTGAATGATGGAACAGTTAGTTTTCCAGGGCCAAAAGAAATGATGATGGGGCAAGAAAATAAACAAAGAAATAAAAGATATGCCTAGAACAGTTGTCCTGCTGCCTGAAAGCAAATAAAAGTAATTGTTGACTTCAATGCTGAGTCCAGAAGGTTGTAGAATACTCAATCAAAAGATAAGGTGCTGTCTCTCACGCTTGCATTGAGTTTCACTAGAACAGTGCAGCAGGCCAAGGACAGAGATGTCAGCGCGAGAGCAAGGAGGAGAGTTAAAATAGGAGGACATTGAAAGTGTGGGGTCATGCTTGTGGACTGAACGGACATGTTCCGTAAAGTGGTTACCTAAGCTGCGTTTGGTCTCCCCAATATAGCAGAGACTGCATTGTGAGCCATTAATACAGTATGCTAAATTGAAAGGAATACATTTAAATCGCTGCTTCACTTGGAGGGATTGTTTGAGGCCTTGGGCAGTGAGGAGAGAGGATGTCAAAGGGCTGGTATTACATCTCCTGCACCTGCACGGAAAGGTACCGGGGAAGGGGGTGGGCATTGGGGGTGAATTGGAAAACTTCATCAACTTCACTTCCAATTTCCAACCTTCTCCCAGTTTCACATCGTCCATCTCTCTAACTCTTCCCTTCCCTTCCTTGACTTCTTGCTCTCCAATTCTGGCAATAGGTGATTAACTAATATTCATTTTAAACCCACTGACTATCATGGCTACCTCGACCACAGTTCCTCATACCCTGTAAAGATTCCATTCCATTTGCCCAGTTCCTCCATCTCCATTGCATCTGTTCCCATGAACCTTTCACACCAGTGCTTCTGAGATGTCATTGTCTTTCCTTAATTGAGGATTCCCCTCTACCATTGTTGACCGGTCCCTTGACTGTATCTGCCACACTTCCCACGCTTCTGCTCTCACCTGTTCTCCTCTCTCCCGGAACCATGGTGGGGTTCCTCTTGTCTTCACTTTCCACTCCAGCAGCCTTCCTATTCAATGTCTCAGATTCCACCATTTTCCCCAGCTCCAGTGTCATGCAACTACCAAACACATCTTCATCTAACCTCCCCTTTAAGCATTCCCTCTGTGATACTCTCCTCTATCAACATTTCAGACCTAACCCCTAATTTTTTTCCTTTGTTCTCTTACTTTTGTTTTCTGAAAGCAGCACACCAGCTCTAGGCACATCTTTTGCTTCTTTGTTTCTTTCTTGCTTCATCACCGTAGAGCTCTTCTCTTCTCTTCATTCAATCTCCTCTGTTCCCCAGTTTATAACAGCCCTCCCTTTTGTCCCTGTCCCATACATCTCTTGCTCAAAACCTATTACGTCTCCAACTTTTTCCAGTTCTGATGAAAGGTCCTTGACCTGAAAGATTAACTCTGTTTCTAATTCCACAGAAGCTGCCTGACCTGCGGAGTCCAGAACTTTCTGCTTTTATTCCAACTGTAACGACGTAAAATCAGGCCTTCATTGAGACACTGTACCTCACAATCCAATATGTGTGGTCAGGTACATTACACTTCGGGAATCCAAACTGAGTACAATATGATTCACTTAGATTTCTAATTCTAACTTTCATCTCTACATTTCATGCATACTATCTCTAAATCATACTACATCAAGTTACATACAAGTAACAACAGAATAACAACATGGAGCCAGCAAGTATGTCCTTAACTCTTTTCAATTTCTTCCAATCGCTTTATTACCATGTTAAATGCTCTCATAAACTCTTCTAACCACTTTATTAACATAAGCACAAATGACCTGCTCTCCAACCTGATGGGCAATGCAGACTAGCCTTTTGATCTGCAGAAGCAGATTTGTCTTTGACATATGCTCAGCAGGGAGCTGGGCAGAATGGCCTCGACTCCTATTTCTGATGAAGAGTCATACGATCTCGAAACGTTTAACTCTGTCTTCCTCTCCACAGATGCTGTCAGACCTGCTGGGTTTTTCCAGCGATTTTTGTTTTTGTTCCAGGTTTCCAGCATCCGCAGTATTTCTGCTTCTATTTTGGCCTACTCCTATTGTTATGCAGAGCAGCCTCCTGCTTTCCTGCTTTAGACTCCCTGCAAAGTTCTGAACACAGTTTGCCCGCAGCTACTTTATTGGAGGCACCAGGCAAAAGAAAACAGAAGATAAAAAATGTGCTTTTTTTTTTTCCCCTTATAAGTTGCAGGGGCTTCAGATGAAGAGGAGAGCATACATTGAAAAATGGTCTCACTTTATTGCCTTTGAAAGCTTAGCAAGAAACTAGAACATTCAGTAAATAGTTGGCAGTAAATACAAATCCTTAAACCTATAGCTCGCTGATTTTTTTTTGAGGGGTTTGTAAATGTTTCACCATAATAATGTCCCACGAGGTCTCGGCTTTCAGGAGTAACTGAACTAATGATGTCCAGCATACTAATAATCCTCCTGTTAGACCATATCAAACTTTTTTTGCTGCACTTCAGCTTAACTGCCCATGTCACTGAATCTGTGAGTAAAATCATACAACTTATTTGTATCTTTGCTTTAATGTTTTCAGGTTACAGTGAATCCTATCCATAAAATCCACTCTTGGGGCATTAGCATTTCATTTTAATTACAGATGACTTCTGCTGGTCTTTACCCAGAGAGCGGCAAAAATGTGACATTTATTACCACAGGGAGTGGCCGTGGTGAACAGTATAGGTGCATTTAAGGAGAAGTTAGATAAACACATGAGGGAGAAAGGAATGGATATGTTGATTGGGTGAGAGGAAGTAAAGTGGGAAGAGGCTTGGGTGGAGCATAAATGCCAACATGGGCTAGTTGGGCTGAATAGCCTGGCTCTCTGCTGTACCCTCTAGCAATTGGCTTCTCATTCAACTTTCTATTAATTATGCACTCAGCCAGATACCTGATTTCTTCAAAAGCTTTTATTTATTTTTGAGAATGACCAAATGTATTAAAAGATATATATATATATATTTCAACTGCACCCTTTTCTGTTAATTTCACAAATGAGGTTGAATGGTCTTACTTGTGGGTGGTTCCAATAGTAGATCCAGGTCTCCCTTTATCTTAATCAAGGTAGACTTAAAACACTTTGGGCTGAATCTTCAGGATCGTCAGGGGAAGTCAAGCCACGCCCATTTTAACGGCACTAGCTGCCGTATTCCGGCAATTTTAAAGGTCCCAAAGACACTTTGAGAAGCTATGGAGAGAAGCTATGTAAGGTAAATGAGTCTAGGGCATAGGATGGCAGGTAAGTGGCTAAGGGGAACAGGTGGCAGGTTAATGGATAAGCAGTAGTGTGGCAGGCGGGTGGGTGAGGGGGTAGGGTGGCTGGTGAGCGGTTGAGTGGATTGGGTGGTAGATTGATGGGTGAGGGGGTAGGGTGGCAGGTAAGTGGGTGAGAGGATGAGGTGCAGCAGGCGTGTCTGGGTAGTTGGAGGGGTCGGGGGGGGGGCTTAGTCAGGTAGTCAGGGGTTGTTGTGGCACTGGAGCAGTAATCACTGGGTTGAGGGGTTAGCCAGGTGGTCAGGGAGGTGAGGAGAGGGTAGTCAGGGGGTCGAGTGGGGAGTTAGGTGGGGGTCAGTAGTATAGTTGCCCAGGAGTTAGAACTGGTTTTAATCCTTTTAACTTTTCCTGGGTAACTGTTCTGGTAAGTGAATAGGAACCATCCAAGTCTCCGACTTTAACTCAAGAGTTTCAAAGGTTCCAAGACACGGGGGAATTGTCCATTGGAATTCCAAACTTCCAGGGCAATCTGTGCATAGTCAGCACGTGGGGACTCCTGAGGGGTCTCCCAGCACATCTTGATGCGGGGGTTCCTCCGGAGATTGGAAGTTCTGGGCCATTGTTTGTCAGTTCAGTTCTCAAGGTTCTTGGTCACTCTTCAAAGATCTTTGGATATTCTGAAAGGCCCACTAACGCCCCCTTGCCATTGAGAAGCATCATACTGCACAAAATTCACTAAGCTTATCCTAAACCCAATTAACAAAAACATGTTTTTCAATAAACAATGGCCTATTTTGCATTTAAGTTACCCCTCTGTTGCCCTCTCTACATGGCCTATTCCCGCTCCTGCGTCTTATGTTCCTATGGTTGCCTTGTTTCAAAGAGATCTAACTTGATCAAAGAAGTGTTTATTGCAGAATTTTGGTTTCCTCATAATCTCGAACATAGAAATTTGAGCAAATAGCTAAAGCATTTCCTCACCAACATTGTTATTGGCAGTTGGGGTAACAATGTGAGATTGATAAGAGGCTGGATTATACTTTTGAGTAAACAATGTGGCTTGGGTGCAGAAAATCAGCCAGCGTGCCAGTTATTTTGCACCCTCCCAATTGGCATTTCCAGTCAAAATATGCTGTCAGCCATTAAATGTTGACCAGTTAAGGATGTGTCCATGAAACGATACCATGGGATGTATGCCCCATGTTTACTGGCCTCCAACATTGCTATAGCAGGTGGGCAGGATTTTATCATTGAGTTCCCTCCTGAAACCCTGCATTCAAAAGGAAGGATATTCAATCAGCCTGGGGATTATGAATGAACAAAGTTGTGCAGGCGGGACAGGCCAGACCGCCTGTCGGAAGAGGAGGACTCCAGAGGAGGTCATAGGCCTGGAGGAGGTAGACAATCTGAAGCTGGAATAGTTGCACATGGGTGGAGCAGTGTTTTGGGGACCTGGACCTTGTGGGGAATGGGGTGGTCATTCTTTTCACTCACCGGCATGCCTTGAGGATTTGTTTGTGGAAATACTGAAAAGTGTGTTTCTTATTTATAAAATTAACGATTTTCATAAATTTAAAAATCTTGGTCCGGGGTGGTCACTGAACCCTGGTGGGGAGAGGGTAATTGGAGGTTGGCCATTACCAGGGGGGGTCCCTGAGACTGGGGGTGTAGGATTCAATGATTGCAATAGTGGGCGGAGAGGCAGGTAAGCTTCAGAGCTGAGGGTAAGCACTTCTGGCCCACAAGCAGCACTGTCAAGGACACTTACCTTTTCCAGGAAACCTGTCCTTGCTACCCTTTAGCAACTGGGCTTTCCTGGAAGACAAGTTAAGTCTGAGACATGCAACCTCATTGTAATATTTAAATAAGCAATCCCCCTCCTGGGGGTGGGTTGGTTGTCCACCCTTTGACCCACCTCCAATAAGGTTAAAAGTGACAAGGATGGTGGCAGGTTGGGGTTGAGCTTAGGATTCTTAACACGTTCACATCTGCTTCAAACACACCTCTTTGTGGGGGTTAAAATTCCCTTGATTAGCTGTGTTTTTCTACCTGCACAGATGCTGCCTGACCTGCTGAGTGTTTCCAGCATTTTCTGATTTTAACTCAGACTTCCAGCATCTGCAGTGTTTTGCTTTTGTTTTTTATTTCAGATTTCCAGCATCTGCGGTATTTTGCTTATGTTTAGGTTGCAAAGATCCAACATGGAGAGAAAGGCCTGCATTTATATCAAGAGACATTCACTAATCCTGGAGTTCCCCGTGTGAAGCAGAGAATGAGTGTTGCAGTTGGATCTCTGCCCTGTACTCTCTTCCTGCTGTCAGTGCAAGCCTAGTGCATTGACTGTACAGTGTTTCTTTATCGTGTCCCTCAGGGTCACCTTAAAGTGCTTCACTTTTAATGGCCCAGGCTTGGACTGACAAGTGGCAAGTAACGTTCACACCACACAAAGTGCCAGGCAATGACCATCTCCAACAAGACAGAATCTAACTGTCGTCCCTTGATGTTCAATGGTATTATCATCGCTAAATCCACCACTATCGACATCCTGGGGGGTTACCATTGACCAGAAACTGAACTGGACTAGTTACTGTGGCTACGGGAACAAGTCAGAGGCTAGGAATCCTGCGGTGAGCAACTCACCTCCTGACTCCCCAGAGCCTGTCTTCCATCCACAGGGCACAAGTCAGGAGTGTGATGGAATACTCTCCACTTGCCTGGATGAGTGCAGATCCAATTTCTTCCGAGGATGCCCCGTACAGAAGCATCAGCTTCAACTGCAAAATGGTATCAGCAACACACAGAAACATCATTAACATTCTCCTCCTATTTGCCGTTGCTTTTTTTTTTGATCTACATGCAGCTCACCTCATGCTTGCAGAGTGCTGCTGATCCCTTTCCAGACTTGGTAATCTTTGCCTAGAGCGGCTCATCCTCTGTAAGGCTTCTGACTCATGAGCAAGTTTGCTGACCCTTCCCCCACAGCTGCGTTATCACGAATTTGACTGCAAAATCCCCTCACCCATCTCCGCTAGCAATATTTCAGTCTCAAGCCAGTACATAAATTCTCAATCTCTGAAGCCAAGTGCGGTTGATCGACAATTCGTCACTTCATATATAAAGCCCACTCGTCTGTTCTGCTGTTTGGATAGAATCATGCCCTTCATATCAATAGCATTCTTGCAAAAATGAAAAAAAAAAAGCCAACAAATTGTTATAATTCTTTGTCACCATGGTGCAGGTGATATTCCATATGGGTCTGGGTATCCTGTGAGTCCAACAAAGCATTGACTCACCTTTTATATAGTTACATCTTCTTGCTCAATAAATTTGCCACACCAGCACCTAGGGATCGTGTTCTAGTTTCCTTTATCCTTGTGTTTATTTTTAATAATCTTCCAATGGAGCATCATCAGAACAGATCATTTAAATAATTAATCCAGTACAATCTTATACATGTTAAGATCAAAGATACTGAGCTGCAAATGAAAGTGTTTCTTATGCTCATGTGAAGCCCACAGAGACCAATTCATTCATTACCAAACTCCACATCCTGAACCACGCTGGAGAGACAATCCTTTTGGGCTCTCTGCGCATTATCTTTTACACAACCAAAGATCATTATAACTGCCGAATTCAGCTATTAAATTTCTGTTGGGTGTTTTACTCCAGTACACATAATTTATCTGCTAGTTTTAGAAAAGTCTCGTCACGCACTGTTGGATCTCTCACACTTGCTGTGTGACTGTTGCACTGGTCTTCTTGACTTCAGGTATCTAAACGGCAAAGAAAACAGCAAGATTTTTGTTTAAGCAAGAGGTGGACCCGATAAACGTTGCCCGATAGGTAAATGTCCAACATATTGCTGCTTAACAGGTGAAAAGAGCAAATGAGGGTGACTGTCCTAATGGCTGAAAAAAGGTAGGTATCGTGACATAGATTATTTGCAAGAGATAATTGCAAATAATGATTTATTATTAATAAATAATTATATTTATTATAATAAATAAATATAATTTATTTATATTTATTTACAATATTTAAATAAACATATGTATTCATTTATAATAAATCAATTATTTAGTTATAATTTATATATAAATTATAAATTTATAATTTATACCTTTTCCCCAGTTTTAGTCGGATGTGTGACAGCTATAAGGGAGCGATTCTGCCCCTGATCGGGGCGGAAATTGTTTTAAGTGCTTCTATGAAATTGCAGTCAGACATCCAATAATTTTCAACCCATTAAATTTAATGGGGTGGGAAATCACAGGCGGAACGTTCAACCTTGCCCAAGATACACTCCCTGCAGCGCTACCTTGCACGAGGATTGTCAGATGGCATCAGGATCTAAACTGTTTCTGATCCAACTTAGAGCTCAACACACAGTACCAAACACAGTTGCATCAAACTCTGATTCTTCATCCAATGAATGTTGGTGAGCCATTGTAGATGTTGTTAGCAATGAGTATATGCTAGGATTAGCACACGCCAGGACCTCGGAGTTGGTGATGGCGAAGATACGTCTGATATAAATGAAACCTATATTCCCAAAGTCCTTCTACTGGGTGAACTGTCCACTGGGTCATGGCCGGCTGGACATCCACCCTCTTGCCTTCCTCCGCAGCAAATGCGGCAGAGACTGCTGTGCCAGAGTTGGGGATCCTGAGCCACAACTTATCAAAAGGTTGGGCACCAAGTCACAGAACATTGCCTCAAGAGATGGAAGGCTGCCAGGAAAAAGAAACACTCTGGCTACACCTACTTAGATTACTGCATTCAGTCTGGGCACTGCACCTCCGGCAGGAGATATTGGCCTCGGGATGGGGTGGGGGTTGGGGGGGTGGTGGGGGATGCATTGCAGGGTCAGCAGAATGATACTTGAGCTAAAAGGGTTAAATTATGAGGACAAGTTGCATAAGACTAGGAAGGCTTGTAATCCCTAGAATATGGAAGACAGAGGGGTGACCTAATTGAGAAATTTAAAATGATTAAAAGAATTAATTGGCGTTGTTGATAGAGAGAAACTATTTCCTCTGATGATAAGATTTTAACCTTAAAATTAGAGCGAGGCTGCTCAGTATAAAACATGCCTGTTATATTTATGTACTTACCAGAGTAACCCACCACATCTTTCCCAAATGTACAATTGAATTGGGGACTTGTATTCATGGGGCAGAATTTCACCCTTGCCGGGCAGGTGGGGGCAGGTGGGGGCTGGTGGGGGCAGGTGTGGGCAGGTGGGGGCAGGTGGGGGCAGGTGGGGGCGGGCGGGGGCAGGTGGGGGTGGGCGGGGGCAGGTGGGGGCGGGCGGGGCAGGTGGGGGCAGGCGGGGCAGGTGGGGGCGGGCGGGGGCAGGTGGGGGTGGGCGGGGGCAGGCGGGGGTAGGTGGGGGCGGGCGGGGCAGGCGGGGGCAGGTGGGGGCAGGTGGGGGTGGGCGGGGGCGAGTGGGGGCAGGCGGGGGCAGGCGGGAAGCCAACTACCGCCCGCGATCGGGGCTGGGGGGCAATTTCACGGCTGGTGAGCCAATTGAGGTCGGCCCAGCGTGAAAGGCGAGCGTCAGCGCTCAGCACTGCCTGTGCGGCCAGTGGGCGAGCGGGACCTTCATGCACATGTGCGCGAGTGCCCGCTTCCCAATCTCCCTGAGGCACGGAGCTGCCTCAGCGAGATGAAGGGATATGTAAAAAAAATGTCATGAAACATGTCCCCTCATGTGACTCTGTCACACGAGCAGGGAAATGTTATTAATGAAAAATTAAAAAGTTTTTTATTTTATTTTCATTTGCTTCTGGAAACCTCATCCCGCCCGTGGATGAGGTTTCCAAAAAAAAGCTGCAAAGGCCGCTTGGCCCTTTCACCTTCCCGCCAACCGTAAGGTTGGATGGGCAGCGAAAAATTTCTACCGACTCTGGCGTGCGCCCGCAGACCGAAACGTTTTGCAAGTGCGCGATGACGTCGTGGACGCTCGCCTGACCTCATCGCGCATCATTATACACTCGGCCGGGTCAGACGCTGCCCGCTGAGCTAAAAATTTTACCCAGGAATTCAACCATTATGTGCAACTTCATCTTTTTACACTTTTAATAACATTTAAAAAGAACAAGTGCTGGAAAGACTCAATGAGCCTGGGAGCACCTGTGGAGGGAGAAGCAGGCTTAACGTCTCATCCAATCTAATGAAAGGCCATTGACCTGAAGCAAAGGACTGAGTCACCCTAACACCATCGGGGCTCCAAATTCACCACCGTTTCTGTGTCCCGGCCCCGCATGGGTCGGAGGCACGCCGACAGTTGACACCTTCCGGTACGGCAGCCAATGAACAGGCCACATCCACGTTTGCCATCCAGTTATGGATCGGTGTCGGGTTGCAGGAGCAGGAGGCCCAATAGCTACTGGACTGACTGCGGCCCCATCATTAGATGAGGTGGTCTTGGATACCGACTAACATGCTAAAAAGTGGAAGGGCCCAAAATCTCATGGGGCCATCGGCGGGGGCGGGGGGAGAAACTCCCTCCATACGAAGGGGTATGGCCAAGGCTGAGGCTGTTGCACTTTAGTGGCTCCTTGAAGGGCCAATGAGCTAACAACCTGATGGTCCCGCCATTTACCGCCTGGAGGCTGTCTCTAAGTTGCTGCCAGCTCTCTGACTCAGCCGAAGGTTATTCTGATGCAGTGAAAGGCCCAACACCATCCTCTAGCCACCCCAAGTGGGCCGTTTAATTTAGTTAATTGCCTGCCTGCCTCTACCAGGCGGGTGGCCGTCCTCTTTGAGAAGCTACCTCTAGAAAAATCACACAGAGGTGGCGGCACATTGAACAACTGGCACACTGTGCTGCAATGCAAATTTTCTGGCTTCCCCATCTTCTAACCCAGTAGCAAGGATTTTGCAGTGGTGGCATAACTGTCAGTGTTCACCGTCATTACTGCTCTAGGACTGACAGTAGCTTCTGGAGTCCGCACATGCACAGTTAAACATGCAAACCCAGAAGTTGTTGCCAGTGATCCTCTGCTTCCACAGGGGTCATTCTGTTAAAGTTCCTGCACTCTTCAATCAATTACTGAACTGATGAGAATTTGTCCCTTTACACTGTTACCAGTGTCATGGTAAAAACCCTTGAAAAAATTGCACCTTGTTGAATGAGCGTAACTAGATTTTTAATGGTGTACTAACTTCATAATTACTGCCAACATCCTCATTCATGGGCCCTAAGAAACTAGTTTTATATTTATGCAATGTCAAGTTTCTCCATCAAAATAATCTTATTTTTTAAAAAATAAACTTCATTCTACTTCCTGGTTTGCCTACTGTGAGAGTTCTTTAGTGTGATTGGTTGCTTTCTCTGCTGGATGACATCACTATACTGCCGCTGGATGCTCTGGAGATCCCCTTGACTTGGCACTGGAAATGGGAAACCCATGGCGCAGTGATCACTAATCCTTTGTGTGCAGCTTTCTTCAAGGCCAGTGATGAGTACTGCCCCTTCCACACTGACTGCAAAACCCAGGTTGTTAATTCCATTTCTGTCCCCACAGATTTTGTCCAATAGAAAAATAAAACAGATATGTTAAAACAACCTTTCTCATATGGCAGCACTGACATGTGATGGCTGAACAGAGGAGCAATGCCTGGCTGGGCTCCTACTGTAATAACGTGTGGTACATTGAGCTGGCAGTGAGGCTGGAAATCAATGATTAGGAACAACGTCAAGGGGTGCTGCATTCGGAGAAAAGTAAATGGATGAAATGGCAGCTCACAAATCAACTGATCCACGTTGTTGTCTATGCTCCACATGAGACCCTCCCATTCCTCTTTGTTTAACTTTATCAATATATCCTTTCATTTCTTTCTCCCTCATATATTTATTTAGCTTCCTCTTAAATGCACCTATAATATTCACCTCAGCTATTCCCTGGTGCGTCAGGTTCCACATTCTCATCACTGCCTGTGTAAAGAGGTTTCTTCTAAATTTCCTAATGGATTAATAGTATACAACAACGCAAGAACTTGGAGCAGGAGTAGACTTGACAACCCAGCGAACCTGCTCCAGCGTTCAATACCATCACGGCCAATTAATGACTATCTTATGATCTGTTATGCACTTGATTTTCCAGACAAGTTCCTCATTAGAAACATCAAACTTTATTGACAGGCTGCAGCAACAGTTACATGCTCCCATCAAGCTCCACAACAAGGAAGAAAATTCCCACTCTAAAGTTCCCCGTGCTTAGAGCTGATTTGTTCACACAGTCACATGACACTACATAACACAATAAGTCTCAAAGCTACAGTCACTGCATTCTTTAAAGCTACAATTACTACAGACCCTGGTTTGGGCCTCGACAACAAGTGGAAACAGTTATCTACAGTAACCTGTCAAATGCTTTCATAATCTTAAAGATCTTTATCAGATCAAGCTCAGTCTTCCCTTTCTGAGAGAAAAGAGCTCCAGCCTGTTCAGTCTTTTCTGACTGGTATAAGCTCAGACGCAACTGACCCACATATTGCACTTCTCTTCAGCTGTCTATTGGACAAGTCACCTATAACATCTTGGTGTTGCCAGATAACAAAGGTGGCTTTAATATATCTGCTTTTTGTTAATGTTACTGCAAATGGAAATTGATAACATTAGGCAAAATTGCTGATTTATTGATAAAGGTACCTAAGTTATTTCGAATTTCATAGGATATACAACTCGACAGCCATTCAGCTCAACCAGTTCATGCTGGTGTTTATGCTCCACTTGAGCCTCCTCCCATCTTTCCCCATCTAAATCTATCACCATAACCCTCTGACAGGAGGCTAAGACCTCACTCTATATTTTTTAATTATATGTACATATATACACATGGATGGCTTTGACTCAGGCAAAAGGAACATTCTAGCAGAGAGATTGACACCTCATTATCTCTAAAGAGGCGCGAATGACCCCTGTGACTGCAGAGATCAAACCCAAGGGAATTGTACAAAGGCCATTCATGTTTCTTAAGCCAGGCCCAGCCAATGGAGACTACCATCTAATATAATACAACAAACCCTGAAACCTCTTTTGAAATTATTAATGGTTGAAACATTACCAAGCTCAAGAATCCTGACTAAAAAATATACATCCTTGCCCAAGCCAAAGTGGACAGACAGAAGTCATATGACCACCCCCATCTTACCTCTATGCTGCTGGAACCTGTAAAATTGCCTCTTGGAGATACAAAGCTCAGGCTGCCATCTTCCATCTAGCAAGCAGCAGCTTAGAACCAGAGCTCTGTCCAGGTTTAACTGCCCAGTCCCCATCTACACTGTTTCTACTGGACTTCTGTACCAGCGCCTGTGAGACTAATTCATCTCTACTGGAAAAGTGGATTATCCAGCATCAGTTTCAGCCTGCTGACCGCTGTGAAGAATTACACCATTGGGTTTATGATTCTGGACTCTGGGCTCCTGTGAAACAATAATTGTTTATTCTGCGGCTTTTTTGCCTTGTAACCCCTATCTTTCTCCATTCCCCCCCCCCACTTTATTGTATGAGTGAAAAATTTGTGACCCCCTCCTCTCGTGTTTGAGTGTGTGCGAATAAACTAACCCTCTGATTTTACCTTGTCTCGTGTTTGCTGTGGAGTTATTAATAGAAATTGGATCAGACCAAAGCAGAGGGGTTGAGAAAATACACCACCACTTATGAAGGGGGAAATCAAAATCAAAATAACTTTCTGTTTACAGACAGGTGTTGAGAGGAGAAATCAGGGCTGTTTAAATTAAACTCCCTCCTGCCCGTAACACCTCTATTATCTCTTCCATTAAATGTACCTTTATGGATCACTTTGACCATTCCCTGCAGTATGGTGTCAGTTCTACATTCTTACCAGTCTCTTGATAAAGAAGTTTCTTCTGAATTCCCTATTTGATTCTTAGGTAGCTATCTAACATTGATAGTCTCTAGTTTTGTCCCCCTCCCACTCCCCCCAGCCCCCACAATTTGAAATACTCGGGCTTACGAACAGACGAACAGACGAGATAGGAGCAGAAGCAAGCCATTCAGCCCCTCGAGCCTGCAAGACACACTGTGTCTACTCTGTTGAAACCTTTCATAGTTTTAATGACTTCTGTTGGGTCCCTCAGCCAGGTGAGAAACCCACAAGGTTACGTAGAATGCTGATTTTAAAACCACTCAATATTGCTTGTTGGCAATAATAGATGGTAAGATCTCCACTGGCCGTAAAACCAATATTGTCTCCAATCCTGTCAGTTTCCCCAACTGGTAGGATGGTTTAAAATTGGACTCATCATCCTTTCCAAAGATACACCATTTGATTAGGCATGTTTAAAAGATCACTGGAGCTCTATTCCAGAGAAATATGCACATCTTTTAGCCCTCTAGGGACATGAAGACAACAGAAATCGCTATCAGAAAGCAATCAACAGAAACTATTTGAAACTGTTGCCATATTAGCATAGTTACAAATTAAAGAGGAAGAATTTCTTATCAATTGAATCACTGTGATATACTCTTTCATTACTCAGTATCTAATTATAGCTGGGTAACATAAACTGAAGAGAAAGATAAAACTGAATTGACCAACCATCCATGGTGATGAGTAATGGCATGAGTCTTATCACCAGAAACATGGGCAGATAAAAACAGAGAGTAAACATCAAATGCATATTCCTGCTGATATGCAAATTGGGTGATTTAGCATCTCTGGCATAAATTAGGGTTACTGAAAAAACTAGCCAAACAAGGACTGCATTTTGAACACATTCAACTACAAGTAAAATGACATTAAACCATGTCAAAATGTTTTGAGGTTAGAGTTTGCATGAATCATAGAGACAGAAGGAGGCCACTTGGCCCATTATGTCCCCATCAGCTCTTTGAAATAGCCATCCAATTAGTCCCACTCCTCCTGATCTTTTCCCACAGCCCTACAAATCTTTAATTTTCAAATATTTATCCAATTCCCTTTTGAAAGTCACTATTGAATCTGCTTCCGCTTTTCTTTTCTACAGTGTATTCCAAATCAAAACAGCTTGCTGCATACAAACAATTCTCCTCATCACTGCTCTGGTTCTTTTGCCAGTTATTTTACACCTGTGTCCTCTGGTTACTGACCCTCCTGCCAGGAGAAATAGGTTCTCCTTATTTACTCTATCAAAACCCTGCATGATCTTGAACACCTCTATCAAATCTCCCTTAACCCTCTCTGCACTAAGGGGAAGAATTCCAGTTTTCTCTCAGCCTCCCCACATAACTGATATCCCTGGTGCCATTACAGTAAACCTCTGCACCTTCAGGAAATCAAGATACAGGTAGGGTTTGAAGTTTCTCAATAAACGTTCCTTGCTCAATCTACATTACGGCCACAACTTGCATATGTAAAGTGCCTCTGATGTAACACTTCGCAGGAGCCCTGTCAGATATAAAAACATGCCACCAAGTGAAAGGAAGAGATAGTAGGACTGTTGTGATGTGCATGTACCTTTATGGGGGCATATCTTAAATGGCTGTCCATCACTACTCACCACAAGACAGGGTGTGATGTAAAATCTCATGACTCTGCGGACAGAACACAGGTCAGACGTGTCTACATAGCCTCCCGGTTACCATTGTGTGTATATAGTTTTATCTTCAAATAAACAACACACATCATTGCTTTCCAAATTCTTTTTTATGATTGGTATGTTTGCAATAAACAGAAGACCACACAATCACAGAATCACAGAATTTTAATGACACAGAAGGAGGCCATTTGGTCCATCATGTCTGCACTGGCTCTCCAAATGAGCACTATGACCTGGTGCCATTGCCACGGGCCTTTTCCCCATACCCCTTCACATTGTTTCTATTTCAAATGATCATATAATTCCCTCCTGAATGCCTTGATTGAACCTATCTCCACAATAGGACAGTTGACCAAAAGTCGATCTAGTCGATTGCATGTTGAATGCTGCTATTGAATCAGTTTGCACTGCCATTTCAGGCAGTATGTTAAAGTTCATTAAAGAAAAGTGGAAGAGATGAAAACGTATATGAATAAAACTTTGCATCCTCACATTATTGTAGCTCATTGTGTGAGGGAAAATATAATGCTGCCAAGCTTCACACGACGGGGTGCTCTCTACAGTCCAGATGATAAATTAACACTTTTCATATCTGGCTTTAAAAAAGAAAGATAAAATCAGCAGATAATCATGATTAAAGGTTATGTTAATGGCCCAAAGCCAAGTGTCTTGCTGCGATGGAAAATCTCCCTGGAACCAGCTCACACTATTGCATTATATTCACCCATAAATACTAGCTTACCTTTCTTGGCATATTGTTTTTTTATTTTCAGAAGGGGTTCACGATGCCTGAGCACGTCAGTATGATTCATGTCTTCCAAGAAACAATCATGTATACCCTTGTAATTGAGAATATAACTTCTATAATGTGTTCACCAGAAAGAAGCTATCTAGAGAGTATGAAATGCTCTCAATGCTAATTGTTGCTCGTGCTTTATTGTTAGCTTCAGAAGTTTATTGAAAGAAAGCAGTTCCAGATGGCAAATAATCCAAAATTCCTATCTTGAGCCAGCGGTTAGATGCTGAGGTGTGACCTTATAGTGACAGCCCTAAAGCACAAATTATCAGGGGGCACAGTTTTAATTAGTTGCTTCCTCAAAGGCACAGTTGTGAAAAATTGCTAAATTAACACCGAAACTTCCTCTCCTGTCACCGTGCAACTCCATAACTATTTCACAGGTGAAAGAATTAACTTTACGGACAGCTGGGGTTAGCTGCCAACCTGTGAGGCAACAATCCCTGATGCTTCCAAAGGGTGAAATGAAGATGACATATTTAAGTTGCAAATGTCTACACTCAATTCTGATTTTGTTGACAGAGTGTTAATTAATTCTGGCCATGTTCAATTTTATAACTCCCTAAGGCAAGTTGGTGAAATCTGAATAGAATCAAGCAGTAAGATATGTTGATGGGCTTTTTTCAAATAATTTTGTTGCAGGGATATGGGGAAAGAACAGGGGATTAAGTGGGACCGACCGGATTGTTCCTCAAGAGAGCTGGTGCAGACTTGATGGGCCAAATGGCCATTTTGCATGCTATTTTACTCTGTTATTCACTTACCAAAAGATTTTAGCCATGGTACGTAGTTAACTCCACAGTCTAGCAGGACGAACAGCAGAAGCGGCAAAGTGGACCCAGGAGAATGGAGCATTGAGGAAAGCAATAGTGTAAATGTTTAAGTTTTTAAGTGTTTTCGTTAACTGTCAAAGGTAAGGAAGTCAGGGGAGGAAATTGGTGGACAAAAATTTAAAAAGCAGAAAAGGTGCTTCTGTGATAAATCTTGTGGACAGGAGGAGATAGCAGGAAGGAAGGATCGTTGTAGATAAGAGAGGTCTGTAGAAAGGCCACAAGATCGATTATGGGGGATTCAATTATCCACTTACTGACTGTGACAACATAGAATAGTAACTAAGGAATATAACTTTGAGAGCTTGTGCACTGTTACCTTGTAAACAGCTTGTTGAATGGCCAAGAAAGTCAGAATCTATTTTCAATCTAATCACAGGAGAGTGGTAGAACAGTTATAATCCAATGCTCATGCTATCATCAGGCTATGAAGGCATGTGGACCGGAGAGGGTGGGAAAAATATTGTAGTTTGCTAGAGCAGCTTTTGATGGAATGTGAAGTGAGTTGAAGGAAGATCGCTGGAACTCAAACCTGCGGTAGAAAAACAGAGAAATATTCAGGAATCAGCCTGAGAGGCCACAATCAAAACGTGTCCCCAGGAAGTTCAAAAGAATTAGTTGAGCAGTGGAGGTTAAGTTACGTCACTGGGGATTCACAGAGCAGCCTGGGCAGTAAAAGCAGGAGAAATTGAAAAACACGAAGAATCTGGTGAGGGAAGAGGACTGAGCAAATTATAGAAATTAGCGAATGGAACTTGATAAAAGAGACAAATCAAAGAATGAGTGCCAAATTGTAAAAGCATCTTGCGGTAGCTGTGAGACCGAGGCTTCACACTGCTCGTGTACCTGGTTTACGCCATCGGCAAACATTGGGGCTGAATTTTACACCGGCGGGATTTTACGGTCACGCCAAAGTCGACGGACTTTTGAATGGCCCGCCCCTGGGCTGTAAAATTCCACCCAATGAGTTAAAACAGCTTTCTGCTGAATAGGGTCTTTTGTTTTGTGTGAAACAGGCTTCAGGTAAGGATGGGGGCAATGAGGAAATGTGTGAGGATCATTCATCCATGTCTTGATGGTCTGGACGAAGTAGGTCTGTTCACTATAATAATAAAGGCCGGAAGATAGATAGGTTCTTGATTGGTAAGGGGATCAAAGGTTACGGGGAGAAGGCGGGAGAATGGGGTTGAGAAACTTATCAGCCATGATTGAATGGCGGAGCAGACTCAATGGGCCGAATGGCCTAATTTCTGCTCCTATGTCTTATGGTCTTATGGTCTTATAAGTTTCCTGGCCCCTTGGATGTGGCTTTGGAAGTAGGGGGGTGGTGGTGGGGGGTGCCGGGAATGTACCGGAAAGCTCCATTGGGATGGCTCCCCATACTGTCCCCACTTCCAGGCGAGTTTCCAATGTGCAGGCCGCTGAGGGAATCGACAGTCCCGCTTCACAGAGGTGGGCAGGCAACTCAATGAAGGCCCGAAACAATGGCCATTATTCCATTCAACCAACGGAACTTTCCCTGCATCAGACCGGAATTCTGCTGAGTCCACAGCTCACGACTTGTAGGTGGCCTCTTGTTGGCAGGTCGGAGGGCCATTAGAGCCTCCTCTCAAACCCCCAATGACACAGGGCTGTAAGACTGAAAAGGTCTGAAACAGTAGCCACCATCATTCTTGCGGAGGGATGAACCTAACCCTCTGGGCCCTCTTATTTTTAAAATGTTCTGCAGCCAACCGAGAGCACCTCCATTTTTTGAGGAGCCCTAGCACTCAGTTACCTGACTGAGTGGTGCCCACCGCTCCTGGTGAGGCTGCCGGCTGTCCAATGCTGTGTGTCCTCTCGGTGGGCCTCCTATTCCAAACCATAGTGCAACAGCGCACATGGAGGTGCCAGGTTCCGGAGAAACGCTCATGAGAATGTAGGTTGTTACTGATAACAGCTGGACAAACAATTAGCCATCAACTTCTGAAAGGCTAATCCCGAAGGCCAGAAACCACTCATTGTAGAGGATGGAACTAATTGATTTGGCAGATAAATTACGAGTGGGGAAAGGGTCTTATGTCTTTGTACTTTACGCCATACAAATAACAGGTGAACATGGGATGTTACTTTGTAATGTAACCTGTAAAAGGGGTAATTTTCAGTGTCATTGGCAGGACCCCTCATTCACTGGGAGTGCGGTTTGGAAATTCACACACACTCTTTCTAGCCTTTAATTGGTAGTGAACTTTGCTGAGCTGCACCTATATTCTTGCCATACGCACCCGGTAGGCAAGGCTCCACAACAGAAGCACAAAATCCAAATATTACATGTTGGACGTTAACTTTATCAAGTGCGTACTCTTAATTGTGCGAATAAATCTAATTGATTGATGACACTGTGATTCTGTTGTATTGTGTTAAGTTGAAAACCTAATGCTCTGCTATCATATTACAAATCGAGTTTATTGTTGGGCTTTTTCATCCATTTTATGTAGCAAGTTGATGGCCATGTATTTATAAGAGCATTCACTTAATGGCAACATATGTTCAACTGCTTATGATTCATTACTATGCATCTAGAATTAAACAGGAGTTGGGGCTTCTTTTTGGGAATTATCAGGAGCACAAGTTGTCCATTGCGGGGTTAGAAAATGTGTATGCGTTGTGGTCAATTACTGCAATGTTTTGCCAGAAATGTTGAATAGGATTTTGATGAAAATGATGATAAATGGAAAAGACTGTGCTCAGTTCTGAAGAAATCCATTGTGCCCCCCTCCCAGCTGCTAAGAATTTAAGAACACATGAAAAAATGAGCAGGAGTAGACTATACAGTGCCTCAAGCCTGCTCCACCATTTAATAAGATTATGGCTGATCTTTTACATCAACACCGCTTTCTGCCCTCTCTGCCCTTGATTCCTTAGCATCTGAACATCTATTGATCTCAGCCTTAATCATACTCAGTGACTGATGATGCACAACCCTGTTGGGTAGAGAATTCTAAAGATTCACAGCCCATTGAGGTGTTATGAACACTATCCCTAAATAATAAAGGGTATTTTAGTCATCAATCAGTGCACATCGCATGATTTAGCTATACATGGCAAAGTCCTGCTCTAAACACGCATCTGTAATGTACAGGAAAATATATATCATATATGAAAATGCCATATATGAAAAGTTATCTATCACATTTGCTTGGTTCAATTTTCATTTGAAATGAACAAGTCATTTAAATCATTATTAAATGAATAATTTGAATTCCCTCTGGCATTAATTAGCATGCAAAGGAAAATCGGGTGGGAGTCTATCAAGGCTGGTTTATTTTCTACGATCTGTTTTGCATCGCTGTTAAATATGGTGATATATCCAGCAGTCATTTACTTAAAACTTGCAGCTCACTGAAAAGACTGAATCTATTTGACTGTTTGCAATTTGGTGCACCTCACATTCAAACTATCATTGAGATACTCAGGATCAAAGAAGAGAGGTAATGTTGACTCAAAGGCTTGTAGTTCAAAGTTACGAAGAGTGCCATACAGAACTGAAGTGACTTTCACTGGGGGGGAGGAATGTAAACTGAGTGCGGTACATGGTCCTAGTCTTTAAACTGCTAAGAAGAGTGAATAATGATGATACATGTGGATTACCCTAACTGCAAGATAAAAGTATAAAATGTAAAATATAAGTGTAAATTCAGTCCTTTGTGGGACTTTTTAAATTCATTTATGAGATGTGGCAGTGCTGGCTAAGCCAGCATTTATTGCCCATCCCTTCCTAATTGCCATTGAGAAGGCAGTGGTGAGCTGTTTTCCTGAACTGCTGCAGTCCATGTGGTGTGGGTACACCCACAGTGCAGTTAGGGAGGGAGTTCCAGGATTTTGACCCAGCGACAGTGAAGGAACGGTGATATATATCCAAGTCAAGATGGCGAGTAGCTTGGGAGGGAACTTCCAGGTGGTGGTGTTCCCATCTGCTGCCCTTGTCCTTCTAGATGGTAGTGGTTGTGGAAGTTGCTGTCGAAGGAGCCTTGGTTAGTTCCTGCAGTGCATCTTGTAGATGGTACACACTGCTGCCACTGTGCATCCATGGCGGAGGGAGTGAATGTTTGTGGATGGGGAGCCAATCAAATGGGATGCTTTGTCCTGGACAAAGTTTTTAATGACAATGGTTTCATGGTTATCATTAGACTTTTAATTCCATATTTTATTGAATTCAAATTTCACCATCTGCCTTGGTGGGACTTGAACCCAGGTCCCCAGGCCTTGGGTCTCTGGATTTCTAGTCTAGTGTCAATATCATTGTGCCACTGCCTCTCCAATAATAGGGCTAATTTTTCCAAATTCCCAGTGTAAACTATCTTTAGAGTCAACATAGTGAAAACTCTAGAAACAACAATTTGCATTTAAGTAGTTACTTTGATGTGGAAAAACATCCTAATGCTCTTCCCAGGAACTGCATCAGATAAAATTTGACACTGAGCCACTGAAAGAGGTATTTGGAGGTTTGATCAAAGGCTTGGTCAAAGAGGTAGATTTTAAGGAGTGGTCTAAAGGAGGAAAGAGAGGCAGAGGGGTTTAGGGAGGGAATTCCAGATCTTTGGTCCCAGGCAGCTGAAGGCACAGCCACCAGTGGTGGGGTGATAAACATTGGACATTCACGAGAGTCCAAGTTTGGAGAATGCAGAAATCGCACTGGGCTGTAGGTCTGGAGGAAGTTCCAGGGATAGCAGTGTTGTCGGGGGTGGTGGAGGGGGGTGGTTTGGGGGGCGCTGCTGGTGAGCAAGGCTATGGAGGAATTTGAAAACAAAGCTGAGAAGTTTAAAATTGAAACATTTGTTGGAGTACAAGATTCCCACGGTTACCTGCCACCAATGAATGGACAGAAAATAATGATGATCACATGTCTGAGTTCCCAATATCCACTCTCAGCTGGGAAGGCTCCCTGCTAGGTAGATGTACTTTTATTAAAATTTGATACCACTTCTTTTCCCCCAATGACTTATCATTTTATAGAATAGACTCTCATCAAAAATAATTGATATTATGTTGAATAATTCCCTTTAACAGAGTTGGATGAACATCTAATTAGGGATAAGACTAAAGGATATATTAAGCACACTCTTGGATGATTAACTGCTTCATGGAACACTATGGCCAGAGCTTTTCGTTTGGTGTATGGGGGCGGGCACACACGCGGTGAGGTCGGGCATGCGTCCCGGCGTCACTGTGCGGCATTCCGATATTTCGTTCGGCGGGCGCGCACCAGAGTCGGCTGCGCGTCTGCCGAACTGTCAAAGGCCTGTTAAGGCCGTTAATAAACTAATTAACCAAATTGACAGGGCTGCCCGACCGACCTTAAGGCTGGCGGTGGGGGGGCAGGCAAAGAGTCCAAGGCAACCTTCGCATTTATCATGAAATCTCATCCACGGGCAGGATGAGGTCTCGTGAAGGGCTTATAAAATTAATAATTTTTTTTTTAACATTTGATAAACATGTCCCAGCTCACGTGGTGCTGTCATACGAGGGGATATGTGTAAATGATTTTTAACTTTTTTTATTTGATGTTTCAAATTGAACTTAATCTCCCGGAGGCAGTTCCGTGTCTCAGGGAGATTGCTGTGCTCTTTCGGCCTTAATTGGCCCGCCCACACAAAATGGCGGCGCACAGCCGATTGCGGGCGGTTTGGCGCCCGCTCACCCCCGCTCCCGACCGACCCGCCCAAGCGGGAGAAAATCCTCCCCTATGACTCCTATCTTAGCACCTTTTTTAAACTAAAATAAGCTTCCTCAACATGAGCACATATCAGGAAATTGATCCATTTTTGATGATTACCTTTCTGAAGTTAATTTGTTTCCGGTTAAATAAAAAAAACCCATAAATCTTGAAGCCATACTGCCCAGTTACAATGGCTGTTTTAGTTCTGACCTTTTCACACAAGTAATCTACTTTGGATTACTAATCCACCTTGGACACCTTGTTACATTCAGATTCTCCTCATCCAGGCGAACTTTCTATTAATACGATGCATGTAAATGACAAGTCAAAGGATCATGGCAGGCTTTTCTTGGGAAAGTCACTCTCTCCAGCAGATTTCCTTCCAATTGCCCAGTCATCACCTTCTGCATTTAGACTTCCAGACCGCTCTGTCGGACTAGTTCAATTTCTGTTGAACGCGATGTCTCGGGTTCACAACTACCACCCGAAAAAATGTGGCAAAAGGAACTGAAACGAATGAACAAACTTCATGACCCCTCAATGAAATGAAAGTGAAACAACTGCAAATTCCAAAAGCGAATGCATTATTGAGCAATCAACTCTATTACTGGACTAAACACAAACAGAGACAACTTTGCTCTTGGCATTGTGCTGCCCATCATTTTTAATCATGCAATCAGTTTGTACTGTGCACTGATGAATTAAAGATATACTCAGAGATAATGTTACAGCTAATAGCATCCACAACTTTAAGAAATCAGCAGCTTGGCTCATAAATTCATTGACCAGTGTGGAACTGAATCTGACAGGTTAAGAAACGTTCTATTTTTCAACTGGTGCTGAATTAAGCAAGTCTTGCATTTATATAACACTCTCCCGAAGCCCTTTACAGCCAATGCGATGTGTTTTAAAGTGTAATTCTTGTTGTGATGTGGGAACAACAGCAGCAAATTTACACACAAAAGCCCCCTGCAAAACAGGACCAAATAATCTGCTTTGCTGATGTTGCTTAAGGGATAAATGTTTAGAGGACGATGGGGAGAATTCTTCCAGTAGCAGCTATGGGACCTTTTACATCCACCTGATGGGGGTAGACAGGACTTGGTTTTAACATCTCATCCAGAATACAGAGCAGAACTCCCTCACGACTTCAGCAGGAATGTCAGTTTAGATTTTATTCCCAAGTCTCTGTCGTCAAACCTGAACTTAAAACCTTTGGACTTAGACATGAAACTGCTCCCCACTGTGGATGTATTACAATTAGCCTCACTGTCCTTGGATCTATTGAGGGGAAAGGAACCAGGGACTAACTTTGATGGCATTAACAGTCCGAACTATTTGAGAAAACCTATCCAAGAGTGGCTAGTTTCCAGTGGAACTGTGCCCCAGCACGGGTCAGCATATTCAGGGAAGGAATGGAAAGACTGGGAATAAGCATGTGTAAATCTCAACTTGAAGTTTAACATCTGCCAATGTCTTTAGGACCAATTAACATTGGGGGAGAAATATGGTCACCATCATGCCGAATTTCTGATGCACAAAATTAGAGTTGGGCGTGGGGGCTGGATGACTATTTTATGGACACGATCATTTGTGTCTGAGATCCTCCAGATGTGTCTAAGACACTTGCCAAAAATGACATCTGGTCTCAGCTGTGGCTCAGTGGGTTTGAGTCCCACTCTGCAGGGTTGAGCACAAAAGCCTTGGCTGACCTCCAACAGGTGCCATTGGAGGTGCCATTTTCCAGATGAGACATTAAACTCGATGTCCCGTCTGCCCTGTTAGGTGGATGTAAAAGATCCCCTGATACTACTTTAAAGAACAGCAGGGGCACTTTCCTAGTGTCTTTGGACAATATTCATCCCTCAATTCAACCTCACTAGGAAACAGATTAACTGGTTATTATCACATTGCTGTTTGTGGGAGCTTGCTGTGCATAAATTGGTTGTGGTTCTTACATAACAGCAGTGACTACACTTCAAAATTACCTCATTGTTTGTAAAACCCCTTGGTAATGAAAGGCACTATATCAATGCAAGTTTTTCTCTTTCTTTCTAATCGAGATCTTATGCCTGTTTCAAGAACTCACTAACAAATATTGCATCAACTGTGTTTAGAATACACCCCATCTATTCCACTCAATATTTTCTACCTATGTGGCCCAGCTACCAGTCCTTGAAGGGACACCACTGAAGTCTGCTGACAAATTGGGGCGAGCATTTTTTTAGTAACATTGATAGGGAGCAAAGAGAGCAGGAATGTCCTTCCCGACTCCCATATATTCCAATCTGCTGCTGACTCAGGTTCATTCACCTACCATTGATCTGCCCATTCGCAAACAGAAATTACATGTGGGCCATCTGCATGTTAGGGCCCTGATGGGTGTTTGCAGCTTGCTGGTTCACGCAGATGATTTCTGAGGACCCACTTGCAATGAGCTTCAAGTCAATGTTTTCAGGTGTTCATTGCCGTCCAGTTTCTAACACTATCTCTTCCTCTATGTGTCCTCTTTGTGTCCGTGGAGCATTAGAGATGTTTGTGATGACTGACAATAACTCTTTATGAGCCAATCAAAAATACTTCAACTCTGAGATCCTCCAATTTTAGTCTCTCAAGCACCTCTGATTTTAATCGCTCCACCATTGGACACTGTGCCTTCAACAGCCCAGGTCCTGAACTCTGGAACTCCTCCCGTAAATCCCTCCACCTCTCCACTTTTTAAAATTCTTTCACGGGATGGGGACATCACTGGCTAAGCCAGCATTTGTTGCCCATCCCTAATTGCCCTTGAGGCGGTGGTGGTGAGCTGCCTTCTTGAACCGCTGCAGTCCACGTGGTGTAGGTACACCCCCAATGCTATTAGGAAGGGAATTCCAGGATTTTGACCCATTGACAGTGAAGGAACGGTGATATATTTCAAGTCAGGATGGTGAGTGGCTTGGAGGGGAACTTCCAGGTGGTGGTGTTCCCATGTATCTGCTGCCCTTGTCCTTCCAGGTGGTAGAGGTTGTGGCTTTGGAAGGTGCTGTTGAAGGAGACTTGGTGCATCTTGTAGATGGTGCACACTGATGCCACTGTGCATCGGTGATGGGGGGAGTGAATGTTTAAGGTGTTAGATGGGGTGCCAATCAAGTGGGCTGCTTTGTCCTGGATTGTGTTGTTGGAGCAGTACTCATTCCGGCAAGTGGAGAGTCTATTTGCTTGAATGAGTGCAGCTCACACTCACTGGGCTCACATTCCTGACTTGTGCCTTGTAGATGGTGGACAGGCTTTGGGGAGTCAGGAGGTGAGTTACTCGTCACAGGACTCCTAGCCTCTGACCTGCTCTTATAGCCACTGTATTTATATGACTAGTCCAGTTCAGTTGCTGATCAAAGGTAACCCTCAGGATGTTGATAGTGGGGGATTCAGCAATGGTAATGCCATTGAATGTCAAGGGGCGATGGTTAGATTCTCTCTTGTTGGAAATGGTCATTGCCTGGCACTTGCGTGGCATGAATGTCACTTGCCACTTGTCAGCCCAAGCCTGGATATTGTCCAGGTCTTGCTGCATTTGGACATGGACTGCTTCAGTATCTGAGGAGTTGCGAATGGTGCTGAACATTGTGTGATCATCAGTGAACATCCCCACTTCTGACCTTATGATGGAAGGAAGGTCATTGATGAAGCAGCTGAAGATGGTTGGCTTAAACTCCTCTTTCTTCCTTTAATACGCCTTTTGGTTACCTGTCTTAATATCTTATATGACTCTGTGCCAAAGTTGTAACAATCTGGTGAAGACCCTTGGAACATTACAATGTTAAAGGCACCATATACATACAAAGTATTTACAGCCAAACATAGGCCATTCAGTTCAATTGATCCGTGTTGGTGTTAATTCTCCAGATGATCCTTCTCCAATCCTTCTTCATCTCTCCCTATGAGCATACCTTTCTAAACCTTTCTGCCTCATGTGCTTTTCTAGCTTTCCCATTAACACATCTGTGCTATTCACCTCAACTACTCCTAGTGGTAGCGAGTTCCACATTATCACCACTCTCTGGGTCAAGGACTTTCTCATGAATAACCTATTGGATTTATCAGTGACCATCTTATCTTTATGGCCACTTCTCCTGGTCACAACTGCAAGTAGAAATGTCTTCTCTGCGTCCACCCTGTTGAACCTTTTCATAATCTTAAAGATCGGGCCTTCCATCAATCTTCTATTTTCTGGAGAAAAGAGCCTCAGCCTGTTCAAACATTCCTTAAAGTTACAGCTATTTAAATGCAAGTTGTTGTTGTTCTTTACTTCGTCACTGCTGACCGGGTCAGTGAACAATATTATACTATGTCCTCTCGATAGCCTTGCTGATGCCTCATTCTCCTCAGAGATTGCATTTTACTAATATTGTGAATTTGCTCGATATCATCTTTACTCATTTACCTATAGTATTCTTCCCTGCCCCAGCTATTGCTATTGATTTATTCATTCATCACTGAAGCCACTCACTCTTCTGTAACTTCCTTATTTGGCACCATGTTATTGCTGCTTATGTACTTCCTTTCATATGCCCCCTGTAGTCCTTTTCATCCACTCATCTACTTACTTACTTGCTTCCCGCTGCCCCCATAATAATTTCAAAGATCACTGCCACAGTTCCCCCTATTTCATTCTTTTCAGTGCAGTCCTTCATACCTCTGCTTTTCATCCCTTCCCAGACCTAGACCACTAGCCTCCATTAGCAGCAGATCACACGAAATGATGCCAACTCACAATAGAACAAGTCACTGGTTAGTGAAAAAATATTCCAATAGCTCCAAGACACATGTTCACCCCAGAAACCGTGGGCCGTTCAGTACTTATCTTTATTGGGATCAGTTTCTAAATTCTTGCTGGGAATATTTCTCATAGGAGCATAGAAGCAGCAGGAGGACATTCAGCCCCTCGAGCCTGTTCCATCATTTCATTAGGTCATAATTGATCTGCATCTTAAGTTTGTCTACACGACTTGCACCTAACATAAACCTGTCAATCTCAGTTTTGAAACTTTCAACTGATCTCCAGTCTCATAAGATATTTTGGACAGATACGGAATTCCGTGTGCTCTGAGTGAAGAAGTGGCTCCTGACATTACCTCTAAATTACTCCAGAGGGCAAGGAGGGGTATTTTCTTTGGGATAAGTTAAGGATCTTATAGGAAATATGTTAATTTCAAACTGCAATGTGAATTAGCCCGATGCTGGGCTGCTAGGATCTGCCTTTGAACATAAGAACATTGAAACAGGAGCAGGAGAAAACTATTTGACCCTTCGAACCTGCTCCACCATTTAATGAGATCATGACTGATCTTCTGCCTCAGCTCCACTTTCCCACACTATCTCTACTGAGTCCCTTAATATCCAAAAATCTGGCCATCTCAGTCCAATGATCAAGCATCAACAGCTGTCTGGGGTAGAGAATTCCAAAGATTCACAGCTCTCTGAGTGAAGAAATTTTTTTCCCATCTCTGTCCTAAATGGCCTGCCCATTATTCTGAGACTGGGCCCCATGTTAAAACATAGAAACATAGAAAATTGGAGCCGGAGTGGGCCATTCGGCCCTTTGAACCTGCTCTGCCATTTAATGTAATCAGGCTGATCCTCTATCTCAATGCCATACTCCCGCTCTCCACCCGTACCCCTTGACTCCTTGATTAGGAGATCTTCTGAGCCCGTGGAGTCCTGTAGGAGTGAGTAAGGGGTTCATGAGGCTCGATGAATGATTGAAGCTCTCACCACATTTGGAGCTCGCTCACACTTCTTCCCAGCCTCACCCTGATCAATCGCCCACAGGCGAACCTTCGGAAAGGTTGGTTCCGATGGAAGGCTCCACACCGCCGACCAGTTTTGGACCTGATGATATGCCAAAGCTCCCCTGGCCTGAGTCATTTCCAGATGGTGGTTTCACTGCCCAACCTTCTCTGTGTTGAGCAGTGCTGTGAAGGGACTGGATGTCTTCCCACAGTTATGTTCTAGACTCCCCGGCCAGGCAAAACATCCTCCTAGTATCCACCTTGTCAAGCCCCCAAAGAATTTCATATGATTGAATGTGATCACTTCTAATTCTTTTAAATTCTAAGGAATATAGGGTTAGTTTGCTCTATCTCATCTTATCTGCAAATGCCATATAAAGTGCCTATTGCTTAAAAACCACAATGCCAAACATTGGTTCATGTTATTGATTGTTTTACTTCAAGTAAGTTTTCAATGTCATGTGTGGATAATTTGTGTTACAATACATAGCACAGGGGAAAGCAACATAAGTATATTCCCTTAACCAGCTGCAGGAATAGTGACAGGCTTGTCGCTGGAGGCATTTTATTATAAAGTGTCTTTTGCAATGAGCTTTGCCAGTGACATTAAGTTGACAATCTGAATAGCCAATCAATGTACATACATACAGTCCTGGGTTATTCCTTCTGATTTTTTTTTTATTTCTCCTGCTTTATTCTAAGATGAGGAGAACATTTAGATGGATCATCCTTCCATGAATTAGGACCGAGCCAGTAAATCGATCAATAAAGGAAAGGAAGAGCTACACGTTAATGGCAGGTAGATATAGTGCTGCATCTAAATGACACTCTGTATTGAACTATTGAATCTTATCACAAGGGCACAAGATTGATCTGGTTGGGGAAAGCCATTCACCTCTTCCTGGCTGGCCCATCCAGAGAGAATTTGCGAGGCACTTCTGATAAGGAATGGACCTTAATGGGAACATATGACATTTTCACAAGTAAGTTGTGTGGTAGTTACAACACAAACAGGCCATTCAACCCAACTGGTCAATGCTGATGTTCATCTTCCATTCAAGGCTCCTCCCAATTTACTTCATCTCACCCTACCACCATATCCTTCTATTTCTTTCTCCTTCCTCGTAAATCCATCCCTGCTGTTTGCCTCAATTAGTCCCTGTGGGAGAAAATTCCACATTCTAACTACTCACTGGATAAAGAAGTTTTTCCTCAATTCACTATTGGATTTATTGCTGAATACCTGATATTTATAGCCCCTAGTTTTGGATGAGTAATGTGATAAACATTCCCCACAAAATGGAGTTGTTGTGTTAGGCCAGTTTTTTTGATGAGTTGTACTTTTAATTTTTTTCTGCTGCTGTACACATGCAGTTTTAATCTTGGAATAAGGCTTGCGCAGTATCTTCCAAGCTGCTGTGTGGATGCGCAGTTTCACGAGAACACTGGTTGTGATTATACCGAGCGGAGTTGTGAGCACTGTTTTTTGGCTGTAAAATATCAGTCATAAGATTGAAGTTAATTTTTGGTTCCAAATCCATTTTGGTCAGATGAATTTTATTTTATCTGAATGCATCATGCTCAAATCAATTGAGCTTCTAAAAATAGACAATGGAAATTTAAGTTTTATAACAAATAAAACCTGAAGCTATCTGCAAAACAGCTTGCACCTTTAAGAGATTGTAACATGAACATCAGATGAAGAGAGGCTGAGTGTTACTGTTCTGACTCCGTAATCCCTTTGCATGCTGAAGCCTATTAATTACAGATAATTATCCTGTAATGTGTCTCTTAATGGCTGCATCTGTCTCTGTGTATCTTCATCACAGAGGGTTAGAGAAGTAAGAAATTCTGATAATGGGAGAAGTTTTCATTGTGTGAAAATAAAAGTTAATGCAATCTCAAATGAAGGCTTGTATCTGGGAGTTGGGTAAACTGATATTGGTTAACAAGGGGTATAAACTGGAGGCAAATCATTTGTAAATGGGATGGTTATATGAAGTACTCAAAGCACAAATTATAGAGATTCATCAGTAAGTCTGGATTCCTCCTTAAATATGCTTTATTAATCCAATTTTAGCCATCTTCAAATATTTATTCGTTAACTTAACCGTTAATATTGAGGTCCTAAAACTGACGAATGTGCAAAATTATTCAAGGCTATTTGCTGTTAAACCAACAACATTAAGAACTGAGTGAGAAGACCTGATTAGAGACAATTCAGAGCAACACAGAATTTCTTTCATTTGGTCCTTCCAAACTTTATTCTAATCTGCTGTTAGGTAAATGGTCGGGAATTTGGAAAAGTTAGGGGCCCAGGAAAGATACAGTCTCATAGTGGGAGGTGGTGACATAGTGGTATTGTCACTGGACTAGTATTCCAGCGACCTGGGGTAATCTTTTAAGTACCCAGGTTTTAATCCCCATGGCAGATTGTGAAGTTTGAATCCAACAAAAATCTGGATGACCATGAGACCATTATTGTAAAAACCCATCTGGTTTCCTAATGCCCTTTAGGGAAGGAAATCTGCTGGTCTGGGCTATACGTGACTCCAGACCCACAACAATGTGGTTGACCCTTAATCAAGGGCAATTAGGGATGGCCAATAAATGCTGGCCTAGCCAGTGATGCCCACATCCCATGAACGAATATTTTAAAAAAAATCACTAATACCTTTCAATAGCCCACTTCCACAAAATTTTCCCTTAAATTTGCTGCACTATCTCAGACCCACATCATTTTTATGGGCAGTCTTCTTCTTAGACAGTTCTCCGGGATTGAGGATGACTTCTTCCATTCCAGTTCGATGGGTTCTGAGATGGCTGTTAAGTCCAATGTGTGATCTGCAAACATAAGAGCCAGGTATTTCCTAAAGGGTTGGGTAGATGAGTTGTTTGGAAGCTTGGGCACTTATCCTTTGTGTGCTCCCGATGAAGCCTCTTGTTTTGTTTGGTGGCTTCCTGAATAACTCTTCTCTATTTTGGTCAGTCACAAGCCAGGGTCTCCCATGTGTCGGTGGGGATGTTTGATCTCTTCAGTGATGCTTTGAGGACATCCCTAAAGCGTTTCTGCTGTCTTCCTGGGAATCTGCTCCCGTGACAGAGTTCTGGGTAGAGCAGTTGCTTTGGGAGTCTGGCGTCAGGCGTATCAATGAAATGTTCCACCCAGCGGAACTGGTTTTGAGTGATTAGTGCCTCAGTGCTGGGCATTTTGGCTTGGGAGAGGACACTGCTGTTGGACCACCTTTCTTGCCACCGGATTTGGAGGATTGTGTGAAGGCACCACTGGTGGTACTTCTCCAGTGCTTTGAGGTAGCTTCTGTCGATTGTCCAAACCTCCAAAGCATATAAAAGCATGGGGATCACGGCTGCCAGTAAACCATGACCTTAGTCTCAGGTTTATGGACAATATTTTCTATATGGTCCACATTCTACAGAGGTTCGGTGGATAGCACTCTCACCTCATCGAACGTTATGAGTTCAAAATGTACTTCATTGGTTGTAAAGTGCTTTGAGACATCCTTAGGATTGGATTGGGAACAGTGCTACATGAAAATACACTCTTTCTTTAGTCACCTCTGTGTACAATAACATGTTCATACAGAAATCAGAGGTTTCATATCACTTGCGGTTTGTTTATGCATTAATTTCTGTTTAGCGTTTGATGAGCTTTGTTGGAACTATGGGTGGAATTCTCCCCTCCCTTTTGCAGCAGGCGTCATAGTGGCTGGGAGCGGAAAATATTGGGAGATCTCAAAGATTGGTTTCTCGCCATCATGAAACCAGTTTACGATCGTTCGTTCCACCTGGCAATGACAAGCCGTGTTTCCCACTGCCACACGTTGGGAACATGGGAAGTTCAATACTTTAGCATCTCAGTATAAGCCATGCTCGCCAGAATCATCCCCCATGCTGGATCATCTGGGCACAATCACGCCAACCTGTTTCACAGCTGTACATAAGTGACATGCACCTGCTTCGCTTGGGACTTTGAGGTTTGTTTGCCGACCTTGCTTCAGGCAGCACTCGTGGTCATCAGCGCCAGGCTTCGCAGGCAGCACCACATCGCTTTTAGGGCAGGTCTGTACCTACTAGACCGGCGGTAATGTGGGGGTGGCTTTTCAATGGCTGCAGGGTTAAGGCTTGCTTTGGGGAAAGGGGCAAAGTGGCCTCAGGTAAGGGAGAGGCTGCAGGGCGAGTGAGTACTGGGAAGGGGGGGTATCCCAGTGCGTGTGTGTGGGGGGCACATGTTGTCCTGTGCAAGTGGACTCAAGATGGTGAGGGCTGAGAAGGCAGCCTCCAGAGGAGATGAGGCCAGATGGAGATGTGAGGGTGTGTGTGAGAGAGTGAGTGGTGATGTCCCTTGAGCTGGCAGTGAGTGAGACGCCAGTAAATGTGTGATCGCCCTGTGAGTGTGTGAGTTTAGAGTGATGAAATGGTTGCCTTACTCTGGCGGCATGGATGAGATAATTTATCCTATTTCTGCACTGGATGGCCAACCTCTTCTTTGCAGCGTTGGCACTGACCACCACTGCCACCACCTCCCAAGCTGGAGTGGCGAGATTGCTGGACCTCCTGTGGCCAGAGCAGGGGTGGGGGACATCACCAGCAGGCCTCAAAAAGACATTCCAGTGACGGGTCATTGAATTTTCTTGGCTTTCAAGGTCATGTCTTCACTGGGCCTGTCCTGGGCTGCAAACATTGAGAACTGTGTGTACGGCTGCAGTTTAGATGTTGCATCTGGAGTGAGGAAACGGTGAGGTAACAGCGTGGTGGGCGATTCAGAGGCCGCCCGCCAGCGAGATGGCGTGTTTCCTGTGGCTGCATAATTAGTGAGGCGAGAAGCGGACGATACTGCGTGGAAACCCGCCATTGTGGCCACCAGGTAAAAAGTTGTTTTTCATGCCCGTTACCGCACATAGTGTAATTCTGGGAAGTTTCTACCCCTTGTCATATTGTTAACCAGTAATCCTTTCCAATTACCATCTGGGTGACGATTAGTCACTTTCTTTTCGAGTAAATCCCTGTTGACCTCACAGTTCGCTTCTCTCTTACATCAATTTGCCCTCAGGCCTGACTCACTCTTATTCTGTTTTGTGTTTTCTTTTCCACTTCTGTTTATCAACTTTCTTTTTGTTCATAACTCTGAGGATACCAGGTTCCCTTTGAGTTTCTACCAAAAGAGATAATTACATCATTAGCTATTCTCAATAGAAATGGAAGACCTAAGCATTGGAATACATTCTGCTGTTCACCTTTGTGCTTACTGGGATAGAGACAGCTCTCGCTGTTGGCTTGTCGGAGGTCAGAATCAGTCTATACTGCACAGATTAACAGATAGTCAGGTGCACTGTTTTGTGTCAGATTTGTCTTTCCTGTGAATCCCATAGAGGTTTGCCTTGGAATGTCTCAGGTAGGACACTGGCGCCCTTCACAATATCACTCCTGTAATGGCATGAAACCTAACTGACAAATCAGTGTGGAGAAACAGCAGAAATCATTTTACCAGCCTGTGAGAGCGAATGGCCTGAAGCTTGGGTAGCAAGTCAGTGGTACTGCCACATCTATCACCCTGGGTCTTTCAATCCAGATTGGGTTATTTCTGATCCTCTGCCATTGCTAGCAAGTAATTCATTTTGTTTTTCTTATTACACGTTTATTGAGCCTGAACCCCTTTCTGTTAAGGTCAGTCATTTAATCATGACTTATGCAATGGTATCCATGCTTGAATCTGTGGTGCACTGCCCCACTTCTCTCACCTGTCAAAAACTCATAACTGCAGCAAGCAAGAGCTACCTCGGGGATTCCTGCTGCTCTTGCAGAATGGATGAATCTTTCTCCCTTTAGAAGAGGAGTCTCCTTCATTCCCATCGGTAATTTGACATTGTAGGCTGTCCAATGCCAATGTCATCCCTCTCAGAGTGCCTTGAAGCAGTCTGGAGCATAAAATTAATTGCAGTTACCTTCACCACCTCTCATAGTGTGGTGACAATCAGGCATGGGAATTCCTGTTAGTTGTTGAGCATGTGGCAGATGTCAGTGAGAATATCTGTGATGAGAGGCATGCGCTGGTGCCTAACCAAGGTCAAGTAGCTTTTCCTTGGCTTGTGTAGCGTCTGTACAGGATTCCGTCCTAAACTGTAAACACTCCGTCTCCCATCACTATCTCACCAATGATACCGCATACCAAGCTTTGCCAAGCCCTGCTGAACATGTCAGATATTTCTGAGCTACCAAATTTACTCAGGGTCATAGGTGTATATAATTGTTTCAAGGTCAGGACGGGTTTATGTTTACATAATACATAGAATACAATTTTGACTTATTAACGTCACATCACATTCTAATAATTGACAATGACTTTTTGACAAAAGCAGCTTTGTTCAGGGCTCGCTTAAAGGTTATGTGAGGAATGCAAAGCGGTAGTAATTAAGAGGAAATGTTATTGAGAAACATTTGCATATTTGGTGGTCAGGGTTAATGCTGCAACCCAAGAAAGTGAGTTTCAGAAAAGATTGACTTCTGCCACTGGCATTGCAACACCAATGTTGGAGCACGGCTGGAGGGTACAACACAGGTACAGTCCCTCTGCTGAGCGCACTGTCTCCTGATGTAGGGTGCCTGAGACAGAATGAGGGTGGGTTGCTTTTGTGTGTACATATGAATACAGCAGAGTATGTTGATGGTGTGGGTAGCACGTAAACAGTGCTACTCGATCTACCTATCATCCCTCAATGGTTCTTCCTGTACTTCAGTGGGAATCCCTTTGGCACTTCCTTGTTGACATTCAAAGTGCAAAAAACTCATTGCAAACAACACACTAAAACAACTTCCCAACAAGCTTTCAATATTAAAAAGATTCCCTGGAATGTATGTACAAACTAATGGAGCTTTCATTTTCAATATTACATATCCCATTGAATTCCATAGGATTTACAGCACAGAAACAGGCCATTCAGCCGAAGTGGTGTTTCTGCTCCACATGAGGCTCCTCCCACACTATTCATTTAACCCTATCAGCATAACTTTCTATTCCATTTCCCCTCATTTACATTCCTGGTTTAAGCAAGAGGCTGGGTAGTACACTTCTATATCCCGGTTTCAATCCAACTTGGATTGGTTGAATCAAAGTCTCTACTAATGATGAGAATCCTTCATAAAACAGCTTTAGGCAATCTCATTATGTCGCTTCTTTATGGTTTCGGGTCTACAATACTAAATGAATCAGAATCACATAGAACTTTCCAGCACCGATAAAGGCCATTTAGCTCAACTGGTCCATGTCAATGTTTATACCCCACCTCCTTCCACCCTTATTCATCTAACCTCATCAATATATCCTTCTAATCCTGTTCCCCTGTCACCCCTGTGCTCGTTGATCTACTTTGGCTCCCACTCAATGTCTTGATTTTAAGATCTTCATCCTTGTTTTCAAGCCCCTTCATGATGGCCCCCTCCCCATCTCTGTAATCTCCTCCAGCCCCACAACCTCTGAGGTATTTGCACTCCTCTAATTCTGGCCTTGTGTGCATTCCCAATCATAATTGCTCCACCATTGCCTAGGCTCAAAGCTCTGGAATACACTCCCTTCACCTCTCCGCACTTCTCTACCTCACTTGCCTCTTTTAAGACATTTCTTAAAACCTACCTATGGACCAAACTTTTGTCACTAATATCTCCTTATGTGTCTCAGTGTCATCCTTTGTTCTATAATGCTCCTGTGAAGTGCCTTGGAACATTTCATTATGTTAAAGGTGTTGAGGTACAATGATATATACCTTTAAAGGGCCATAATTTATACTACTGTCAATCATTGCCCCCTCAGCAGGATATGATGTAATAGTCCTATGACTTGTAATCAGTCTGCAATCAGCAGTGGTCAAGGACAGGGATGTGTCTTACAGTCTCCCAGTGAATATAATCTGTGTATAGTCTTATCTTGAAATAAATAACCCACATTATTGTTTCACCAATCCTCATGTATGATTGGTACCTTTATGTCAAAGAAAGGAAGAATGTAACAAAAGGCACTACATAAATATAAATCATTGTTGTTCATTTCTCCCTCATGTGGTTACCTAGCTTCCCCTCAAATTCATCCATGGTGTTTGCCTCAGAAACTTTGTATGATGGTGAAATCCACATTCTCACTACCCTCTAAATGAATAAGTTTCTCCTGAATTCCCTACTGGATTTATTAGTGACGGTCTTATATTTATAGCCTACAATTTTACCCCCCATTTACCCAGAATGCTCCACACTGGTAAAATGGCCAGTGAGTTTTAGAAGAGTCTGGACTTGCTTTTAGACGTTTGATGATTTGGGGATGCTGGGATATTACTGGTGATTTTATGGAATTGCATTCCTGGTAAGAATTTGCACTCCTGGTCCTGATAATTTTCCATCCATGAAAATTAATGGAGGGAGGATCATGCCAATGGAAGGGGAGGAGCAGAGCCTTGCCTTCTGGACTCACTTTCCCAATAGGTGGGCTTCTTTGGCAGGAGCACGGTTTTGTAAAGCACTCAAAGGCAGAGTACTTCTAGCCATAAATCACAAATATACATGCGAAAGGGGGAAAAACTTACATTTCCAAAGAGCCTTTCACAGCCTGAAGTGGCTTTACAACCAATGAGGTACTTTTTAAAAGTTCAGTCACCGTTGCAATGTGGAGACGAGGCTGGCAATTTCCACACAGCAAGATCCCACAAACAGTGATGTGATAATGACCAGAATTTGTTCTTGTGGAGGGGGGTGGGGGCGGTGGGGGGGTGGTCCCATCAACAGGCCAGAAATCAAGAGAGGGGTGGCACCCCCCGTTCAGCCACCTTTGGTAGCTGGAGCCACATTTTAGAAGGGGGCAGGCAGGAAGTGGTGGCCGCTGCTGGGACTGCATCTTGAAAATGAGGACAGAATGGAAGGATGCCACCCTCCCAAACAGGTGAGTGGTCCCTGGGGGCACTGGGGCCAGTCAGGCAGGCCCCAGTGAGAATGGGTGGTGGTTGGTGAGGGCAAGTGGCACTGTTGCCACGGGGCTGGCCATTGCCACCAGGAGTGGGGGTGGGGGGGGTGTGGGGGGCATCATGGGCCACAGAGTGCCTGATTCGGAAGAACCCTCCCCTACCCCATGAGCCTACGGGAGGCCACCATAGTTAACCCGGTGTCTGGTCGTGGCATGGCGGTATGAACTTGATAGGCCCTCAACATTTTATGAGCACCCACACCTCCCAGCCAGTTTTCTGAGGGCTGTTAAAGAAAAATCACTGGGCTGAATTTTAAGTGTTTGTTTAAGTGCTATTCATCATGAATAGTAAATTGAGCCTTTGGGCTATTATGTGTAAATTCCCTGACTGAATGAAAGTTATTAAGCAGCAGGAAACTGGTAAAGGACTATCTCCAGTCAAGAATAAGACAACTCAAGTCCTCAAACCCTGGATTTACAATAACTTTGCTGAGGGCAGAGAATCATTCTCAACTTATCTTTCCATTCCAATGTCATTCTGAAGGGATACCCGACGCACCATTGTTGGCTGGTGATATAAGACCCTGTTATGACGCAGCTGATGGTAAAGGCTGAGTTGTTCAAATCCCAGAGAGAAACTTGAAACAACTGTCATAACCCATTTTTGCAATTTGTACGTATCAAGATGCAGGTTTTGAATTCAGTTGTAATAAGAGTCTCAAGGTTTTTTTATAAAACTTAATTAAACATTTATTAATAGAAGAAAAATTATAAACACATACATATGTCTACACAATTTTACTACTATAATAACGACAAAAATCCCCTAATTAATCTGACTCTCAGTTATGCCCCCGTTAAGGCAACAGTAAAACTCTTCGATTTAAAAAGACCCCAGGCAAAGCACATTTGATCTTACAAATTCAAAATGAGGTTCCTTGCAGATACAGTTGCAAGTGTGCGGATTGGTTAGATCTTAAATGCCTCTGCCTTGCAAACACAAACTCCTTTCTGTTTATACCTATCTTTTGCTTTGAATGTAAATTTTCCATTGTATCCTGGACTTTTAACATCACATCTTCTAACAATAACATTTTCATCCCACTAATTTTATTAGTAATATAAACATATTGCTTGGCGTCTCCCAGCTAGGTGCAAGATTTTACTCCCACTCTTGAATGTTTTATTCAGCAAATGCAAATGTTCACTCTCAACACCAAGGTTTCTAAACTTCCCCATGTTTATCTAATTACCATTTCAAACCTACTTTCTATACATCAAAGCACCAGACTAGCTGGCTTTAATCTAATGAAGAAACACACACATACAGACACATGGACGGACACCACTAAACTCTAATTTGAAAAATAATTTCCGATAATATTATAGACATTAACCTCTTCCTGACAGCCCTTACACTTCATCTGATAGGATCAGGATCTGGCTTCTGGCTTGTTAGCATTTGGGCTTCAAGATCTCCAGTGTTGAATTCCACATCTACACCTTGGCCCATGAGCTCTCTCTGCACTGAAGGAGTAATGAAATTTGGTAAAGAATTGGCAAAGCAAAAGGATGTGATGAAGGCTTGACCTACACAATCCATTGTAAATAAAATCAATTTGCATTTCCCTAAGTTTATGAGTTGACTGCTAGACAACTCATTGGGAAAAACCAAAGTGTAGGTTTTACTAATCTGAGATGGCAACTCATTTGAATAGGTGATGAGTACATTCTCAGCTTTTTTTGGTGTGATGCCAGTACAAAATTTAACCCAGTGCATTGCGGTTAAACCCATATGACACATCATTGCTCTGGAAATTTGTGTTTAGTTTAACAGTTGGAACTAAATGAAGCAATACACGACATTTTGAATTTTGCATGTCCCATGAATTGGGACAATGGGATCCTTCCTACAGGCTACCGAAATTTACACTTGATCCAATATTGGGTTAGCAGGAAGAGGCTTAACTGCAGCGGATAATGTGGCTGCCAGGGAACCCCAAACCCAGGAGGGCAGTGGTGGGTTTGACTGGCAGCTCAACTCGCCCATACAGCAACAAGGATGGAGGAGTGGGGTCGGAGGTCAAGTCTTTGGCTTCTTGTCCATCTGAGGAAAGAGTCAGCCTGGAGCAGGTTAGGGCTGGAAACAGCCAGGGAGGTAGGGAACACCCCCTTCCTAAGATTAGAACCAGTCAGTTCAACAAATACTAGGGGATATTTTATTGAATGGATAAAAACGGGTGTTGAATGGCTACTGTGCTAATAAAACGAGTCTGGTTCCTAAACTGGCTTTAGCACGCAATTTTGGTCCTAATTGTTGGTTCCCATGATGTCACCCACAAGTTTTGCACTCAAGTGCTGAGTAGGTGCGATTTTTGTTGCGCAGTATACGTGGGCTCCACTCCACCACATTCACTGAATGTCTGGAGTGCACTCGTTGACATACAGCAGCAGTCATTTCAGAGACTGAGGGAGAGGGTGCATGGGTTCTGGGACACCCCACTGGAGGTCCTGTTTGAGGAGGTCCAGAGGAGTAGGGTTGTCTCGTACCCACAGGGGAGAAGGAAACCACTTTACCATCCTGTCCGTCTCTCCTAGAGCAGCTGATGCTGCTTTAGCTGGTCTCATCTCTTCCTCCAATCGCTCCTCCAGACCAAGGGGGGTCGCTAAAAAGATGTCCATGAACAAGCACCTCCCTTTCTCTGGACGACTCCTATAATTTGTTCAACAAGTTGGAGTAACACAGCACTTACTCTTTTTAGGATAAGTCTTTAGTCAATTTCCAGTTGGTAAATGTTGATAAAGTGTTAGTGAAATCTTGACCAAGTGTCTCAGAAAGCCTCTTGGTGGGTTTCAAAAATCCTCTTCATATCTCCAGCGGCAAGTGAACAATAAAAGGAGATATACATTTAAGCCGGGCTCAAAATCCTCAGCAACAATTTTTTTATTTCCATTTTGCTGGTCACTGTTAGGAGACGGTGTTAGGTCAAACACTATCCACCAGGAAGCTATGTAGCTTTTAGTTATTGAACACTAGCAGGTAATTTAGGTAGCAATCAGCCCAGCGGTAACAATCCTCTGGGTGGATGTTCCTAGTATTGGTTTCAACTCCTTTGCCAATTAAGATGGTGTCTTGCATTAAACAACATCAAAACCAATATCCTAGCTCAAGAGCCCATCTTGACCACCTTGGATACTCTGTGGCATCAAAAGGAGCTGTTGAAAATCAATCTCAATGAATCGTAAAGTGGAGCTAGGTTAATATCGGGTTATTAAATTTGCATAATTTGTTTTTGATGCCATGATGAACAACAGGAAGGCAATTGAATTTCAAAGGTATTCTGTTCATTTTTATATGAAATGTAACTTAGACCAGCTTATTGGTTCACAATTGGACATGTGATTGTTACACTCCCAGTTCACACTGACTAAATCAAATGACTCAATATTGAGTTGTATTGATAAACTCCTAATCCCAGGGAAGATAGTATTCTTTCTGGAATACCCTGTGATGTGGAACCCAAGAAAATATCTAATGCAAATCTGAAATTTGTAGCAGGGTGTATTTTTTTTTTTCTTTTCACTGTTACTGTCACTTTGCAATCACTTTGATGTGAGAAAGGACCAGTATTATATCGCCTCCCTCTTCAACATCATGGTAAACAGATCATTCAGTTAGGACCAAGCTACAGTCCTGGCAAATGAAGGTTAGGGCACAAACATATCTGTTAATTGGATTCAAGCCAGATGGTAAAGTCTGAAACAAGACACAGGTCTGTTCTTGAAAGCAGGCTTATTTACAGAATTCAGCATTACATATCTCTATCTCCTACCTGACAAACAACCAACAGGATATCCCAACGATCCATTTACATTCTAATTGAATTTAAACTCCACCAGTTGCCATGGTGGGATTTGAACCCACACCCCCAGAGGATTAGCCTGGGGCTCTAGATTACAACACCAGTAACGGTAACAGTCCACCACCATCGCCCCCAGTCCAGTTTTATCTATACTTCTTGGAAGTCCAGTTTTATATGTGTTCAAGTTGCTTAATCACTCAAAATCCTCCAGCTGTTTATCCTTAACCTTAACAATACAATTAATATAACATTGTCATTATTAGCCTCCTATTGAAAATTCACTGCAACACAGACCACCCAGAGAAAATTATCTTATTTTTTTGGCCCTGGTTAGTTGACTATAACCATTTACCCATCCTTCCTGCGCTATAAAACTAACAAACCATCAATGCCAAATTATCATGACTATTGCTGCGCTGGAGATCAAGAAGTCCTTCTCTGTCTCAGCAGCGTCAACTGAACTTCTCTTTACTACAATTGTATTAAAACTGCCATTTGATAAAGTTGCTTATCAATAAACTGTTCACCCATGTGAAATGTAAAAAAAAATGCTTTATTAAAATTTCAGTGCAACAGGGAAATGCATGTGATGGCGACAATTTATGTCGACTGGCCATAACACTTACCTTCTCTTATTGAGTTAAGTGTTAGAAATCAGAGTTTCTATGTTTGGCATTATTAATGATTGTAATTCGGATAGCAGTGTCGTGAATTATCATTTTAGCTGCACTTCCCAACTTTAACCTTCCAATTGAAAATCAGATTTACACTGGAAAGAGATTCTTTTTTGAACTTTATTGAAATAATCACATTCAAAGAAATAGGCTTTGAAAGGATCAAGACGCCTAGATATCTGAATTTCTTAGGGTTTTTTCTTTTCTCTAATAGGATAACAAGGGAATATCATATCATAGCTTTGCTGAATTATTCATAAAATGTTCCTAATCTTCTTGAACTCCATGTGCAGGAATGCCCAGGAGCAGGAAGTCACAAATCCTCAAGAAATCTTTTGGATTGAGTTTGGAAATGGTTGAATTAATGAGGTTCAAAAATCTCAAACACTGAAAAGTACAAATTGTCAAGCATGCATTCAGTGACAGGGACATAATATGCTCTCAATAATGGGACACTCTTTTTAAAAAAGTAGTTAAGTAATCAGGTATAACTAAAATTTTAAGCATGAAAATGCCTAACAGAACTACAGTAAAATAACATGGGAGACTGCTAGGCAATCATTGAAATACAATTGGCAAAAACTAATGACCCTTATTCATGCCTTTGTTATCTCCGGACTTAACTATTCCAACATGCCCCTGGCTGGTCTCCCGCTTTCTACCCTCCATAAACCGAGGTCATCAAAAACTTTGTTGCCAGTAACTTAATTTACATCAAATCCCGTTCCCCTATCACCTCTGAGCTACATTGGCTCCTAGTGAAGCAACATCTGATTTTAAAATTCTCATCCTTGTTTTCCAATCCGATCATGACCTCGCCCCTTCCCTATCTCTGTAACCTCCACCCACCCTGCAACTCTGAGATATCTGCATACATCTAATTCTGGCATCTTGAACATCCTTGATTTTAATCTTTCCATCATTGGTAGCCATGTCTTCAGTTATCTAGGTCCTAAGCTCTGGAATTCCCCTCCTACACCCCTTCACCTCTCTACCTCTCTTTCTCCTTTAAGGCACTCTGTGAAATTACCTCTTTGATCAAACTTTTGGTCATCAGACCTAATATTTCCTTATATGGCTCAGTGTCATACTACATTTTATAACACAGCAGTGAGGCATCTTGAAGTGGATTATAATTTTAGCCTCTTTTTGTGACTATTCTGGATCAGGTATACTCCTGGGATGGTCATTCTCACTTAAGATTGAGAAAGACAGGCCTTACAGACAATTAAATGGGTCTGCAGAACTGATCCAACTCTTCCTGAAGGAAAGGAACCTCCAGAGAATATTATCATCTCCAGATAACCTTTTTAAACACGTTTTATCCAGATTAAAACAATTTAAATATTATAAGGGTCCAGGCATCTCTCCTCAACAATGTACCTCTTCACTGAAAAGTGTACAGAGATGGGTTTTTGAGTTTGGATACAGAAGACTGTATGAGACAATATACTTTCTAAATTATGTAAAAGTTTATTAAAGAAATGAACATTCAATTCACTTTGGATAGTAACCGCAACATTGATAGTTCTAGGAAAAGTAAATATAATCTTGTTTCTAATAGTGAATCCAAGTCTTATTAATGTTACAGAGAGATAGTTAAGATATCCATCAACATTTAAAGTAGTACTTACCTTAAATCCACGAGTAGAAAGCTACCAAGTCTAGCAAGATACTTCTATCTTAAGGGGAAATTATCATAAATACTCTTGAGCAGCTATGCTTTTACCATAAGAGACGCTGGAGTGAATCCAACAAATCTAAAAATCCTACTATGTGGTTCCAATACTTATACCCTAAAAGAACTACACTAGCAGGGAACATGTTGAACACTCGTCCTGGACAACATCCTTTATTTTTGTCAACACCCTTAATTTTAGTCAACATCCTTCAAGCAAACAGGATACTGAGAGGTGCAGATAGTGGTCACTACACAAAGTTTCCAGGATTCAGTTGACAAGTTCTTTATGGTCATCCTTAAAGTTATCCATCATTAGATTGTAATATCAACGCCTTGCTGAGGTGATGTAAAGGGGAGTTACTGTTTTTCAGAACTGCCCTGTGTTAGAGAATATGCTACAGGATGTTGTCATCCTTGAGCACACAATTATGCCCAGGCATGTTGTTAAACTTTTAAACCTTTTCCCAGCAGATGAACTCTGCTTTTAATTTTTAATCCCTACATCATAGGAGATTCGCTATTTGAATCTTATAACTCCATATTTATATCTGGATTATCTTATAACTTCATATTTATAGTTGCATTCCTTCATAGCCTTAGGATGTTATATTACGGTAACAGTGCTGTACAAATATAAATTGTTGTTGGTGAGAGGCCATTCAGTTCATTGTGGGTCTGTGCTAGCTCTTTTGAAGAAAAATTCAGTTAGTCCTACTTTTCTTGCACTTTCCCTCTCATCCATTCATTTTTTTTCTTTTTCAAGTATTTATGCAATTCGACTTTGAAAACTATTATTGAATTTGTTTCCACCTTCCTTTCAAACAGTGAATTCCAAATCCAAACCACATGTTGCATTAAAAAAAGGTTTCCCTCATGTCACCTTTGATTCTTTTGCCAAACACCTTAAATCTGTGGTCTCTGGTTACCTTCAGTCATTGGAAATTGTTCCTCTTTATTTTACTCTATCTAAACCCTTCATGATTCTAAGCACCTCCGCCAAAATTTATTCTTAGACTTCTCTGCTCTAAGGAGAGCAACCCCTACTCCTTCAGTCTATCCAAGTAACTGTAGTGCCTCATCCTTGGAATCATCCTGTACTTTCTCCAAAGCCTTCACATCCTCCCTGAAATATGATGCTCAGAATTGGACACCATACTCCAGACTGGAGTGAAGTTGTGCTTTATATAGGTTTAGTATAACTTCCTTGCTTTTGTACTCTTTGCCTCTATTTATAAAGCCCAGGCTCCCATGTGCATTATTAACTGCTTTGTTAACCTGTCCTGCCACTTTCAAAGACTGATACACACACACTTCCAGGGTCTCTATTGTCTTACACTCATTTCAAATTTGCACCATTTAGATTGACAATCTCTCCTCACCCTTCCTCCCAAAATGTATCACCTCACACTTATTCTTTCCGTGTTTGCAGAACTGTTGTAATTTTCTAAAAGTAGAAGGAGCTAAAGAGGTTCAGGGAAGAGTGGTGGAATGAAACCTTTAGAGTCATACCGTACTGCCAGGAGAGCAAGAAAGCAACATGACTTACTTTCTCGAGCGGCTTGGATGGAATGCTCAATAGGGTCAGTGAATAAAAGTGGTTCGTTAAGAAACAGGCATGTATTGGTGGTCAGTGATGCAAGCTACATATCATTTCAGAATTACAGTTGACAAGAGGAAGCTTTTTGTCAGCTTCTATAATGTATATGGTAAGAGAGTGCTTAGAACATGAAACTCTACGATGTGGAGTTTTTGAGATAAGCAGCGTAGATATACATTTAATATACATTGGCAAATAAATGGATACAAAACTAGGTTGAGATTTGTAGGTCATTTAGAAAACAGCAACACAGAATAATGGGGAAATTTCACCATCTACCAGCAGACTGGCAAAGCAAAAAAAAAATCTCAATATAAGATAGCCACTAACTCAATGTGAATCCAATTAGGGATTCAGGTGAAGCTTCATTACCCAGAGAGTGGTGAGAATGTGGAACTCGCTACCACTTGGGGTGGTTGAAGTGAATAGCAAGGATGTATAGAAGGGGGAAGTTGGATAAATATGTGAGGGAGAAAGGAATAGAAGGATACACTGATAGGGTGAGATGGAGAGGGGTGGGAGTGGCTCATGTACACCACAAACACCAGTAAGGACCTATTTGTCTGAGTGGCCCGTTTCCGTGTTTTATAATACGATATCAAATAAACCTTGTGCTTTTATATACTTTTACCTCACGGGTAATGATACATAGAAAGAACTTGAAGCAAGAATTATAGAAAGAAAGGCAAATTTCTGTTTTTAATATCTTTCATGACCACAGGACTTCCCAATGCATTTTCCAAACCATGAGGCACTTTGGAAATTTGCTGCAATGTAGGAAACATGGTTTGTGCACAGCAAGATCCCACAAATAACAACATGAAAGTGACCGTATCGTTTGTTTTTTGTGGCGTTGGTGGCTGGGACACTGGGGACAGCCTCAATGCTTCACTTCAAAAGGGAAAGTTTCCACACCCGCCTGACGTGGTTGAGAGATCCTCAGTTTGCGAGATCTAAGCGACGGCACCTCCCACAATGTACGTTCCCTCAGTGCAGCACTGAGGTATCAACTTTGGTATTTGTGCTCAAGTTTTGGAGTGAAACTCGAATGCACAGCTTTCTGACTCAAAGGCAACAGTGCTACCAGCTAAACCACAGCTTGCTGAAATGGGAGTGAGTAACAGAAATTGCAAGCACAGTTAGTTATTTTTCAAAGAAATGCTGCCAGCAAACGGATCATTGGTAGGAGTGTTTCTGATGCAGAGGTTAGTGATGTACTAAGGGGCAGGCCCATGCCCAATCCCGTCAGGTACAAAAAAAAATCAGAAAGGATAATGGATTGTTGACCTTTATCTTGAGGAGGTTGGAATACAAAAATGATGAAATGATGCTTCAATTGTACAGATCATTAGTTAGACCCCATCTGGAGCACTGCATGTAGTTTTGGGCACTGACTTGCTGAATACATTTCAGATTCACCAGAACACTTTGCAGTCACTGTTATAAAGTAGGAAATGCAACTGCCAATTTTGTGCACAGCAAGTTTCCACAAGTAGCAACGTGATAATGACCAGATAATCGGTTTTATTATTGTTAATCGAGGGATAAATATTGACTGGGGTACCATGGAGAACTCCCCTGCTTTTCTTTAATGTAGTGCCATGGGATCTTTTACTTTCACCTCAAGGGAGCAGGTAGAACTTCGGTTTAACATCTCACCTGAAAGACAGCACCTTCAACGTTACAGACTTTTCCTTTGGGATCCCGAAATGCAGGTCAGGTCTTTCTGCGGCTTCCGAAATGCATGTCCGACTTTGCCGGGGATTTTCATGTTTTGAGTGAGGGGTGGGTACCATGTGCAGCTTGCAAATCGAGGCTGGGTGCAGCCTTGCGTTCAGGGATGGAAGGGGTTGAGGGCGGGGACAAGTGCTTCCTGACCTCTGCAGTAAACGGCGCCCAAATTAAATATCTGTCCGGGAACAGCCACTGAAGGTGACCTGTGTCCCTTGCCACAGAAGTGGTTTGATGTTGGCTGCAATATTGTTTCCTTGTGTGGGAGCTGACCCATTGACTGTCATTAGCCCAACATGTATTGATGTGTTCATTGTTCTAAGCCAATGTTGCCACTCTATCCACTACCCTCTGAGCACCTTGCTGCACCAGTCTTTTGTTTCTCACCTCGAAACATCATGCAGCATCTCACCCTCCTCAGATTCTTTGGCCCCTCAGCCAGATGCACCATCTGCTAGCCGGGTCCAAGCAAGGGCAGCTGCCCCTCCAGCGATGCAGGTAGTGCAGTTGCAGGAAATGCCCCAGTAGGTCCCTGCATGACAAGGCCGATCTCCGTGATCATTGCAGGCCTGTAACCAGGGAAGTGAGTAGCCTACCTCCACTTCCTCCGAGACAACAAGGGGAACACCGCGTAGGAGTGTCCGAGAACGGAGGACACCGTGTCGATTAGTTTACTCATTAGATCACTGTGGTGTTAGATAAATTAAGTTGTGCAGAGTAGGATAACAGAAATATATAAAGTTAAACTAAACCATTACCTGTGCAAAATGTTAAACATTTACAATATATTTACAGGGCATTGGACTTTCCATGCAGTCAAAAGTCTTTTAATGTCTCATCTCCCAGCTGATCATTGCCTGATCCAACTGGCTTTGATCGATCGTCATATGTGTTTGCTCACAGGATGCTTCACATGTCCTTCCCTTGGTGTCTCAAATGACCTTTTCTGCCTCCAGGTCAGCCATCGCATCATTCCCATCATGTGAAGCACGGTTGTATCAGAAGGTTTCTGACCATGATGGAATCCTGCATGGATTCTTCATGGTCTCTATGACAATACCATCTCCCTCATCTCTGGGGTCTTTCCTCTTGGTGTTCATCCTTACTCTCCTCCTCCGGGTAGAATTCTCCATCTTCCCCCTCCTGCTGGCTCCCTTCCTCGACCTTCTCCAGGTCCAGTACCAAACCCCCTCTCAGCACCAAGTTATGGAGCATGCAGCAGATTACAAAGATTCTGGATACCCTGAGGTTCACATTGTAGTGCCTGCCCATTCCTGGTATTAGTCTAGCAAACCTTCTCTGAACTGCTTCTAACGTATTTACATCTTTATTTAAATAAGGAGACCAGTACAATACTCCAGGTGTGGTCTCACCAATGTACAACTGAAGCATAACCTCCATACATTTGTAATCAATTCCCCTCACAATAAATGATAACACCCTATTAGCTTTCCTATTTACCTGCTGTACCTGCACACTAACCTTTTGTGATTCATGCACGAGGACACCCAGAGTCCTCTGAATCTCAGAGCTCAACCACTTAGATAATAAGCTTCTTTTTTATTCTTCCTGCCAAAATGAATGATTTCACATTTGCCCACATTATAATCCATTTGCCAGATCTTTGCCCACCCACTTAACCTATCTATGTCACTTTGTAGCCTCCTTCCGTCCTCTTCATAACTTACTTTCCTACTTATCTTTGTGTGATCTGCAAATTTAGCAACTATTCCTTCGGTCCCTTCATCCAAGTCATTTATATAAGTTGTAAAATGTTGAGGCTCCAGCACTGATCCCTGTGGCACACCACTCGTCACAGCCTGCCAACCAGAAAAAGACCCATTTGTGCCAACTCTCTGCTTCCTGTTTGCCAGCCAATCTTCTATCCATGCCAACATGTTACACCCTACACCATGAGCTTTTATTTTCCGCAATAACCTTTGATGTGGCACCTTATCAAATGCCTTCTGGAAATCTAAGTACAGCACATCCGCTAGTTTCCCTTTATCCACACCACATGTGACTCCTTGGCCTGGTGCGGCAGCCATGACAAAATGGAAATTTGTAAAGCGGGTATCTGACTGAAGGCTCTGAAGCTTCAGTGGAGATCTGTTGATGGGCAGGTCTGCAACTGTGCTGGGTGTGGCCTGTAGAGACCTCCATATGGTCCCACCCCACCCCACCCCACCCCCCACCCCGCCTCATTGCAGTCAGGCTTTGCAGTTTAAAAAGTTGAGAGAAACGCTAGAAAAAGTTGCTCCGCTTCAGACCCGCACTCTTCTCGCTCAGGGAGGAAGCGGCCACGCCTCGGACGAATTTTTCAAACGTTTTTTTCAAGCGTTTATCGAAAGGTTTGTAAAACTCGCAGCAGGAAAGGAAAAGGGCGTGCGTTGGGAAAAACAATTTTTCACGGCCCTCATGTCCTCATCGGCGTTTTCCACACAAGACCTTCCCGGCTCATGAAAAGATCAAACAAAAATGATGTGGGGTCAGGTGGGCACAGGGAAATTCTTTCTCCCTGAAAAATAAAACTATATTCTGTGTTTTCTGAGCTGGTTTCTTGCCTCCATGGACCAGATTGCCAAATTAGATTTTGTGCTATGAGCCTGAGTAGGACTTGAACCCATAACCTTTTGAATGAGAGACATCAGTGCTGCCTGCTGGGAAATGCATGAGATTTGGGTCTCATGTTTGACACCAGCTGTTGCTCCTTCTCTGCCTGCATTTCCCACTGAGTTTTACTGTAGCAGAACTACATTTTCTCCAGAATACAGAAAGCCACATAACACATTCTGTGCCCTGTAGAGGGTACAGGCATGCAATGCCCATCAGTACGTTTGGGGCCTGATGATGCTGGTAGGGACAGTAAGTATCACAGTGTCTAGTGGACAAGCTTCTGCCGAAGGGTCGTGAGGACTCGAAACGTTAACTGATTTCTTCTCCACCGATGCTGCCAGACCTGCTGAGTTTTTCCAGGTAATTCTGTTTTTGTTTTGTAATAATTATTGGCACTGGCTGCCATAAAGCCTGTAAGGTCCAGCCGCTTGCAGAAGCCAGGGAGGAGGTGGGTTTGTAAGTGGGTAGGATTGGGGCTGGAGGGAGAGGTGGGGGAGGGGTTGGTCTGGGGGCCGGGGGGGTGGGGGTCGGGGGAATCAGTTGGTCAGTGGGGCTTTGGGGGTCGGTTGGTCAGTGGGGGGTGTGGGGGTTGGTTAGTCAGTGGTGGGTTCGGGTGGTCACAGGGGTCTGCTGGGTGAGTGTCGGGTGGTCAGTGGGGGGGTGGGGTGGGGCTCGGTTGGTCAGTGGTGGAGGTGGGGGGAGGGGTCGAGTGGTCAGCAGGAGGTCGGGTGGCCAGTGGTGGGGTGGGGAGTGGGTGGTCAAGCGGTTGGGAATGGGGTCAGCTGGTCCGATGGGGTCGGGCAGGGGGGTGTGGAGGGAGTTCTGTGCGGGATCAGGGCGAGGAGGGTCAGTTACTCAGGAGTTGCAAGTGGTTTTACTTCTAACCTTTTTCTGGGTAAGTCTTGTGGTAGGACAGTTGGAACCATCCAAAGTTGGTGATTTATATCCTACTTTCAGATGGTCCCCAGTGTAGCGCAATTGCCCAATGGAAGATTGAACTTAAACAAAATAGCTGGAAAAACTCAGCAGGTCTGACAGCATCTGCGGAGAGGAACACAGTTAACGTTTCGAGTCCATATGACTCTTCATCAGAACTAAGGAAATAGAGAAATGAGGTGAAATATAAGCTGGTAGAGGGTGGTGGGACAGGTAGAGCTGGATAGAGGGCAAGTGATAGGTGGAGGCAAAGAAGAGATTGCCAATGATGTCATAGACAAAAGGACAAAGGGGTGTTAATGGTGGTGATATTAACTGAGGAATGTGCTAATGGTGACATTAAGGGTAGAAAGCAGGATGAGCAAGGTACAGATAGCCCTAATGGGGGTGGGGTGGGGGGGAAGGGATCGAAATGGGCTAAAAGGTAGAGATAAAACAACGGATGGAAATACATTTAAAAATAATGGAAATTGGTGGGAAAAGAAAAATATATATAAAAAATTATAAATTATTGGAAAAAGGGGGATCGGAAAGTGGGTGGGGATGGAGGAGAGAGTTCATGATCTGAAGTTATTGAACTCAATATTCAGTCCGGAAGGCTGTAAAGTGCCTAATCGGAAGATGAGGTGCTGTTCCTCCAGTTTGCGTTGAGCTTCACTGGAACATTGCAGCAGGCCAAAGACGGACATGTGGGCATGAGAGCAGGGTAGAGTGTTGAAATGGCAAGCGACAGGGAGGTCTGGGTCATGCTTGCGGACAGACCGAAGGTGTTCTGCAAAGCGGTCACCCAGTCTGCGCTTGGTCTCTCCAATGTAGAGGAAACCGCATTGGGAGCAGCGAATACAGTAGACTAAATTGAGGGAAGTGCAAGTGAAATGCTGCTTCACTTGAAAGGAGTTTTTGGGCCCTTGGACGGTTAGGAGGGGGGAAATAAAGGGGCAGGTGTTGCACCTTCTGCGGTTGCATGGGAAGGTGCCGTGGGAGGGGGTTGAGGTGTAGGGGGTGATGGAGGAGTGGACCAGGGTGTCACGGAGGGAACGATCCCTGCGGAATGCCGCCGGGGGGGTGAAGGGAAGGTATATTTGGTGATGGCATCATGCTGGAGTTGTTGGAAATGGTGGAGGATGATCCGTTGAATGCGGAGGCTGGTGGGGTGATAAGTGAGGACAAGGGGGACTCTATCATAGTTCTGGGAGGGAGAGGAAGGTGTGAGGGCGGATGCGCGGGAGATGGGCCGGACACGATTGAGGGCCCTGTCCACCACCATGGGTGGAAAACCTCGGTTAAGGAAGAAGGAAGACATGCCAGAGGGATTGTTTTGGAAAGTGGCATCATCAGAACAGATGTGACGGAGGTGAAGGAACTGAGAGAATGGGTTGGAGTCCTTACAGGAAGCGGGGTGTGAGGAGCTGTAGTCGAGGTAGCTGTGGGAGTCGGTAGGCTTGTAATGGATATTGGTGGACAGTCTATCACCAGAAATTGAGACTGAGAGATCAAGGAAGGGAAGGGAAGTGTCAGAGATGGACCATGTGAAAATGACGGAGGAGTGGAAATTGGAAGCAAAATTAATAAATTTTTCCAGGTCCCGATGAGAGCATGAAGCAGCACCGAAGTAATCATTGATGTACCGGAGAAAGAGCTGTGGGAGGGGGCCGGAGTAGGACTGGAACAAGGAATGTTCCACACACCCCATAAAGAGACAGGCATAGCTGGGGCCCATGCGGGTACCCATAGCCACACCTTTTATTTGGAAGAAGTGAGATGAGTTTAAGGAGAAATTGTTCAGTGTGAGAACAAGTTCAGCCAGACGGAGGAGAGTAGTGGTGGATGGGGATTGTTCGGGCCTCTGTTCGAGGAAGAAGCGGAGAGCCCTCAGACCATCCTGGTGGGGGATGGAGGTGTAAAGGGATTGGACGTCCATGGTGAAGAGGAGGCAGTTGGGGCCAGGGAACTGGAAATTGTTGATGTGATGTAGGGTGTCAGAGGAATCGTGGATGTTGGTGGGAAGAGACTGTACAAGGGGAGAGAGAATGGAGTCAAAAGAACAAGAAATGAGTTCTGTGGGGCAGGAACAGGCTGATATGATCGGTCTGCCGGGACAGTCCTGTTTGTGGATTTTGGGTAGGAGGTAGAAGTGGGCCGTCCAAGGTTGGGCGACTATCAGGTTGGAAGCTGTGGAGGGAAGATCTCCAGGGGAGATGAGGTCAGTTACAGTCCTGGAAACAATGGCTTGATGTTCGGAGGTGGGGTCATGGTCCAGGGGGAGGTAGGAGGAAGCGTCTGCGAGTTGACACTCAGCCTCTGCGAGGTAGAGGTCAGTGCGCCAGACAACAACAGCACCACCCTTGTCAGCAGGTTTGATGACAAAGTTAGGGTTAGACCTGAGAGAACGGAGTGCGGCGAGTTCAGAGAGAGACAGGTTAGAGTGGGTGAGAGGAGCAGGGAAATTGAGACGGCTAATGTCACGCCGACAGTTCTCAATGAAAAGATCAGGAGCAGGTAAGAATCCAGAGGGAGGGGTCCAGGTGGAGGGAGAATATTGGAGGCGGGTAAAAGGATCCGTTGAACGGGGAGAGGACTCCTGCCCAAAGAAGTGAGCACGGAGACGAAGACGGCGGAAGAAGAGTTCAGCATCGTGCCGAGCCCGAAATTCATTGAGATGAGGGCGTAAGGGTATGAAACTGAGTCCTTTGCTGAGATTGAACTTCCCGGGCAACTGTTGTGCAATCCTTACCTGGGAGGGGGCATGGGTGATGTCCCCTGCACGTCTTGAGGGCATGCCCCAGTTATGACACCCCAAAGCTCGGAAGTTACAGCCCATTATTATTTATTTTTTTAAGCTTCCACCTGTTCCTCTTTTTAATGATTAAACTCTAGTTGGACCCCTTGAAAGAAAGGTGGTGCATTCAAAATGGGTCGTGTTCAGTTGATGACGCTGGGACAACACGGTGTTTCCTTATTTGGGAAACACGTGACATGTCTCCTCAGCCATAACCTTATTGAACGGCGGAGCAGGCTCGAGGGGCCGAGTGGTCTACTCCTGTTCCTATTTCTTATCTTTCCTCGAGCTGGTCTGCTTTAAACAAAATGAGAGCCTCTGTGGCAAACCCTGACCAGCATGTTCTTGGCAGCAGTGAGGTAGAGGGATTGACAGAACTGTGCTCAAAGCATAATTGTTGAGCTGTATGAACATTGACCTTCTTATGAACATAAAATATAGAAGCAGGAGTAGGCCATTCGGCCCTTTCAGCCTACTCCACCATCCCTTAAGATCATGACTGATCTTCTACTTCAAGTACACCTTCCTGCACTATACCCATAAAACCTTGGTTACTTAATGTTTGTAAAGCATTTCTATCTACTTAAGTTTTATACATGCAGTCATGTGACCGGCAATTCATAAAATGGCACCATATCTTTAGGTGGCAGGACAGGTTTTTTTCTTTGCCCAGTTACAATGTTAAGCAGGGGTAATGGCTTGTTAAAGTACATCAAACTAGGGCAAAACATGAACCTATAATGAAATTGGTGTCTGATCAATCGAATTATGCTTTGCAACACGCGGCTCAAATATTCTTTGAATTTGTTTCTTAGATGTTGAACGTATTACAAAAATCAATTTGCAGTTGTACAATTTGGAATTTTAGCGTTTTCCCTGCCCCACAAAAAACTGCATTTGGCAACTTGAAAGACGTATTCATCTTTCTGTGTGAGACTTTGATCTTGTATATGCATGGCACTCACAACTTGGACTGGTACAAATTTAACACTAATAGATCCAGAAGAGGACCAGCTTTGTACAAATCTATATCAGCACACCAGTGCACAACAGGGTACAAGTCTAGCCCTCCCTGAAAAAGGAAGCAGCACACAACAGTGTCCCCCCCTTTTTTTAAAGAGGGCCACAACTAATAATGAAGTAAAGCATACAACAAAATTAAATAATAATTTTATGATGTATCCATGATGAACTCTGGTTTCAAGTACACTGCCCCTTCTCCAAAGGCACAAAGGTTAGGACAGACCATAGAAACAAGGCCGCCAGAGCAACTACCCCCATACCTCCCCCACCATGACCCCCCCCACCCCATAACCTGGGCCTGCAGTTTTATCGTGCTTTTCATTCATCTTTGAATACAGTTAAGGCTGGAATAAACAGATTTTTGGTCTCTCTCGGAATTAAGGAATATGGGGAACGGGTGGGAAAGTGGAATTGAAGCCCAAGATCAGTCATGTTCGTACTGAATGGTGGAACAGGCTCGATGGGCCGTGTGGTCTGCTCCTGCTCCTATTTCTTATGTTCACGATCACTCTACATCTCAAAGTGCTTTACGGCCAATGAAGTACGTTTAGGTGCAGCCACTGTTACAATGTCAGAAAGATGACAACAAATTTACACACAGCAAACTTCCAGTGATCGGATGATCTGTTCTTGTTCGTGATATTGATTGAGGGATAAACATTGGGCAGGACCCCAGGTATAACTCCCCTACTCTTCTTTGAAACAGTGCCATGGGAATCGTTCATATCCAGCCGAGCAGATAGACGGGCGCCTCAGTTTCACATCTCAGCCCAAAGACGGCACTGCCAACAAGGCAGTAGCCCCTCACTGCTGCACTGGAGTGTCAGCCTTGACTTCTGTGCTCAAGCCCCGGTTTGGAATGTTGTGACTCCGAGGTGAGAGCCTCGTTTTGCATGTCCAAGACACCCGAGTCTCATGCCTGATTAAAATGCTGGCCAACGAAACTTCGGGCAGAATGGGAAAATCAGTGATTCTGGAAAACTCACAAAGAGAATAATAAGTTGTTGCTTGTGTTGGTCAGGATGGTTAGGAAGGACTAGGGTCTGTTGATTTGCCCCCATTAATAGCTTCTGCTGCACAAAACATAAGAGGAGGCCATGGACGATACCGTGAAAATGCCTTAAGCGAATCCTAATGCAAATGTTCTTTTTATGAGTTCTTGCATAATTTCAGTATGAATAATAAAATATAGAGGAACTTTGATAAGGAAGCCCGATAGATTTCATATTACCATCCCTCGTTATATGTACAGATTTATTATGTTCAAAAAGGGAACACTAAAACTCATAATCTTATTACAAAGTTGATGACCCGACGCTTGTCAAGTGACATTGAGGAATATTAGTTCTGGATTCTTTACACAAAAAGAAAAGGAAAAATATGGATTTATGGAGCAAATATGCACAGTGCATACTGTATCCTTACAGTGTAATTTAGAATAATTTGACCTATCCAATCATAAATTAGATGAAACTATGCTAATTTACAACTTTAGCTATTAGATATTAATGACTTGACCTTTTTTCCTGCTAGATTTATATTTTTCATCATTTTTTAATCAAGGCCAATGATGTTGGTGATGGAACATTGATTTTTTTACTGCAGTTAGTACCCATTCCTCCCAGGATTGGTATAGACAAACATAGTGAGCATAGCTGTCCCACCTCCCCCACCCCACCGTCACCCCCCCCCCCCGCCCCCAATATGCTCATTCCTTCAAATGTAGCTTGTCTATATCCAAGGAAAGATACATTTGCCTTGGAGGCAGTACAGTGAAAGTTCACTGCTTTGGGTCCTGGGATGCAAGGGTTGCCCTATAACGAGAGGCTGAGTAAATTGGGTCTATTCTCTCTGGTATTAAGAAAAACGCAAGCTGATCTCATTGAAACATATAAGATTCTGAAGGGGTTTGACAGGGTAGACACGGAGATTGTTTCCCAGTTTTGAATTGGGGCTGTAGTCTGAGGATAAGGGGTTGATCATTTAGGACTAATATGAGGAGAAATTTCCTCATTTAAAGAGTTGTGAATGTGACCTGATAAAGATTTTTTTAAATTTATAAAAGGGTTTGAGAGGGTAAATGCAGAGATAATGTTGGAACTTTTGAGGGAATCCAAAACTTAGGGCCCATCAATATAAGATGATCACCAATAAATCCAACATAGGATTCAGGAGAAACTTTTTGTTTCCTGGTTTGCTGTCTGTGAGAATTCTTCAATGTGATTGACTCTTTAGACTGGTTGATCACATAACTGTTGCTGGGTGCTGGAGATCCCCTGTGGATGTCACCAGAATCAAGTCAACTTAGGGCAAGGGGAAACCCACATCACAGAGCTGGCTAGATCTTTGTGGGAAACTTTCTTTGAGTTCTGCAGTAAATCCAGGCCATTAATAGTGGTCCTAATTGTACTTCTTATAGCTCTTGTGCACCTCAGAGTTAAAGCTGTGTTGAATATTACGTGGCTAATGCAAAGTAGTGATAAATTGTGAAGACAATAAATAATTCATCCAGTGGTAAGGGTCCAGCAACATAAACTGCAAAGGATAACCTTGTCATTAATCTCTCAGCAGTAGCAAATTGAAACTAACAGGTAATCTTTCAAAGAATAAAAAATAAAAGATTTCCTTAGGCTAATCTCCGCTCCAACTGCTAGGAATTCATTTGCATATTTGGTCCAGAAGCATTCCAGCTGACCTTTAGTTTCCACTGTTTGGTGAGGACATATTGTGTAGAGCAGAAAAATGAGAAGACAGATATGCAAGGGGATTTTATTTTTCAATAAGCTTAACTTCTCTTTTCTGTGGATCCAGATTTCCTTCTTTAAAGGCTTAACATTTTACCGATGGTTTGATTATACAGCTAAATGTCTGCTCCTGCCTGAAGAATATTAGTAGCAATAACAATTTATTTACTTGGTACAGACTCCCTTATTCACTGACTTGAAAAAGCCTAAAGCAACACACCAAAGCCAAGGATCCCCATGTGTTCTGCTTGTGGCTCTTAGCTAGCTAGCGTCTGCTGAGTGCCGTAATGTTCAAACAATTTTTACCTCATGACTGAACACAGAACCATAATAGGTCATTTAAAACTTCTGCTTCACCTCTCGCTGCTTTGCCAGTTGGATCTTGCTGGTGTAATTTACAGCACAAAGGTTGCTTCATGCAGACTTGCACTGCCTTTCTTGAGCAGAAATCTTTTTTGAGCCATTAAGCAGGTGCTCTTGCAGCCAAGTTGGATATATCAATAAACATCACTGAAGGCAAATATTTTCAAGGTATTTTTCAAGTAGAACTCAGAAGGAAACACATTGAATCATAGCGACTATTCCAATGTTCTCCTGCCTAGACCTTCCCCTCCCCCCACCCACCCCCCACTCCGCCCTTGCATGCTCCCATACACTTGTTCATCCACAAATCTGCTGCCCGTACCCTTACCTGCACCAAGCAGCCTTCACCCATCTCCGCTACGTTCACCGACCTAAATTGGCTCCCAGTCAGCAATGGCTGGTTTTTAAAATTCTCATCCTTGTTTTCAAACCTCACCATCGCCTCACCACGCCACCCCTCCCCACCCCACCCCACCCCACTTTCTTTTTTTAAAATTCATTCATGGGATGCGGGCATCACCGGCGGGGCCAACATTTATTGCCCATCCCTAACTGCTCTTGTTCAGAGGCCATTTTAAGAGTCAATCACGTTGCTGTGGGCCTGGAGTCACATGGAGGCCAGACAGATTTCCTTTCTTAACCAGGTGGGTTTTCATGACAATGGTTTCATGGTCATCATCAGAATTTCAATCCCAGATTTTTATTGAATTCAAATTTCACCATCTGCTGTGCTTGGATTCAAACCTGGGTCCCCAAGGCATTATCCTGGAATACTAGTCCAGTGACAATACCATCATGACATTGCCTCCAATTCTGGCCTCTTGCATAGCCCCAATTTCAATCATTTCACCATTGGCCTCCAGGCCTTCCACTGCCCAGGCCTAAACTCTGAAACTCTCCCCATCTCTCGACCTCTCTTTCCTTCTCTAAGACACTCCTTAAAAATCCCACCTCTTTGACCAAGACTTTGGTAACCTGCTCTAATATCTCCTTATGCCGTTTGGTGTCAGATTTCATTTGCTAACACTCCTGTTAAGTGCCGTGGGTTGTTTTATTATGTTAAAGACCAGTATATATTTGCAATAGTGCACATAGAACTATAAAATGATGCGATACATAAGGAGGCCTTCAGGCTTGTCATGCCTGTGCCAGCCCTTCGAGAGATTTATTCTAATTAGTCCCACTCCCCTGCTCTTTCTCCTTAGCCCTGCAAACTTCCCCTCTTTGAGTATTTACCTGATGCCTTTGTGAAAATTATCATTAAACTTTAGTGCCTTCCTCCACCCTTTCAGGTAGTGTATTCCAGATCATAACAACTTGCAGCACAAAAAAAGTCTCTCCTCATCTCCCCTCTGGTTCTTTTGCCAAATGCTTTAAATCTGTGTCCTGACCCTGAGGACGTAGGCCAGAAACTTCGGGTTGGTGTGTGGGGGTGGGCCCCGCTCGCCGACCCATAAAATGACGCACGGGTGACATCGGGCGTGTGTCCCGACGTCACCGCGCGTCATTCTGATTTTCAGTTTGGCGGGCGTGCAGCCGAAATTTCAAAGGCCTATTAAGGCTATTTAAATTTCAATTAAAATACTTAATGGAGCTGCCCGTCCAACCTTAAGGTTGGCGGGGGGGCAGGTGAAGAGCCCAGGCGGCCTTCGCATTTATCATGAAACCTCATCCACGGGCGGGATGAGGTTTCACGAAGTGTTTATAAATTGAATTTTATTAAAGTTCATTGACATGTCCCAGCCCATGTGACACTGTCACGTGAGGGGACATGTCTTAAAATTGTTTTTGTTTCTTTATTAACATTTTTGACATTAAAACTAATCTCCCTGAGGGCAGCTCTGTGCCTCAGGGAGATTTCTGACCTCTTTTGTGCACAGGCGTGAAATAGCGCAGGCCCCGACTCAACCTCCTCCCCCCACGCCCGCACAGGGAGCGCACAGCACTTCTGGGTGCGTGTCACGCTGGGTGGGCCTTAATTGGCCCCGTCCACGTAAAATGGCGGCGCGCAGCCAATCGCGGGTGACGATCGGCTGCGTGCCCGCCCCTGCTCATCCCCTCCGACGGGGAGAAAATTCTCCCCATAGTGAAGATACTGGGCACACATCCATTTTCTCTGGTGATTTTGGTGGCCTGGTTGGTTGGCATGGATTCAAACTATAGAAGCACAAGAGTGAGTATGTGTCTGAGAATGCACCATGTGGCAACATTTGTCTCAAATTAATGATCATGTCGAATTTATTGTTAAAAGGAAACTCATGATGCCTAGTAGAAGGTTTCTGTTTTCTTGTATTGAACCTTCTTTCTATGGGGTAAGCAAAATAAACATAGCTCTTTAGTCCAGACTGACAAAAAGATATAGCCTGAATTAAAATAGCAGATGTATCAACAGAATTGCAATATTGCTAATTAATCATCAATCTTCATTTGTTTTCAACACAATTTCTAGTTACATTGTGCTCCCTAAGTCAATGACTTTATATTCTCTCATTCCCACGATATATATCTCATTGAACCAACAGCAGGTCAGAGGGAAATGTACAAGGGTCTCATTGTCCAGTTATTAAGGTGATTTCTGCAATTGGACACAATTATATTATTTTGGATATGATTGCAATCACTCAACTGCCATTTGCCATTTGGATTTCTTACCATTGCCAACTGTTGAACTGTGGCAAACACAGAATGCCCTGCTACCAATCCATAGCTAACTCTAAGAGACCTCTGCTGTGCACTGTGCTCAGTGCATTCTAAGATGATGCCAGCTGAGACTCATACAGGACTAAGTGATGGTACAAAACAGTTGTGAGCATCAACCACTCTTCTGGTAAAGAAATAACTCGCATTTATATAGTGCTTTTCAAGGCCTCAGAATATCCTAAATCACTTTGCAGCCAATGAAGTACATTTGAAGTGTTTTCATTTTTATAATTCAGGAAACAAGGCAACCAATTTGGTCACAGCAAGCTCCCCAAAACAGCAATAAAGATGATGACCAGATAATCTGTTTTAGTAATGTTGTTTGAGGGATAAATTATGACCAAGAAAAGCTCCCCTTTGAAATAGTATCAAAGGCTATTTTAAATGCACTTGAGAAAACAGATGGGTGCACAATTTAATATTGCATGCAAAAGGCAGCAACTCCAACAACGAGGCACTCCCACAGTACTGCCACTGGGCGTGTCAATCTAGATTTTGTGCTCGAGTCCCTGACTGCCTTCTGATTCAGACGTGAGAACACTACCCACCTAACCACAGCTGACACACAGAGAACAGAGAGACCACAACCATATGTTACACTTCATCATCAGAACTATTCTACTGCGTATGTCAGGAAGCCGCTGAAACTCATTTTTCCCGAATCCCAATGAAATTGCTATCATATGCTGACACCACAAGTCCCAGCCAGAACAATGATGATTGGGTAATTCTCCCATCAATCACGCCTGGAGAGTGCACTGCTGTATGTGACTGGGATTGATTTTACGCACAGAATTTTTATTATGTAACTATTCTCAACTCAGTGCTGGAGAAATAATACCTCTTTCATCAGGAAATGTTACTGTAGCTTTATGTTCATAGGATAAGGGCATAAGAAATAGGAGTGGGATAGCCTGCATGTTGACTGGGTTCAGTGGCTGAACCTCCACATCAACTACAATTTTCCACCCTGTCCCCATACCCCTTGACCCTTTAATGCCCAACTTTGGCCACACAGTATAGGATTATATAGGACATGCAGCACAGAAACAGGCCATTCGGCCTAACCAGTCCAAGCCGGTGTTTAGGCTCCACTTGAGCCCCCTCACATCTTTTTTCATCTAAATCTACCATCATAACCCTCTGTCCCTTTCTCCCTCATACACCTGTCTGGTTTCCTCTGAAATTCATCTATATTATTCACTTCAGCCTCTCCCTATGGCAGCGAGTTCGACATTCTTAGCCCTCTCTGGGTGAAGAAGTTTCTCCTCAACTCCCTATTGGATTTCTCCGTGACTATCTTATATTGATGGCCTTGGATTATGCTTCTCTCACAAGAGGGAACATTCTCTCTGAATTCACTCTTATCAAATCCTTTCACAAATTTTAAAGACCTCTATTATGTCATCCCCTCTTTTCAAGAGAACAGGAACCCAGCCTGTCAATCCTTTCCTGATATGTATACCTATGCATTTCTGGTACCATCCAAGACCAGATTCTTGCTCATTGACTCTGCATACAGACACCGTAAAAAAAAAACAACTTCTATTTGTTCTAAATTCCACCTTTGGTGCTTTAAATTCCACCGTGCTTCCAACTCACAGGAGGGCATGGTGGGGTGTCAATAGGTATTCTGACCTTTAAGTGATTTCCATTATAGATAATAGCAAAGTGCTATAACATGCAGCGATTTTATTCAGTACTGCATTTGTTGCCTGGATAGTGATGGTTACAATAGCAGGCACCAGATTGCGCTATGTAATTGATTTTGATGACACCCTCGTGGAAGTATTTACACTTGTGGCCATCAGAGCTAACCACTACCAGGTTTTGCAGCACTTTTCAACTTGCAGCACTGCGATTTCATGGCAGTGGTAATTTTGATTGCTCAATTCCTGCCAAAAGCATGCCTGCCTGCATTGCAGCACACTGTTAAATCGTTCAGCGTTATTTTTGTCTTTCAGTCCTACTTAGCATGTTATGCACCAGATTTTGCAACAAGAATAACGTTGAGGTTAAGAACACTCACTGTTATGACTGAATAAATTGGACAGCAACTTCCGGCCACAGTTAAACATAGAAATCCGGAGGTTTTCTTATTCTTTTTTGATGGGTTGTGGGTGTCACTGGTAAGGCCAGCATTTGTTGCCCATCCTTAATTGCCCTTTAACTGAGCAGCTTGCTTGGCCATTTCAGAGGGCAGTTAAGAGTCAACCGCATTACTATGGATCTGGAGTCACATGTCAGCCAAGATTTCATTCCATCAAGGACATTAGTGAACCAGATGGATTTTTACAACAGTCAATGATAGTTTCATGGACACCATTACTGAGATTAGCTTTACATCCCAAGTCTTTATTACTTAAATTCCACCAGCTGCTGTGGTGGGATTTGAGCCCATGGCCCAAGACCATTAGCCTTGGCCTCTGGATTGCTAGTACAGTGATATTACCACTATGCGACCATATCCATTAACTAGCTGAGGTACCCTGCTCCTCCATTGAGTCCTCAGCATTGAAAGGCACAATGGTGTGAACGTGGATTATTTGCCCACTAATTCCACACTAAGGAGAGCTCAAAAGGTTAGGACAGGTACATTGAGAGTTTTGAATGGCATGATAAATGATAATTAGTGCCAGGCACCATCTTTGGCCCTGAAAAATTAATTTTACATGTTTGGTGACATATTCCCTCAGAAAATAATTAGCGTTGGAGCTTTTTTTAAACATTTTTTTCTGTCTGACTCTTTCATCTCTCTCTGTTAATCCCCTTTGTAGGGAGCTTTATTTTGTTTTCTCTACGTGATTTAAATCTAATTTATATTTCCTGCTTTATGCTTCCTGATTTAAACTCCGTTGGCTGAATTTTGTGTTTGTCGGGCGGGCGGGCCCGACCCAATCGGCAGCGGGTGCAGAACTGATCACCGCCGGCGAAACGGGCTGCGCCGCCATTTTGTGCGGGTGGGCCAATTAAGGCCTGCCCAGCGCGTTTCAGACTCCCGTGTTCAGCGGGAAATTCAAATCTGCGGCCGGCATGTTCAGACCGCCGGTTCCAATGGGGAACCGGCAGTCTGTACAGAAAGCGGCCAGGCAGCCTCCTTTAGGCTGTTCATCATGGCCAGTGACTGGGCTCCAGAAGAGGTGAGGGCAGAGGAGAAGGAGGAGTGGGGGGGGAGGCTGAAGGGTAGGCCAGCGTGGGGGCCACTGTGCCCCTTGGTTCCCTGATACCTGCCTTGCTGCCCTCCTGGAAGAGGTGTCAAATCATCGGGAAGTCTTGTTTCCGGAGGGTGGGAGGAGGAGGGCCCCTCACGTCACCAGGCAGGCCTAGCAGGAGGTGGTGGAGGCTGTTAGCTCCCACGATGTTGTGCAGCACGCAGGAACCCAGTGCTGCAAGCGTTTCAATGATTTGTTGCACTCTGGAAGGGTGAGTACCATGTCAGCCTTGGCCATTTTACCCAGCAGGTAGCCTTAGCCTTTGAGGCCCCTCCCAACCCCCCACACCTTAGTGTCGTTACTGCATTGGGCATTTGGCGCACGCTGGCTGGGCCAACAGATAGTGACCATGCTTACATCAGCCTTAGAGGTTGAGGAGAAGATGGGTTCTCCCCGCAGCATGTGTTGGTGTTTGTCGCATTTGAGTAGTCTGGGGGCAACCTGCAGGGGAGGCAGCTAGACACATACTCAGAACCCCAACACATGTCTTATTGATGGTGATGAGATGGTGGAAGGGGAGCCTCAAGGTGTCGTGGCCAAGAGCCATCTGCTGTTGCGCCTCCTTACCATGGGCGCTAAGACCCGTGTATTATTCAAAGTGATGGACGCCGAATGTGTCCAAGGTGGCCACTGGGGGAGGGGGCTGGGACCAGCCGTACTATCTTCAGGGGACTGATCACCAGTAGTGTGGACAGGAGCCGCTGGAGGCCTCAAATGGGCCACTGTGGTTGGGGTGCGGCGTGCGCGTGCAGAGTACTTGAGCGATCAGCCCCAATAAATCCTCTTCCCTGTTCTGCAGGCAAAAACTGAGAACAATATCCGGGAACGTCTGCGGACTGGTGGTGGACACGCCGTGCTCCAGCGCCTCACCATGTATGAGGAGCAGGCCATGGAGCTGGGGAGGAGGCAGGAGGCCAGGGCGTCAGGTGGCGGCGAGGCTGGGGTGCAGCAGCCAGGTATTTGAGGGCCACAGTCCCATCCACTCTGTCTGCCCAACATCCAAACCACTGATGGTTGCTGAGATCGTTAATGCAGCAACACTGCTCATTCACAGACTGAGACAGTCAGGTGTGTGGGTCATACACAAAGGTCGCCACATTACCAGAAGGATATGGAGGCGTTGGAGAGGGTGCAGAGGAGGTTTACCAGGATGCTGCCTGGTCTGGAGGTTATTAGCTATGAGGAGAGGTTGGAGAAACTCGGATTGTTCTCACTAGAGCGACGGAGATTGAGGGGCGACTTGATAGAAGTTTACAAAATTATGAGTGGCATGGACAGAGTAGATAGTCAGAAGCTTTTTCCCAGGGTGGAAGAGTCAATTACTAGAGAACATAGATTTAAGGTGAGAGGAGAAAACTTTAGAGGAGATGTGCGGGGCAAGTTTTTTCCGCAGAGGGTAGTGAGTGTCTGGAATTCACTGCCAGAGGAGGTGGTGGAAGCAGGTACGATAGTGGTGTTTAAGAGGCAGCTTGACAAATACATGAATAGGATGGGAATAGAGGGATACAGACCCCGGAAGTGCAAAATGTTTTAGTTGACGGGCAATATGATCGGCGCAGGCTTGGAGGGCCTAAAGGCCTGTTCCTGTGCTGTACTTTTCTTTGTGCTTTGTTCTTTGTCCCTCGGCCCCTTAAGGATGCGCATCTCTAGCACCTTCCAAAGTCGCCTTATCCCATTTGTGACCGCTATCCCCATGGCCTAACATGCCATGGCATCGCTGCTGCACAGCCAAAGACTTATAGCATCTTAGGAGGGTTTGTGCCTCCACCACCCTTTCAGCCAGTGCGCCCCACATTACTCTGTCCAAAAGGTCCTCAGCACCTCACCTGTCAACCTCATGGCACTCAACTTAAATAAATGCCACCACGTTAGTCTTCCCTGCGCCAAGGAGAAATGTTGCCTTCTGTCCACCCGTTCTATGCCCCTCCTAACGGTATGAAGGTCAATAATGTGACCTGTCAATCTCCTGTGCTCCATGGCAAATGTCGCAAGTGTTTGCAATGTTTCCTCATAACTCCAACTCTCCAGGCCAGCATGCAACCTGATCAGGAACCTCTGCACTCTCCCCACTCCAATCCCATCCCTCCCATGAAGCGCAGGTCACAACTGAATGCAGAAATGTCGCTGTGGCCTCGACAGCGTTTTCTGCACTTGCAACATGACCTCCCTTTTCCTACATTCTATTCCTCAGCTAATAAAGGCAAGTTTGGCTTTGACCTTGTTAAACGCCTTATGTTCCTGTTCTGCTACCTGCCCAGCAAGGTCCCTGTAATCGTTGTGACTTCCCACGGTCCTACCATTACTCATGTATTCCCGTACCTTGCTTGTATTGTCCAAGTGCTTAACTGCACACTTATCCACATAACATTCCATGTGGCATTCCTTAGGCCATCTGACCAGCCTGTCTGTATGCGCTTGTAATGTTTGGGCCTCCTCTTGACTACTTACCACCCCACCAATGTGCATCTCCTTAGGCTCTTGAAGGCTGAGCGCATTATGAGGCTGGGGGGGAGGGAAAGGGATGAAAGGTTTTATTGACTGAACGCTAACTGATGCACTGTCCTTGTTAATTTCAACATCACCACCGCATGGCCGCCACCAACACGTCCAGAGCACCCCCTCCACACCTGAGGGCCAACACTTGCAACTTGCGTCACATCATTTCAGCGAGCCAGGCACCAGCGCAGCGACTACCACATCGATTATGACGTCGGCTAGTGTCCCGGGGCACAGTGGCTGGAGGAGATGGCACGGACAGAGAGTGCCGATGGTGCCAGCAGCTGGAAGACTGCAGGGGACCAGGCACATGCTAAGTCCGGCAGTGATGATGTGCCTCTGGAGATGTCAGCCATACAGCAGCTGCAGGACATGCGGCCGGGTGTGCGGGAGCATCTGGCAGGGTTGCATGAGGGTGTGCTTCACTTGGTCTCTGTGGTGGAAGAATCCAGGCAGAGTGTCAGTGATGGCATGAACCTCAGGACAGAGCTTCAGGCTTCCTCCATTGAGAGATTGGCGACTCTCATGAAGAGGGGCTTCCAGCAGATTGAGAATCATCTGATTGGGTTACGCTCTGACCTGCAAACCCTCACAGCGCTAATGGCCACAGGTGGTCATTCCCAATGTGGGAGATGTTCTGGGCACCAAGTGTCGCCGCTCGGTGCCCATCCATCTGTGGTGAGCAGGGAGGTCCAATGGGACCTCATGTCGGCGCAGCAGCTGCCTGTTGTCGCTGCGGGCTCCTCTCAGGCTGCTCCGGATGAGGGCAGCAGCTCCTCTGCCCCTCTGCCAGTCAATGTTGCATCCTTTGAGGCTGCGACGACTGGGGAGGTGCCAGTTCTGGAACTGGCCGCTCCCTCCCAGGCAGGGCCAGCACAGGCTCCACGGGCCAGAGGACGCCCGCCAAGGTTATCGAGGCCAACAGGACAGCAGAGTGAGCAGGCTGGCTCACAAGCCACTCCGAGCGATGGGGCGGCACCTAGACGTAGCACCCGCAAATGAAAGCATAAGGCACGTTAGGCACTCCACGGGTTTGTCACTGGTGATTTTGTGTTGGCCTTAGATTAGGGAATATATCATTATGTATGTCAGAGTGATGTTTGTGCTTCATTTTGTTGGGAATTAAGTCCACTTTTCTGACCATGGCTGAGGGTGTTTCCTTTGTGCTGCATTTGTATGTTTCACAGACATCTCATGAGTGTTTGAGTGGACATTGATGTTTCTGTACTAAGCCCTTAGTTGCAGCTGATAAGGTGGAAGATGTAGCACCTAAGTGCCACGTGTGGAAGTGCCAGGCAATGCTGGTCCTGCTGATCCATGTGTGTGGAGCTAGCTGAAGGTCTGTTGGATTAAATTGTCCCGGGTGTCCCTGCCTCCTTGGTGTAGTAGTGGGTCGGCGTGCTGCCCCTCATCATCGCCCTGTGCTTCCTCATCCTCTGAGCCACTGCTGGATTCATCATGTGCAGCCTCATCCACTGCGTCAACATCTTCATCATCAACTGCATCCCCCCTTTCCAGTGCAAGATTGTGGAGAGCGCAGCATGTTACCACTATCACAGAGACGCGATCTGGGGGGTACTGGAGTGCGCACCCTGAGCGGTCCAGGCAATGGAAGCGCATCTTTAGAAGACCGATGGCTCTCTCCATCACAGCCCTTGTGCTGCCCTGGCTCCTATTGTACCGCTGCTCAGCTTCTGTTCTTGGATGGTGGAGAGGCGTCATGAGCCACCTTCTGAGGGGATAGCACTTGTCACCCAGCAGCCATCCATCCAGCCGGGCTGGAGCACTGAAGAGCCCCGGCACCTGGGAATGTCTCAGGATGTAAGCATCGTGGGAGCTGCCTGGGTACCTTGCACAGACTTGTAGAATCTGCATCCTGTGATCACACACTATCTGCACGTTCATGGAGTGGAAGCCCTTCCTGTTGACGAAGGCACTGGGCTCACCTGCTGGCGCCTTGATGGCCACATGTGTACAGTCTATAGCACCCTGGACACGGGGGAAGCCAGCAATGGCCACGAAGCCTCTGGCTCGCTGTGCCTGGCTTGCCTGGTCACAGCGGAAGTGGATGAAGGTCAATGCCCATCTGAACAGAGCGTCTGTGACCTGCTTGACACAAGTGTGGACAGCTGATTGGGAGACACCGCAAAGATCACCCACCGAGCACTGGAAGGAGCCAGATGCATAGAAGTGGAGGACATCTGTGACCTTCAGAGCCACTGGCATGGGGTGTCCACCCACACAGTTAGGGGAGATCTCAGGGCCAATCATCTGACAGATATCGTTCACTGTCTCCCTTGACAGACGGAGCCTCCTTCGGCACTGCACCTCAGTCATATTGAGGTAGCTGCTTCGCCGCCTGTAAACCCTGGCAGCAGGATAGTGGCGTCTTCTGCGGCCCCTTCCACCTTGGACAACCTCTTGGCCCTGCGCCCCTTGTGCCTGCGCCTGGCCTCCCAAAGGTGGCTCCCCTGGAGGCTGATTGTCAACTCCTGGCCTCCTCTTTATTCTATCCCTCCCTTCCTCCTCAGAGGAGCTGCCTCCAGTGGAGATGTCAGAACTCGTACCCAGGCTAAATGGAGGCCTCCGGAACGCTGCAGGCCCGATAAAGATTACTGTCTGCAGACGGCTGAGCTGAAGCTTCAAAGTACAGAAACCTATTGGAAATCGATCTGAACCGCTAACAATCACACAGGCAAGTTTAAAACACTTTCTGCAATAAATGCTTCAGAAAAAACATTAACAACCCCTCTGAGCCCACATATCCCGCCCGTGGATGAGGTATGTTGAAAAATCACTTACCCGCCTGCCCGTTGGGCCCGTGCGCCGAGGCGAAGATCACACGGGCTCCTCAAAATCGGCTTCAATTGCCGAGTTAAGGGCCTTAACAAGGCTTTTAATTAATGGCGGGCGTGCATTACGCTTCATAGCGCGCCCGCTCAGCTAAATATCGTGATGCCGCGCGCTGACGTCGGGACGCTCGCCCGACATCAGCGCGCAAGATTTTAAGCTCCGCCACCTGCATGTCAGCCATAAAATTCTGCCCTGTGTGTCTCAGTGAAGATCCTTCAATCTGCCCTACAGATGTCACAGAGGCCCTGCAGAAGGCGCCTCAAGCAAATCTTCGCTCATTGGGCAGCTGTTAACACACTTCCTTTGCCACTCACTGCAAAATCCAGGGCTTCACTATTTTTGACTAAGTATCAGCTCAGAGGTTCCAGTCGGATTTTATGAATTTGATATTGAGCAGAACTAGATTGCAATGTCACCACTTATTGTCTATCACTAGCAGCCCTGAAAAAGTGGTGTTGAATGTTCTCCTTGAATACAACTGAGTGGCTAGCTGGGTAACTTCAGAGGGCAGCTAAGAGTCAACCGTCTTGGTGTGCATTGGAGTCACATATATAAGAACATAAGAACACAAAAAATAAGGGCACATGAATAGGGCCTCGATGCTGTTCCACATTCCAATAAGATCGTCGCTGATCTTTGACCTCAATTCTACTTTCCTGCCCAATCCTCATATCCCTTGATTTCCCTAGAGTTCAGGAAACTATCGATCTCAGCCTTGAATATGCTCAATGACTGAACATCCACAGCTCATTGGGTAGAGAATTCCAAAGATTCTTCTGAGTGAAGAAACTTGTCCTCGTCCCTGTCTTAAATGATTGACCCCTCATCCTGAACCTATGCCCCCCAGTTCTAGATTGGGAAGCAAGCTGTCAGTGTTTATCCTCAGAATCTTGTAAGTTTCAGTGAGATCACCGCTCATTCTTCTAAACTCCAGGAAATATTGACCCAATCAACTCAATCACTCATCATAGGAAAACCAGTCTGGACTTTAGTAGGCTAAGGTTATTGCCTATATTTTTGTTCCTGCCTTTTATATTACCCGACCTGTTGTTGACCAACAGAAGTCTTTGCTAAATCCACTGACACTTTTATAAAGGAGCTACTGCCAAAAGTTTATAAGAAATCTTCTCATTTTCAATTTCTTCAGCAGGGGAGGGAATTTGCAATCTTATTCCAGAATTGTGACTTTGGAAACATGCACTTTGGAAGAAAAAAAAAGGCATTGGAGGTGGATCTCTCCATTATAATTTTTTCTGGAAAAATATTATTCCTGTGGAATACTGTTGATAGTTGACTGTGTAGTGTAATGGGTTAGTGCACTTGGTAATAGGCTGTTCTGGACGTGATTTTATGCTGACACTTGCTGCTTCAATTGTGACACCCCAACACCCCCCCAGCTTCTCCATGCTTCTATTATTCTGTCCTCTTGCATGTCATCACTCCTCAATTGATGGCTATGCCTTCAGCAGTCTGAACCCTAAGCCCTGAAATTTCCTCGCTAAATCTCTCCACTTCACTTAGCTCCATTAATGTGCTCCTTAAAACCTATCCCATTGCCTCTGTCCCAATATCTCCTTTGCAAATTCAGTCTGATAATGATCCTGTGAAACACTTTGGGATGCTTTTCCACGTTAAAGGAGTTGTCTAAATTCTCTGAAGAAGAGTAATACAGACTCGAAACGTTAACTCTGTCTCTCTCTTCACAGATGCTGTCAGACCTGCTGAGTTTTTCCAGCATTTTCTGTTTTCATGTCTAAATTCCAGTTGTTGTTGAATGTGTTTGTTTCTCATGTACCCACTTACATTGGCTTGAGGATCATGAAACAGAAAACCCCAAGCAAGGGGAAATAGCTGAAGATCTCGAGATAGGTTTTGCTTTCTAGAGGCTACAGCACGCTGCTACTGGTTTGTATTGGCAGTTCCATCGCGTTCCCAACTCTTTACTCCTGAGGACCACAGCGGCTCTACTTCAACACCAGGAGAGAGATTAGTCATATGTTCTGACCTGTCAGTTACTCGAGGAATATGATCCTAATGATAATGCAGCAGAAATTACTGCCGAGGGTAACATGCTACCTGATCCCAGTGGAAAATCCCAGCTGCAATCTTTCTCCCTCATACACATTCCGGCTAATAATTCATCACATTTACAGCTTTCTGTTCGACTGAAGCTTCAAGCTGATTGTTCAGTTTTATTGCTGAAGTAGGTGGTAGTAAAATATCTACAGCTGAACTTAGGAACTGGCACAGTTCCATGCATGAGAATTAATATAATATGTTTCATTTTCTTTATGCAAGATCTGTAAAAGAAAACAAAAAGCCAAATATTTATTGTTCCCAACTCTCAGAAGAGTTAATTAAACTTAAAAAGAAGCAGTGGTCGGTATGTAAATTACTGAAATATTACCCACATAAAGTTAATTGCCCCATATTTTCATGGCAAACATTTTTGCCTGGTATATATTCTTGTTGATTATTAAGAAAATGTCTTTTATAAAATTTAAAATGATTGCAATTTAAATATGTATGACGTTTTATTTTAAGTAATTATAATTATGAAAGTATTGAATAAACAATGAATTCAACTCTCTTATCAGCCCTTCACATACATTGGGGAATAATGATCAAGTCCTTCTTCATGGGGCCTGAAAGGACTCATTAGTAAGCTTTCCCTGTTAATCAGTCTATGCATGATGGTACTTGCGTCTATGGTGCTAATTTGCACCAAACAATAGCACTATCTAGCTAATGGAAACAAGAAGATCAATTTTAAATTTAAGATCACTCTGAATTCAGGATAACATCAATGAAAAGATTTAACATTTTCTGCTCTATAATATAATGATGGAGATCAGTTCCAAGCTTTTTGTGACATCCTGTGTACTACAGAATATAGACCGCCAACATTTCATTCAGAGTTATTCAATTTGACTAATAACTCCTCCTTTAGAACGTAAGTTCAATTTTGGCCTATTTTTCCAATTCTTAATTCAAATTATTAGTTAAGTCCAGTTTTTTTTTAACCCAAAGATCGAATGCAAGTGTATGAGCCACTCATCAGCATTTTAGTCATGGCAACACATGTAGAGACTCCAATCACAAACCTGATTGTATGCCTGATTATCTTCATTGGTCCACCCCTGCAATGGGCTATCTTGGAACTATATATGAATATTGCTGAAAAGAGACAGATCAGGACAAATGCAAGAATGCCAAATTTCAAATGATCACAACAATTTATGTTACAGGTACTGATTGTTGGCAAGTCAACGCTGATTGGCTCAGGCATTACAATGGAAAAAGCAATGGGGAACTACAGACTCCCCAAGCTCTCAGCTAATTCAAAAAAGGTGCAAGCCTTGAGCAGATTTACTTTGTTTGCAGGGCACAGATCCGTGTGTATGAATGTATGCTGCTTAAAGGAAGCATAAATGAGAAATGATGTGAGCTTGAATGATTCTCTTTAATTGGTTGTTGATATAGCTATTAGTGCACTCAGGATTGATAAGCAGATTCTGTTGATTTGCCAACCATTCAGGACCCTTTTCTACTGTAGGTATAAATTGTTGTGATAGTTCAAAATTTGGCATTCTTGTGTTTGTCCTGATAAGTGGAAGATGAAAAGATTTGGCAACATGTCTCTCTTTTCAGCCAGATTCAAGTTCTGTACTACCAAGAGTTTGTTTGGAACTATATTTAGTTGGTGGATAGGATATCAAGAATGCATTCAATTTGTACTTCGGGGCATGACTGCAGGTGGAATATGAAACTAATGTGAATCTCTTCAAACCACCTTACTGAGACCAGTAATTGCCCATCCCACCAGACAATACAGAACCAGTGATCCCCAGACTTATCATCATACAACGAGGAAGAAAGGAGGAAGGAAGAAAATTGCATTTATGTAGCACCTTTCATGACCTTGGGATGCTCCCAAGTGCTTTACAGCCAGTAGAATATTTTTTGAAGTGCAGTCACTGTTGTGGTGCAGGTAACATAGCAGCCAATCTGCTTGAAGCAAGCTCCAACAAAAAGAGATGAGAGAGCCTGTCAAAGCTTGTCCACCATCTACATGGCACAAGTCAGGAGTGTGATGGAATACTCTCCACTTGCCTGGATGAGTGCAGCTCCAACAACACTCAAGAGGCTCAACACCATCCAAGACAAAGCATCCTATTTGATTGGCACCCCATCTACCACAATAAACATCCCCTACCTTCACCACCAATGCACAGTGGCAGCAGTGTGTACCATCTACAAGATGCACAGCAGCAACTCATCAAGGCTCCTTCGACAGCACCTTCCAAACCTGCAAACTCTACCACCTCGAAGGACAAGGGCAGTAGATAGAGGGGAACACCACTAGGTGCAAGTTCCCCTCTAAGCCACTCACCATCCAGACTTGGAAATATATCACTGTTCATTCACTGTCACTGGGTCAAAATCCTGAACTCTGTCCCTAACAGCACTGTGGGTGTACCTACACCACATGGACTGCAGTGGTTCAAGAAGGCAGCTCACCACCACCTTCTCAAGGGCAATTAGAGATGGGCAATAAATGCTGGCTTAACCAGCGATGCCCACATCTCATGAACGAATCAACAAAAAATGACCAAATCATCAGTTTTTCAGTGAGGTTGATTGAGGGATCGATATTGATCATCGTATAGAAGGACATCTGAGGAGAAACCAAATTCTGCAGGAACAAGGAGTGTGCTAACACCGCTATGTCAGTGTTTATATTTTCATATTCCAACCATATAAATTACAATTAGAAATGGGAGACATTCCAGACTCTTTTAGCTGTTCAGTCAGTGGAAATTGGCTTGAACTCCACTGAGTCCAGTGGAATTGGAAATTGATTGGATTAGACATTGCACAGGATGGATAATGAGAATAATGAATCTGTACTAGCAGGTGAATCAGGTGATTTGAATTACTTAACTAAAAGAAGAAAAAACAATTGTGTAGTAATTCAGTAATTTGATGGATATAAAGTCCAACTTGAAGCATTGAGGATGATGGGAATAATTGTTGTTTACTGCAAATATGCAACTGACTTGTGTTCGTGTAAGGTTTATCATATTGATTTCATTTAACTATCTATCATAATTTGTATATGAATTATGCATTATTATTGCTTTGGTGAAGCTTTTAAGTGATTAATAGAGATTGATTAGCCACGTCACAAATACAAATATTTATGAGATGAATAAAGCATGCATTAAGCCTCAGCATCAAGAAGCACTGTTGCTAAAGTCAACATAACTCAAATATTAATTAACAGGTGAAGGACATTTAAAACAAAAAGGTAAATTTCACTTTAGAACAAAGGTATGCCTCATGAAATTACAAGCACTCGAATTAGTTGCCGCACAAACGTGGGACTGTGGGCAATCTCACTGCCTTTCCAACTCAACCTCCGCTATGTAGTCTCACTTCCCACTCAACCTTTTGGCCCTTGAGTCACATTCTCTAGCATCAGTGTTCTATCTGAAATTCCAGGACACCAACAACGTGCATATCTAAGAACCATCTGCCATTCAGGTTATGACAGTGCTGGTGGCAGAGAATATCCAGAGACTCTCCTCTCCACTCCCTTTACACAGTCTGGCGGGCTCTGGCAACACTGGAACAGCAGCAATGTGTCTTGGCCAACCGCAATCTGTTGCCTACCTGTCTTCAGCTGTCTGCTCTTTCCAACTATAAGACATACAGTAAAGTAGTCTCTGCTATATTCTCAGAGACCTTCTTCAATACCAGGATCTGTTCAAAGACTGCCAGACAGGAAACTGTTCCATTTGGAGAGAACTTTGCTTGTTTTCTCTTGACACAAATTCTCAATGTATTCTGACATGCCAAATAGAAAACATTGGCTGTTCCAATCCCACTGCAAATAGCTTCCTATTTACCCTTTTCTTCTTAACTGTTCATCCACATGGCAACCTCATGTCCCATGGGTATTTCTTGGAACCTAATGATATAATAGTTAGGAAACCAATTAACCCCATTTCAGATTACTTCCCAGCCCGCTTTGTTCATAAAGGGACACTGCACAAAAGAAAATACAGGCTTTTCCCTGCACATGGGTCATCACAATACCAGAGAAATCAGTTCCCAAAACAAAAGCTAATCAAGGTTGAAGAAGGCCATTCGACCCATCTTATTTGACCCTTCTGACAATCTCCCCAACCCATCTCTACTTTCCTCCCTCCTGCCCCATTTCAACCTCTGATTGTTCTTCAAGCGATTGCAGAGATTTTTGTCCTCAGCGCTCAGGTTGAGAGCTCATTCAATGTGTTGATCCCTTTTTGTGTGATGAAAAGCTTTCTGATATTCAACTATTTTGTATTATTACCAAGGTCTGAGAAATGGATTCGCTTCTTTTAAGCAAACCTCTAACTTTAATAAATAATCATACCCCATTGGTTCAAATTCTCTTAAACGTTACACTTTGATCAGCCTGATTAGGCTTCTCAACATTATGTTTAATGATGTTCAATAGAAACCATAAGGGCTCATAGGTAGATCCCTGTGTAGATTCTCTTGAAGCATTCTGTACTGTATGGCGTTCTGGGGTGCCTGAGATGGAAGACTGTTCTCTTATGGGTGTGCAGCAACCCTCGCACATAACAGGTACTTGAGCATTGTGATTGTGTCCATGGTGCAAAGTCCTTCCTCATTCTCCTGAACCTTTCCAAACTCTAAACATAGTCAACCACACTGTTCTTCAACAACGTTTCTCCTCCGAGATCTAGGTTAGATGTCAGGAAGTGATCCTTTTCCCTGGGAATGGTGGATCTTTGGAACATGCTGCCTGTTTGTCTGCTAGGCGTTGATTTCATTTTCGCATCAAATATGTGCAAAGAAGGTGTTAGTAAGGGAGATTTTAAAAAGTGACATTCCAGTACATCCACAAGCATTCTTTACCATGCTGAGAATGTCAGCCTTTAATGCCACCAATGTGCGACGGAGTCCCAGCATCATAAAGATTTCACATGTCTCCTAAACCTCTGTAAAGCTGGATAGATGGATGGGCTGGCAAGGAGCCATGCTGTCTAGCGCACACTGAAGTTAGAAACGTTCCAGTTAGAGGTTTCGTCTTCTTAGGCAGTCTCTTGGGATCAAGGATGACTTGCTTGCACTCCAGTTCGATAGGTTCTGAGATGGCTGATAAGTCCAACGCTTGACCTGCAGACTCTGCCACACACGGTGCAGGTGCTGTTTGAAGGCTCAGGCAGTTGTGGTGTTTGGACGTTTATGTGCTTCCTCCGGTGCCTCAACTTCGCCGCTGCACATTTCCGACAAAGTCTCTCAATGTGCTCCGTGCCTTCCCGACTGAACCTTCTCCATTTTGGTCCGTCACAAGCCAGGGTCTCTCATTAGTCGGCGGGTGTGTTTGATCTCTTCAGAGGTGCTTTGAGGACACTCCTAAAGCATCTCCGCTGCCTCCTTGGGTGTCTCCTCCTGTGGTCGAGCTCTGAGTCGAGCAGTTCCTTTGGGGTCTGGCGTCAGGCTTACAAATGCCATGCCCTGTTCAGTGAGGCTCGCTTTGAGTGGTCAGCGCCTCAATGCTGGGCAGGTTAGCCAGGGAGAGGATGCTGCTGTGGGACCACCTTTCCTGTCACCGGATTTGGAGGGTCTTGCAAAGGCACCGCTGGCGGTACTTCTCTGAATACAGCTAAACCCGTTGTATATTACATACAAAAGAAAGACTTGCATTTGTATAGCATCTTCCACAACCTCAGGACACCCCAAAACCTTTTACAACCAATGAAGTACTTCCTTGAATTGTCACATGATGTAGAAAACATGGCAGAAAAAATAAAATGTGCACAGCAAGCTCCCACAAACAGCAATGTGATAATGACCAGATAATCTGTTTTGGTGATGTTTGTTGAGTGGCGCAGGCCAATCTAAGGGGGAGGCTTATTAGATTCTGGATTAAAAATATTATTGAAACCATTGAACCCTTGAATTGATGCTGACTGTTATTGTACCAGCCGTTTAAATGAAGCTTTTTTTGTTAACAAACCTCTGACAGGCAAAGGCCTGGGGAGCATTTGAGTGTGAGCTAGACAGCATGGCCACTTGCCAGCACATCCGTCTTTCCAGCTTTACAGGGGTTTAGGAGACGTGTGAAATCTTTACAATATTGGGATGTCATTGCAGGTTGGGGACACTAAAAACTGCCATTCTTGGCAGAGTAAAGAATGTTTGCGGAGGTACAGAAGGGCCGTCTTGCTGTCTAATTAATTGGCAGATCGGATGGGTTAGCTGCTAGTTAAAGAACTTTTATGGTGACAATTAATTCCTGAAGCACAGCATTTGATCAAGAGGATAGAATGTAATGTGGAATTGTTAAGTTGCAAAAAAGAACATGAAGAGCCACATGTGCAGAGCAAATGTATTAAGAAATAAGGTGACAACAATGCTTCAGTTGGATTAAAGGTTTTTATCAGCCTACTAATTTTACCCTGTCAGATTGATCTTCCTTTGGCTTTCCTCTAGCATAATGGATTTGGTTGGCAATTTGGCAAGAGTCACACAGGCGTGAATTTTTTTGCGAATGTGGTGACCCTTCCCCTCCTTTCAGGTGAAAGGTCGTGGGCGAGCTCACCCCCACTGAGCCACGACCAGATTTCAGGGGCCTCAGGCAGTTAACTGTCTGAGGTCACGGATTCCACCCCCATGCGGGAGGATGTCCCGCCTCCAGGAGCTGCCAGCCAATCCGAGGGCCGGCAGCTCTCCAGTCCCAGCAGCGCCACCTGGGAGTGGTGGCTACTGCTGGGACTGCAGCAGACCCCACCCCATGAGGAGAATAGAGGACGGCGGTCTGAAAGGTAGGATGGGCAGCTTTGCCGGGTTCCAGGCAAGCAGGCCCCAGTGAGAGTGGATGGGAAGTTGTGACCGGGAGGTTGGAATTGGGGTGTGTGTGTGTGTGGGAGGGGGTTGTGGGGGGGGTGGGGGACAAGCTAGGGTGGTGATTACCATTGGAGGTGGACACTGTTGGGCACAAGGTTTCTGAACCAGTGGGGACCTCCTCCCCCACCCCCACCCCCAACACAGCCAGGCCATTAATTGGCCATCTAAGGGCCTCAATTGTCCCAAGGGCAGGTGGATGACACCCACCCTGTTGTTGGAAAGATTTCAGCTGAGGTGGGTAGGTGACAGGCCTGGTGCCCTCTGCCATGACACCTGATTTTACATCTCCTACCTGCCAGCTGCAAAATTCGATAAGGCTTGAAACCAGGGACAGGGATCGCAATGTGCAATTAACCCTCATCTGTTTCTTCCGATGCAGGCGGCAAATGACTTTGGTGCTGCCTGTTCATTTAGTCGTGTGCCTCCAGCTCCAAACGCGCTGTTGAGTGGCTGCACAACCTGCGCAGGGATCTCAAAATAATGGCAGGTTTCAAGCTAGCCTGAGCTAAAGCGATCCCTAAAGGGGAGGTGCATTTTCGATGCCTCCCAGTCACAACTTCACCTCACCCTCAAATACTTAGCATTGGTGCAAACCCGACATCTCACAGCTTCTTCACACTGGTCAGCTATTCAACCATGACATGCATCCAAACACACCCACTGACGTACTTCCCTCTCCCTTGCAGGACAGGATGGCCCACGGTCAGCGGCAGCGGGAGTTAACTGGTGGAGGGCTGGCATGACTGCATGTCCTTACACCTATGGAGGAGACGGTGTTCACCATTATTGTAGTGGTCATAGCTGAGGCTCTGGTCACCGGCAGGGCCGAAGGCGTTGAAGATGACGGTATCGTCATACCTAATCCTCCTCCACATATCCAGTTTCCCGACATCCCAGAATCTCTTCTGGTTTACCAGCTGCAGCCGGTCTCAGTTTGCACTTCTTGATTGAACCTCCCCGTCCCCTCACCACAACCCTACACTTGTGCTTCTCTTCTCTCAGATGTCCAAGAATTGCAACCTGGGCAGGCAGCGGAGGAGATGGAACAGAGGGAGGACTGGAGAGCAAATACTAGAAGACACTGATGAAAAGAAATACTATTACTTTCTCTCACACTCACAGCCGCCAGTTCAGATACTGGCACTAAGTGGTCTTTAGAGGTTAACTTAGAGACAGGACCTGCATGTGGTGAGACACTGGCATGACTGGCCTATAGCCAGGGCAGGTGACAAGATTGGCACAGGTGCCAGCTCACTGGGCTGCCACTGTTGTGCCCTTTGTCAGCCAATAAACACCATTTGGCAAGTGCCTGTTCATTGCCATCTTGTTCTGGCCTGGAGGATCGAGGCTCCGAGGAGAATATGAAGCCAGGTAGGGCAGAACCAGCTGCTGCAGGAGAGAGGGACCAGGGGGTGAGGTGGTGAACTCCTCTGCCTTTGTGGTTACAGAACCTCTCTTTTCCTCTGGACCTCCTCCCTCAGGATCTCCAGTGCCACATTCAAGAACCTGGGCAGCTTCTCCCTCGGTCCCTGATCTATCCTGCAACATGTGTTAGTAACTCTTTCGAGTTATCAACAGTCACAGATTGTAACTCTTTCGAGTACATTCACAGTTCTTGGTTTCCGGGAGTGGGACATGAACCCACAACCCTCTGATTCAAAGGCGAGGGTGCTATGAACTGAGCCACAGCTGACACCTCCAACATGTGTTAGTAAGAGCACTGAAAAATCTTGCAGTGAAAGTAGTTGCACGGAGACCACTCAGACTGCTCCATGAAAATTGCAACTAATCAGCGCTTGGGTGCAAAACCTGCAGGTTTCTGATTGTGCATCTCCAGGCAATTTCAAATGATGGCAATCAGCAGTTAGGACCAACATTACTTTGAAATCCACAGTTTCACACAGGCACTCCTGATGAGCACTGCACCCATTTAGTGCCTTGTTTTCACCCTTTCATCAATATAACCCCTGCTCTATGAGAACACAAGCTTACTTGCAGTAATGGCGGGTGATGGCAGTGTCTGATTCAGTCATCGTTCACTGCTCTGCTCTGTTTTTCAATAGTTAACAAATTATTACAGAGTCACAAGTGGAGGAGAGCTAAGTATTGACTTGTCCCCTTTATCTCCTGTTCCATGAATTAGAAATCACTTTGCAGGGGATAACAAGCAGTTTGTGAAATTTCTTCCTGAAAATAGCAGTGGTTTATGCTCCAGCAGTCACCTCCTACAGGAGAGTAATTAGGATCAAATGAGTAACAGCAGGAATGTGGCATTTAGCGGGACTAGGACTGAACTGAAAGAAGCCACTAAGAGCAGCTTTAATTCCACTGGACGAAGCCTCTAGCACCTTGAGGACGGTGAAAACATCAAATAAAACGTACGCAGAAAAATACGGCCGCTTTAAAAAATGCGAGTTACATGCATATTTTGGAAGATACATGGAGACGCCTGATAGAAAATTTCACGGAATCACAGAGTCATAACGGGGAATTTTATACCCACCGGCATCTTTGCAGGTGGAGGAGGGCATGTAAAATAGAACGAGCTGTCTCCCATGATGTGGAGGGTGGGTAAGGCATCAGCCAGCCCACCCACCCTTAGGCCCATAAATGACCAGTTAAGGACCTCATACCGTCCCCACAGCCACAATACCCTGGAGGTGCCCTGTGCCCATTGGGGGAACCATGCCCAGATGGTACCCCCCATCTTGTGCTCCCCACCGTTGCCTCCAGAACCTGATCCCCCCCCACCCCCAACCCTCCCCCTCCTCAGGGTCCCCAATCCCTCCCTGACCAAAATCTCCAGGTTTATCTTTCAGACCGGCATCCATGTCCTGCCTTCTCGGGCCTGCTTGTTGTCTCCTGCAGGAGCCGCTACTGAGTTCTGGAGCTGCTGGGACGACTCAGCTGCTGGCCAATCAGATTGGCCAGAAGCCCTCAAGGGCACGACTTCCTGCCCCACAGGAAGTCCCACAATTAGCTCACTAAGCATACCACCTGCATATTATTGCTGCGGGGCAGCCTGTTATAATGTGGGTTCGCTCAAGACCGAATTTTTCTACCGGGACAGTGGGTGGGCAACCAGTACGGCCCCTCCCACCCCACCTCAGCTCAACCCCGTAAAATGAATCTGATAGAGTGGTAACAGCACAGAAGGTCAGCTATTCAGCCCTTCAAGTCTGCATCGGCTCTCAGCAATTCAGCTAACCCCGCTCCTCCACCCTCTCTCTCTCTCTGTACCCTTGCACATTTTCTTTCTCTACAGATGCTTGTCCAATTCCCCTTCGAAAGCCTCAATTGAACCTGCCTCCGCCACACTCTCAGGCAGCGCATTCCAGACCCTAACCACTCACTGCGTAAAAATGCTTCCCCATGTGGCCTTTAGTCCGTTTGCCTCTGTTCCCTCCTGGTTCCCGGCCCCTTCACCAAAGGGAACTGTTTCTCTCCGCCCTCCCTGTCTCAGATGGAATAGAGTCCAATGTGGAGTGGGGTGTCAGGGAGCGTAGTCAAGGTGGTCAAATGTTTCAAGATGCTTCACAGGAGCAACGTTAACGGGCAGAATCTGACAGCAAGGCACATGAGAAGACATTAAGACAGGGCGTTAAAAATTTCGTCAAAGAGGTGGGTTTTAATGAGGAGAGGGAGCTAGCGAGATGGAGAGGTTTAGGGAGGGAATTGCGCAACCTAGAGCCTAAAGAGCTGAAAGCACAGCCATCAATGGCGGGACAATGAAAATCAACAGTCTGTAAGAAGCCAACATTGGAGGTGCACAAAGATTTTGGCGGGGGGGTGTGTAGGGCTGGGAGGTTAGAGAAATATGGGTTGGGATTTCCCGATCCTGCTGGTTGTGGAAATCAGCGCGGGCAGGACGGGAACACTGGGAGAGCGGCCACTCCCTACATTCTTCTGTCTTGCCCGCGGCAATGCCTGCCACTGCCGGGACTGAAAAATCCCACCGGGAGACTGGTGAGGCCAAAAAGGGAGTTGGAAACAATGAAGCACTGTTTGAACCGAGAGTTTGAATGAAACTTCGTTCTTATCCATAAATGCAGCTGTCACGGTAACCAACTGGAAATCCTCACCTTCAGGTAGCTGGAGACTATGTTTTAAATACAAAGTGTTGCTGAATTCTCAAAATGGACCAGGAAAGTTGTGCCCCAGGTTAAGAAGCCAGGCTGCCTGCACAAATCTCTCACCAAAGAGATTCCTTTTATCAATTTGTCTGTACCAAGTGCAGAACTGGAAAAAAAGTTGTGTAAACTGTTTAAAGCACAGATAGTGTATTTTCAATGGACAGACTGCAAATTTTGCCAACCCTCCAGGAATACCCTGGAGTTTCCAGGGATTGAGGATTGATTTCCATTGACAACTGCAACTAACACCTGAAGGTAAGATAATCAGCCATAGTCCACGAGGAATCTTAGACATTTCTCTCTGTTAGAGAGAGGCAAGTGGTTATATAGCTTGAGGGGCATCACTCCACATTGAGCATGGAGCAAGGAGGCAGATCTCCATAAACCACTACAGCCAATATGGGGATTGAACCCAAGCCATTAGTATCATCCTGCATGACACAAGAGCCATCTAGTCAACTGAGTTCACCGAACCTCAATAGAAAACTCACAGGGTGGTTAAAAAAGAGAGAGGTTACTAACTTCAGAAACAGGTCCACCCAGAGGACGGAATCATCCCAGATTTGCACCAAGTGCAGTAGCGGGTGGGTAAAATGACGTTTTACCCCTCGGCCACAATGCCGGTTTTTCAAGCTGAATCGTCCCAAACCCGCCACATTGATTATGCATTTCTGGGAAACATGCCGTTTCCATGGTAGGTGGGCTCTCATTTGCCCCCCACACCATCACCTCGCCGCTTCATCATGCCCCACGCTATATATAAAGTTCAGCTGTGCTCACACCTCTCAGAGCTCCCAGCCCAGGACTGCTGCACAGAAAACAGGATGGCCCCCGAAAGGCAAAATGGCTGCAGCAACCCCCCCACTACCCCCCCTCCAGTTTAGTGACGCATCCCTCGAGCGCCTTTTGGATGTCGTGGAGGCCCACTGTGATGTCCCCCACCCCTGCACTGGCCGCAGGAGGGGCAGCGGCATCAGCAATCCAGCATGGAAGGCGGTGGCTGCGGTGGTCAGTACTGATGCTCTTCAGAAGAGGACAGTCACCCAGTGCCACTACAGGATGAATGATCTCATCCGTTCTGCCAAGGTAACTCACTCTTCTCATCACTCTCAACTCACACACTCACAAACCCATCACACACCCACAGGGATCTCACACCTCAAGGGACAACACCACTAACTCTAACACACAGCCTGACATCTACCTCAGGCTAACACATTCTCAAGCTCACGTCCTCATCCCGTCCATGGCTCCGCTCACCACACAAACATTCCACGCAGTGCTATGCATCCCTCTCACACTCTCTCCATCTGTTTTCATGCAGGAGAAGCTGGCTCACAACAGCAGGGGAGAGATCCCAAACCGGGTGTGGAGTGGCCCTCATTAGGTCCCTCACTCACTTTGAGGAGTGTGCCATCGCGATGACTGGTGAGGAGATGGACCCTGCCTGTGACAAAGGTGAGGTCGGCGGTGAACCTGAGGATCCTGCACCACATCATCCCTCCCTCAGTGTAACTGTGAGTGCTCTCTCTCCTGCTTCTGACTCTGCTGCCATCCAATAATCATCTCTATTTCGTTCACAGGGAGCTCTGCCCAGCAACCGGCACCCTCAGCCAGCTAGTCCCTCAGCTCCATCTGCAATCTCACCTCCAGCCAAGAGGACACCTCCTGCATTGAAGAGCTGGAAATAAGCAGCTGGGAGACCCGTCACAGCGCTTACCAACACCCTCCAGCAACGCAGAGACACACACCTCAGTGGGACCTAGATCTAGAGCAGGCTCAGGTTCACAATCTGGTGGTCACCGTATGGACATGTGTCCACAGCAGGAGGAGGCAGGTTCAGCCGAGCTCCCCTGCACTCTGAGGACTACTGAGGAAGAGACATCTGTGAGGTCCGAGTCAGATGACAAGCCTCTAGGTTTGGCCTTCCGACTCATCGTGGAGAGTCAGCAGAAGACGTGGGAACATCACGCAGAGCTGTTGGAAGCCCTCAACAGAGTGGCATGCAAGTCGGAGGAGTGCCTCCGCTTGCTCTCTGATGAAGTGGTGCCCAAGTGTGCGTATGGAGATCTACAAGGAGAGGATGGTGGACGCCATGGAGACCCTGGTCCAGCAGAATGCGTAGATGTGTGCAGACCTGCACTCCATCGTGGGAGCCATGGGTGAGTTCCTGCAGTAGCAATGTGAGGGGGAAATGGGGCACCTCAACATCCCTCCAGGTGCTCTTTCCCCTTAAGGAGTTAGGCCGGGTCTCCCAGGCACCTGAAGGGAGAAGGAGCAGCAGCTGGATACCCCTGGGTCATCTGCTCAGGAATCTCAGAGGCTGTCCATTCCCTCTGAGTCCCCTTTGCCTGTGACCCCTCAGCCTCATCCTCTGTCACTGCAGAGAGAGCAGCTGGCCCACGAGAGATTCTGGAGGGAGAAGTGTCTGAGTGTGGCAGGGCCTTTCGGAGCCTCGTGCAAGCTCTCTCCCACACACGTAGATCCTTCCTGTATCACACTCATCTCAATATCCTGAGCATTTTCAATGATGCATGCCAGGGTTCACTTTCAGTTGACCATCTGAGCTGACCTGCGTCTCCGTCTAACCGCTGATCACATTCCCCTGCAGCGCCTGATCTCGCCCACCACGACTCTTGTCTCACTTTCGATTTGGATGGCATGGTGCTAATTCGGTTTTACTTTCATTCCCCTGCCCTTTGTCCTCCCCCAGTCACCCATTTCCTTTCCCCCATCACAGTTGATCCCCCTGGCATCACCTTCCACCTCCCCTCCATGTCCTACTAGCCACAACCCTTTCCTTCGGGGATGTCCTGGTAAACGTGCATATTCTCTTCCTTCCCAAAAATCCCATCCCCATCCACATCCACCTCCCTGACCTCCTCCGTGCCACCCCAGGGTCCGTGCCTACCTCTGAGTCCCCACCAACCGCACTTGCTGTCCCTTCTACTGCTATCGCCTAGCCCTTACCCTCCCACTCTACCACCTCACTCTGCCCTTGGTCATTCTCACATTCCGTCATACTACACCCATCCTCAGTTCGCTCCCCAGGAGGCAATCATGGACCCATCAGACCCCTCCCTTGCACATTCACCTGGACATCCCCCTACTGGGCTGCTGATATCACATTTTGTATTGAATAACGCAATAATAACTTGACAGATAACCATATATTGCTAACTAATTGATAAAGAAAAATAACTTACATCAAAATTGCATCTTTTAGGACCTCGGAGCATCCCAAACTCCTTTACCGTCATCAAAGCACTTTTGAAATGTGGTCACTGTTGTTTGCCTATGATTATTCAGACATGAGTTGAAATAAGACGACTTTGTAAAACTGCCTGCAGTACAGTATAAATGGTGTTAATATGCCAGACAAAATCCTCTTTTATTGCAACGCGCAAGCATTATAAATATTTTTTAAAAATCGTTATAAAGCTTGGCTGTCAGACCAATTAATAACGCTGGCACAACATTTAAAAACCCACAAGAGAACCTTCATGTTACAAACTTCTGTGCACAACCAATATCCACTGACCAATTGGGCATGCTTTATAAATTCAAACCTGGCAGCCATTTCTTATTGGCTTCATCAGGCTATTGTGAAGTAAAGAATATTTGACAATAGGACAAGCTGAAAACTGCATTGTTTACAAGTAGTCACAATTTACACTCGCATTCTAGCGTGTTACAGCTCACTCAGGGAGTCAGAGTTGCTGTGGCAACATGCACTCTTACATGCATATTGTAATCCAGAGCTATGGTAGAGACTCCAATTTTCTTGCCATTGTGTAGTTGACCAGGAATCTCTCTCACTTTTACCAACTACCATTGGCGTGTTTTGGAAGTATTTTCAGGTTGTTAATTAACCTGTTTGGCCATGTTACGATATGAACACACCCTCCTTGGCCATCAAGTCCTGGAATGGGACTTGAACCCAGGGCCTCTGGCTCAGGGGCAGAGACTGCACCACAAGACTTCCGTTACACTGACATTCTGATTGTGCATGTGAATGCCAAATACATTGGTGGGAAAAAGAGAAAGACTTGCATTTATATAGCACCTTTCATGATGTCCCAATAGCCTTTTCAGCCAATGAGCTACTCTTCATTTTTGTAATGCAGGAACCACAGGAGTCAATTTGAGCACAGCAAGATCTCACGAACAGCAACGTGATAATGACCAGATAACCTGTTTTATAGTGATGCTTGTTAAGGGATAAATATTTTCCCAGGAAATGAAGGAGGATTCCCCTGTTAATCTTCAAATAATACATCCATCTGAGAGGGCAGACAAGGCCTGGGTTTAACATCTTCTCCAAAGGACACACCTCCCATCAGTACAGCACATTCACTGCATTGGAGTGTCAGCCTAGGTTTTGTGCATAAGTTTCAGGAGTGGGATCTGGCACCTACGATCTTCTGATCCAGAGGTCAAAGTGCTATCCACTGCACCATTGCTAACCCACCAAAATAGAACATGGAGCGTTGCTCAGAACGGTACCCATGCTAGATATTTCAGAAGGAGCTTTGAGGCACATTGGTGGAAATTGAGCTCTTCTGGGTTATAATAATCTTACAAAATAAAATGAAGCGTTGTAATGAGACAAGAGTTCATAATTCGGAAGCATTATAACCTTTCACTCCTACCTCAAACAAGATTGGAGCCATCATTTTCATCCATTGCGTGTTATTATGTTTAACTGGATTAAGGGTTTAGCTCTGAGGTGCAATTGCACTGATTACAATTGGCTTCTATTACATTCTAATGAAAGATCTTGTGTTATATTAATAACAGTGACAACTCAGTTTACATATTGGAAATCTTTTGTATTTGCAGTTTACATGTTAGTCAACATTTTAAAACTTTAGGAAAAGCAACTGACATAAGAAGACAAACATTGTATCTGGTGAGGTGATGACTGAAATAATGTTATTATTTTTTTAATGCAACAGTTACTCCTTGTTCTTCCAGAAGAGATTTGTATCAGTTTAGCGCCTTGGGATGTTTTAGTATGTTAAATACGCTTTATGAATGTAAGTTGCTATAGTTTACTGGAGCTGCATGTTGATTGTACTCTAATACAAGGATGTATTAAACAACCAGATACCTCGGAATTTAAAAGGTTTAGGGGTTATTTTATCAAAGTTTTTAAGATATTCAGGGGAACAGATAAGGTGGATTGGAAGAAACTATTTCCGCTAGAGGATCATTGCCTAAAAATTAGAGCCAGCTCTTACAGGAGTGAAATTAGGAAACATTTCCTCATGCAAAGAGTGGAAGAAGTTTGAAACTCTTTGCCAAAAAATGACAATTGATGTTAGATCAATTGTTAATTTTAAAACTGCGATTGATAGATTTTTGTTATCCAAAGGTATTAAGGGATCTGGGGAATAATTGTTTATGAGGGGCAGAATTTTGCCGTCGGTGAGCAGGGGGTGGGGCCCGCTCGCCGACGTGTAAAATGACGTCGGATAACATTGGGCAGAACCCCCGACGTCACCGCGCCCCATTTAAATTTTCAGGAAAGCGGGGGCGCAGCAAAATCAGCTGTGGGCCCACCGATCTGTCAATGGCCAATTGAGGCCATTGACAGGATCATTTAAACAATTAAAGGACCTGCCCGTCTGACCTTGAGGTTGGCGGGTCGGCCAGGAACCCCGGCGGCAAATAGATAAAACATGAAACCTCATCCACCGGTGGGATGAGGTTTCATGCAGGGTTTTTGAAAATTTTAATAAAGTTATTATGTAAATTATGAACATGTCCCATCTCATGTGACATTGTCGTATGAAGGGGACATATTAGGGAATTTTTTTTTTCTATTTTTAATATTTTTCAACATGGAAGCAATCTCCCTGAGGCTGCACTTAGCCTCAGGGAGATGTGTGCTATTTCGTGCGCATGTGCGAGATAGCGCACTGTTGCTTTTGGGGAATCCCCCCCCCCCCCAACTGCCTGCACAGGGAGCGCATAGCGCTTCCCACCGGACATCACGCTGGGCGGGCTTTAATTGGCTCGCCCACATAAAATGGCGGCACGGCCCTCTTCTCCGGCGGGGATCGGCTCCCTGCCCGCCGGAGATTGGGTCGGGCCCACCCGCCCGACAGGCAGAAAATTCTGCCCAAGGAGTTTGATCTCATTGAATGGCAGTACAGTCTCGAGGGGCTGAATGGCCTCCTCCTGGACTTATGTTCTTAATGTTCTCTCTTTTATTACGGTAGTAGACCATGCAAGCACACCGTTTCAAAGAAGCTTCATTTTCTTTTTAATTCTACTGCTAATAGTGGAGAGACTCTTTAGCTAGATATCAGAGTTAGAGTCTACACAGAGGGAGCACACATCTATATTCTCCATATCCATGTCTATGTACAAAAACAAGCTGCTCCATTAAGGTAATGAATTTATGAGAATTCAATTTCAACCGTCCTTTCTGTCAGTCAGCCAGCCAGCCACACAAATGACTCCCTCCTACTGATCACGTTGGATCCTTCTAACCACTGCCTGATCAAGGAAGGCAGGGTGGGGGTGGGGGGGGTGGGGGGTTGTGCCCTCTGACAGCCACCCCCTGCCCTTTCCTCCAACCACCCCCCACCCCAAGCTCCCCATTTCCGGTGACACCCTCCATGTGGTTGCCACACTGCTCTCACTTACCTTCAGTGTCAACTTTAGCTGCACGGCGGGAACTTTGGCATTTCAATGGGGATTCGGGGATTTTATTTGCTCCCTCTCCCAGGCTTTCCCAGTTTTTGCTTTGGCATGTGAAAGCAAGTTTCTCTACAGTTTCCTCACAGGAAGAAATTGCCTCATTTATTTCAATACTGGCTTACTAATTATTCATTGTGCCAAACATTCCGTCCCTTGCTGGAACTATTTATCCAGCCACATGCATTGCGGGAACAAATTCTAGCAAAAAAATGCAAAGATTACCATTCAAGTCACTTGCACTTCATAAGCCAAGGAGTAAGGAGGAAGAGGCAAAAGCAGAGTTTTACTCCAATATCCAGCAGTGTTTCATAGGAAAACACTCAAATATGAACCGTACTGCAATATCATCACAAAAACCATGCTGTAAGGCCATTGTGCTTTTAGTGACAGCCGTGACTACATTTTTATCTGGCTTTTTATTGTTTGTCCCATTAACCAGGGACCTCACAAAGTTGTAATAATTGATGCGACAGGAAAACAATAAGAAGTCGTATATTTAAACAGGAAAACTCTGTCAGAGGCCAAGTGAAAGGAATTGACAATAAAAAGTGACAGATAAGCAGGGAGCTAGATTACAGCCAGCTAGAGAGAGGCCTCTGAGGAACCCCGTTAACTCAGTTTCGCTTGCCAATGGAAAAAAAAAATCATATTTCTTTTTGAGATTTCTACTTTCTCTTGCTGAATCATTCACGCCAGCATGGGGCAGTGGAAAACCTTCCGATGTCAAGCTCTGAGGGTCAGGGCCAAGTAGTCCTGAGGTGGCCATTCAGCCCCTCAAGCCTGCTCGGTCATTCATTGAGCTCATGGCTGGTCTGTATCCTAACTCCATTTACCCACTTTGGCTCCATATTCTTCACTTGCAAAAATCTGTCAATCTCAGATTTATGATTAATTGATCCTCAATACGGCTTTTTTGAGGGTGACAGTTCCATACTTCTACCACCCTTTTGCCTGAAAAATATTTCCTAACTTCACTCCTGAGTGCCCCAGCTCTGATTTTACAGTTATTTCCAAACCTGTCCCACAGCAAAAAAAATATTTTTTTCTCCATTTGCCCTATAGATTATTTCCAAAATCACCAAAACCTCAATCAAATCACTGCTTAACCTTTTATATTCAAGGGAATTTAAGCCTAGTTTATGTAATCTCTTCTCATAATCTAATGTTTGGAGCCCTGGCAATGTTCATTTCATCGTTAATCAGAGTCAACATGGTTTTGTGAAAGTGAAATCACGTTTGACAAATTTGCTAGAGGATATAACAAGCAGAGATGATAAAGGAGAACTGGTAGATGTAGTGTATTTGGATTTCCACAAGGCATTCGGTAAGGTGCCACCTAATTGCGCAAGATAAGAGCTTACTGTATTGGGGATAATATATTAGCATGGATTGAGGATTGATTAACACACAGAAGACAGAGAGTTGGGATTAATGGGTCATTTTCAAGTTAGAAAGACGTAACTAGTGGAGTGCCACAAGGATCAGTCCTAGGGCCTCAATTATTTACTATCTTATAATGACTTGGAGGAGGGGGCAGAGTGTAATGTATCCAAATTTACTGATGATACAAAAATAGGTTAGAGAGCATAAGGAATGTGCAAGGGGGTATAAATAGGTTGAGTGAGTGGCAAAAACTTGGCAGTTGGAGTTTAATGTAGGGAAGTGTGAGGCCATCACTTTGGTAGGAAAAATCAAAAGGCAGACTATTATTTAAATGGAGAGAGACTCCAAAAAAGTGTAGCATAGAGGGATCTGGGTGTTCTTGTGCATGAAACACAAAAAGTTAGCATGCAGGTGCAGCAAGTAATTAAGAAGGCAAATTGAATTTTGGACTGTATCGCTAGGGGATTGGAGTTTAAAAATAGGGAAGTCTTGTTACAACTGTACAGGGTGTTGGTGAGGCCGCCCCTGGAGTACTGTGTACAGTTTTGGTCCCCGTATTTAAGAAAGGATATACTGGCACTGGAGGCAGTTCAAAAGAGTTTCATTAGGCTGATTCCTGGGATATATGGGTTGGCTTATCAAGAACAGCTAAACAGGTTAGGCCTTTATTCATTACAGTTTATAAGAATGAGGGGTGATCTTATTGAAATGTACAAGGTTCTGAGGGCACTTGACAGGGTAGATATTGAGAAGGGGAAACTCAAACTAGGGAACTTAGTTACAGAATAAGGGGACACTCATTTAAAACTGATATGCAAAGGAATTTCTGCTCTCAGAAGGTGGTGAATGTCTGGAATTCTCTACCTCAGAGAGTTGTGGTTACTAGATCACTGAAAGTATTTAAAGAGGAGGGTAGATAGATTTTTGAAATATCGGGGAGTTGAGGGCTATGAGGAGCCGGCACGAAAGAGGAGTTGAGGCCTGGGGCAGATCAGCCACGATCTTATTGAATGTCAGGGCAGGCTTGAGGGGCCGAATGGCCTACTCATACTCCTATTTCTTGTGTTCTTATGTTCTTTATGTTACGCAAAACGTCAAGCATCAATTTCAAGAATAGTGGCTCCTGTTTCTCCAACTGATCTTAGTTCATAAGAATATTGCACTGTACACTTCAAAGAGCACTCTTGTCCATGACTGTCTCCTGTAATAAAAATTGGACCATACAAACCTACGCCAACTTCTTCCTTGCACGGCTCCTGCATGCTATCGGTTTCCATCTTCCCAGAACACGTGGATAGAACTATGACATGCATGGATTCAATATACATTATGAGTCAATGGCAGCTCCTCAATAAATGCCTCTATTTTTCGCGTAATGAGGCAGTATAATAAAAAGGAAAGAGGCCGTTCTGTCTAAGCCTCCTTTTGAACACGAAGCTCTGTATACAGAGATGGGGAAGGAACGACATGACTCCCAGCTCAGACCTGTACAACAGCTACTTACCTACCTTTATTCTCCTGTAACATACTCAGTGATACTGGAGCTTGTATTGAACAATGGGTCCATGTTAGTTCTTTAGTGAAGGCTACATGATACCAAGATCTCCAGTGTCCAGCTTTTAAAAGAAGAATACCATCTAATCTTGCTGAAAAGAGAGGTGTGTTGGCAAAGCTTTTCATCTTGCACTCTTCAGGACAAATGCAAGAATGCCAAATTTCAAACAATCACAGCAATTTATACTACAGGAGAAAAGGGTGCTGATTGGTCGGCAAGTCAATCCTGAGGTGTTGCAATAGAGAAAGCAATGGGGTACTATGGGCTTCCCCCAAGCTCCAGGGGAGACAGTGGCGTAGTGGTAATGTCGTTGGACCAGTAACCAGCAGCCCAGGCTAATGTTCTAACGAACATGGGTTCAAATCCCACCATAGTAGCTGGTGGAATTTAAATTCAATTACTAAATCTGGAACTAAAAGCTAGTTTCAGTAATAGTGATCATGTTGCTGATTGTTCTAAAAATGCATCTGCTCACTAATGCCCTTTAGGGAAGGAAATCTGATGTCCTTACCTGATCTGGCCTACATGTGACTCCAGACTCACAGCAATGTTGTTGACTCTTAACTGCCCTTTGAAATGCTTTAGCAAACCACTTAGTTCAGAGGCAATTAGAGATGGGCAACAAATGCTGGCCTTGTCAGTGATGCCTACATCCCATGAAAGAATAAATTAAATTAAGCTCGGTAGACAGAAAAGCAAATGAATGGATTTGATCAAGAGCAGAAGCTCAGAAATCAAAAGGTTTATTAAGTAGAGTTAGAGAAAGAAAGAGAGCCAAGTGTGGACATTGGAAATGAAGACCTGATAGTCTTGTCCTGGCAACAATAAAAGGAGAAATTGAAGAAATAAACAGAAAAGGAAGAAGAAAAACTCAAGGGGTGGCTAACATTGAGATGTGGACTAAGTGTAGTAACTGTAGGCATAGCCTCTCCTGCTGTCTCTCAGGGGTCATATGGTGTTCTTGGAGGCTCTGACCAATGAGCCCTAAGTGCGGGCAATGGGGAGGGGTGGAGCTTCCTGACGAGAGTCCTGAGAGCAGCTGAAAAGCTCTCTGTTATAAAGTTCATCTGTTTTTTGTTGAAACCTGTCCGCCCCATCAAGTCATTACACTGAGGGAGCTCAAAGAAAGCCAGAGAAGAAGCAAGATGGTGCCAACAGCCTTATTAAGACTATGGTAACAATGAACGAAGAAACCAAACTGGAAGAAGTAGCAGGTCAGCAACATCTCTGATGTCATGGAGCGCTGGCTATCTCTCAACCTATGATGGCTTCCAGTCCCCCAATGCATCAAATTTAAAATCCTTAGCCCAGCATTCAAGTTCCTTTGCGGCTTTGGCCCTTTTATCTCTGTAACCTCTTCCAGCATCTCTTCAAACAACTGATTGACAGGTCTAGATGACGCAAGTCTCAACATGAACCATGAACACTTTTTATTGTTGCTGTCCTTTCCCGTACAACCCTGCATGAATCGCTTTTCATTGCCTTGAGAACGTTTTCTTAATTTAATATATAACTTAACTGCGTGTTCCATGAGCAGACACACATAATCACTCCACAACTTGAAGATAAACAGCCGGAACACCCTCTTCTCTGCAAGTGTCAGCTCTGCCTTCATGCTTGGCTCTCTTCCAATTACTCTCCTTGTTTGACAGTTGGGCACGGGCTTTGCTTCTCCATCACTGAGCTGTTCCACAACATTAGATCGACTCTCTTTATTATGAGAGACTGCGCTTTACCAGCTATTAATTTCTTCCCCGTTTCTTTCCCATACGAGCAAGGATTCTGTTAGGTTAATCAGCTTTGAACAATGGAGGACTTGCTTGCCTCTACCTAAGCCTAAGCTTTCTACTGATCTTAATTATATTTGCCAATTCCCAATGAGCTCTGTGATTGGCATTGCCATGCATTGACTTAACGAGGTCAAAGGCTTTGTTTATAATGTCTTCTGATACATTACTGTGAAAACTGGTGAAATCTTATGACTGGTTGTCGTAGCAGTAACAGGTAATGCACTGTAAAGCTGTGACCAATTGACTCTGTGGTAACAGAATGACATAAACGTTTAATTGCTAGTCATAATCTCTCAAAGCTGAAAGTCTCAAATTAAAGCTCCTAGTTGTCTAACGTTACAATGTTCATGTTTCAGTTTTTGTAAAATGGCAAACCCCTTCAGCTGAATTGGAAAGGCTAGATTGTAAGAATCAAAACAGAGAATGTGGAAACGCTCAGTAGGTCAGGCAACATGCACGGCGAGAGAAAGAGAGTTAAGGGGCAGAATTTAATGCTGCCATGGGTGATTTGGAGGCAGGAGGCCTGTGTGATTGGGTGAAGGGTGCAGGGTATGGATATCGCTGCCTCCCTGTCTCTCTCCGATTAAGTCCAAGGTGGGGAAAGCTGGAGGCACATGGAGGTCAGTTGAGGCCCTTAAAGTGGCCAATTAATGCCCTCTTAAGGGCCTCATCCTGTGCCTGTTGGGTTTGCTTGCAACCTGCTAGTCCAAAGGCACTCAATGCCTGATCGAGGGATCCAGCATCAGGAAGTTGGGGTGGGGGGGGGGGACGAGAGCACTGAGAACCAACCCCTATCCTTTCCTCCAACCTCTCCACACCTCCCCTTTGCTGGTGGTGCCCTCCACATGACCCCCATCCCGCCCTCACGTACCTCTCTCCAGGGACCCCTGGTGAAGGCCCAACTGGCAGCAGCCATCGCTCCCAGCGGTGCTGCTAGTAATGAGAACTGTCGACCTTTGATTGGCCGGCAGCTGTCGGGGGTGGAATGTCCGCCGCACTGGGGGAAGTGCAGTGATTAAATGTGTCCCCCCGGAGCCAGGAGCTGCAGCAGCAGGGTTCCCGCTGCCAATGAGGGGATTAATTCCCTTGGGGCTCCTGGAGGTTGGCGAGGTTGCTGCCGGATATAATGGAGGTTGCCGGGTCCCCGCTGACCTCATTAAATTCTGCCCAGTGTTTCAGGTTGAAAACCTTTCATCAGAATTACAAGACGTAAGAGATTTAACAGCTTACAAGCAAATACAAAGCCGGAGGTATGGGTGCAGGGTGGGGGGAGAGTGGTTGTGGAGGTTGTGGTGAATGGAGAGAAGATGGGAGAGCGGGGAGGTTGCTGTGTAGGAAAGAACAGAAGGGAAAGGGTGGAGGGCAGGAGTGATTAAATGACAGAAGGAATGATGGTGTGAGGCAAAAATGGATTGGCATGGTTTCTTTGGCTGTTTTTTATCTCCAGTACATTAAAATACAAATCTTCCCATTAAACGTCGGCCAGCTAAGAGACGTAAACATGAGAGAACTGGTTTCCCTTTGGGAACCTAAAGCGTAGATTTTATATTTTGCAGGTTACTTTGACTTCCAGCCACCAGCACGATCGGTTAATTAGTCGTCCAGGTACTTGATTGTTTGTGGTTAAGTGGTCACACAAAGAGATAAAGCAAAGCTGTGCTCGCAAAGCTTATGCCTATGGCAAAGATAACAGCCAGGGAATGAAAACAAACAACTTGTCTGGATGTAGAAACAGGGAAGGGAATAAGAAAATTAATGCAAACAGAACCCAGTTACCCATAATCATTCAGATAAGAGCATTTACCTTTAATATTTGACTAGGCCATGGGGCAGTCAGTGAAATATCACTCAAATCCTCTTTCTCACAAAACTTATCCAATTATTAGATGAGATGCCCTTGCTGACTGGTCTACAAGACAAAGCTCCTGAGTGTTATCATCTTGGCTCTTGAAGAATCCTGCTTCATGAAGTAAGCTTCGTTTCGTAGTCTTGAGTATATTACAAGCATTTATTAACAACTCATAGCTATATACATATATACCATGAGGGAACAGGTATGGAGCTGGCTCCATCCTGGGTCGTTACACATCTCTGCCCATCTCAAGACTGACGCTGGCTCTGGGTCATGTGCCTTCTAACATTACTGTGTGGGCGGTACTGCACTCAGTCCCACACTAACACTGCATGTATCAGGCCCCACTACTGGAACTCTGTTCTTCTAGTCCTGGAGTGGGCAGAGTGACTTAGCCCCTTACATTACCCCCCACCCTCCACACCCCCACCGCCGCCACACCACCCTCCAACCCCCCTGGACTTACAGATTTTTTTCTATCTTTTTTTTAACAGTTTAATTTTGAGAATGAAAGAGGAATTGGGCAGGATTTTCATCCCAAGCGCAGGTGGGCACGTGTGAAAATTTGTACTGTCGGCTGGTGGGCCAGTTTGCTGGCATCATCTCGCCCCTGGGCCAATTTCCTGTGGTGGCCAAGTTAGAATCATAGAATGCTTAAAGCACAGAATGAGCCCATTCAGCATATCGTGTCTGTGATCACTCTCTGCAACAGAAATTCACCCACTCCCAATCCCCACCCTTTCCTTGAAGCACTGTAATGTTTTTCTCTTCAAATAATTATCCAATTCCCTTTTGAAAGACGCATTTGAAGCTGCATCACACTCTCAGGCAATGCAACCCAGATCCTAACCGCTCACTGGGTAAAAAAGTCTTTCCTCAGGTCGCCATTGCATCTTTTGCCAAAGTTAATGGCCAATAAAGGCCAACTAACAGAGGTTGACTGTGTTGGTAGCACGGCAACTGCCTGGAGGCGGCCTCCTGGGGAGAGATCAGTGGGGGAACAGTACTCCAGACAGGCTTTCAGGCCCTTCCTGTCTGCCTGGCCACAGCTGCAGCCACAGGTGTTCAATTGTTCTGTGTTTGTTTATGTGAGTCTGTTTACTATTGATGCTCACTGTGTTTGATTGGTTAAGCCTGGGCGTTGACTCAGAGAAAAGTGAGAAAACTTTAAGAGCTGCTAAAAGCAGGAGAGAGCTGTAAGCATGGAGCGGACATTTTAAAGCACTACGCAATAAAACCTGTTACACACATAGAAACTTGTATCATCTCTGCAAGGTTCTGAGATATAAAATACACAGCACTGTGGAGGGGTTGCCCCTCCATAATGGTGGCCCAGCAGTTGTTGCTGCTTTTTTTAATCTAAAAGTTTTAAAGTTGCTGAGAGGGCAATCCAAGATGGAGGTGCCCCTCCTTCTCTCTCTCTCTCCCTCTCTCTCTCCCTCTCTCTCGCCTTCGATGGCAGACTGCAGATCTTTCTGAGCTGGGGAGCCACATATTGGCCCTCCAGCTTTAAGAGCCCACCTGCCATCCATGTTTGGATGGTGAACATGCCACTAATTTGCGAATCAGGCCAACATCGCTGCTGGGTGGCTGTTTCTCAAACAGTGCAGGCTTGGGGCCCCCATTGGACCCCAAAATAGGGGCCCCAGCCCAAAGTCTAAAATCCTGGTTATGATGCTGTAAAGGTGCTTCGCATGAATGTTCAGGAAATTAGCATGCGGTTAGAGTTTAAATTACGTGGTTAAATGCAAAGAAGGTAACACTTCTGGTTTGGCCGACTGTTATTTGATTCCGTTAGCAGTTTGTGATCTGTAAAGACGTCAACAGAAAAAAAAACTCCACATGACTCTTCCTTCCAACCCAGAATTTAGGTCCACTGCACATTACTGCCGTCTTTCAGATGAAACTTTAACTAAGACCCTGTCTTCTGTTCTCAGATAAACATCCCATGGCACCATTTCAAAGAAGAGCCGGACATTTCTTTTCAGTTCCTTGCCAATTTCTATCCCTCAACTAGCATCACTCAAAACGGATCATCTGGTCACTATCACATCCTTGCTTATGGGGTCTTCCTGTGCACAAATTAGCTACCAGGTATCTTGCCCTACAACAGTGACCACACTTCAAAGGAACTTCATTGGCTGTAAATTTCCCTGTGGATGTGAAAGGTGCTTCTCCAATGCTGGCCCCTGTGTGCAATTCCCTATTGTAATCGCTCCACCATTTTCGGCCACGCTTTCAGCTGCCAAGAGCCTACGCTCCAGAGTTTCCTCCCCAATTCTGTCCCCCCTCTCTACATCTTTCTCCTCCTTTAAGACATTCCTTGAAACTTACCTCTGAGCAAGCTTTTGGTCATCTGTCCTGATATCACTACACCACCATTTCTCCCGGCAAGCTCCCACCAACAGCCATGTGGTACTGACCAGGTACTCTGTTTTTGTGATGTTAATCGAAGGATAAATATTATTTAGGACACCAGGGAGAACCCCCCTGTGCTTCTCTGAATTAGTGCCATTGGATCTTTTGCATCCATTGAGAGAACAGACAGAGCCTTGTTTAATATCTCATCCAAATTACATCACCTCTGACGGTGCTGCATTCCCTCAGTACTGCACTGGAGTAGACCTTGTTTTTGTGCTCAAGTCCTAGAGTGGGACTTGAACCTATTATCTTTTGAGAGTTAAGAATGTTCCCAGCTGATGCGAAACTCACTTCTAGGCAACTAACATCTGAATCTTGGCTATGAGTTGCACCCAATTTTCTAGCCATTGGAATAAATCAAGGTGAAAAGAAAAGACTTACCAGCAAATGCCAGGAAATGTGGGAACCTGGAAGACTGGGAAAGCTGTAAAGAGTAGCGAAGGGTTACCTAGTAAGTAACAAGAAATGCAAGTTGGGAATATGAAGGAAAACTTATAAAGAATATCAAATCAAACAGCAAAAGTTTTTTTATTAAGAGAATGGGTGAAGGGTTATGGGGAACAGGTGCAGGCGGATCTATAGCAGATAATTGTGACTGTAAGGTTCTGGGTTCAAGTCCCATCCAGTGGCTTGAGCACAAAAATCTAGACTGATGCTCTTGTGCAGTACTGAGGAAGTTCTGGAGTGTTGGAGGTGTTGTGTTTTGGGTGAGATGCTAAACTGAGGCCCCACCTGCCTTCTTGGGTGGAGGTAAAAGACTCCGTGACACTATTTTGAAGAAGAGCAGGGGTGTTCTGCCTAGTGCCCTGGCCAATATGTATCTCTCAATCAACATCACAAAAACAGATTATCTGGACATCGTCACATTGCTTGTGGGAGCTTGCAGTGAGCAAATTGGCTGCTGCATTTCTGACATCACAAAAGTGATTACACTTCAGAAGTACTTCATTGGCTGTAAAGCACTTTGAAATGTCTGACTGTTGTGATATGCGCTATATAAATGCAAGTTTTTCTTTTTATAAAGAAATGGCAGACCTGTTAAATGAGTATTTCGTACCCATTCTCACAGTGAAGGAAGAGGACAAAATATCTGTGTAACGCGGGAACCTCGTATTAAAGCGGGGAACATAATGGGATTTAATAGTAAAGGGAGAAGCATAAATTAAGAAAATAACAGGATTTCAGATAGACAAAGCTTCATGAGTTGACATCTTTCCATCTACAAGTGATGATGGATATGCAGCAAACAATCCATTTGGGTGGGGGAAGGAGCCTTCACTTGGCACTCTTTTGCTGCTGGCCAATCCTTCAGAGGCAGGTTCTGAGCCAAACGCCACACATGAAGCCACCAAGTGACATTGTAGGTTGTTGTTTTCAGCGTTGGCGTCTATTGTCAAGCTGGCGTAACCACTGGTCATTGTCGAAGTGCTCGCCAGACCACAAGAGGTGTCGCCATTTCCCTCTTTCGCCACCCCCCAGATGTAACTGCTGATGTTTAGGGCCTTTTTCTGCTGTATAATCTGTGTGATTTTTTGAACTCCTTTCGAACAGCACCATGGATGTACCTACACCACATGGACTGCAGCCGTTTAAGAAGTTGGCTCACCACCACCTTCTCAAACGCCATTAGGAGTGGACAATAAATGCTGGCCTAGCCAGCGCTGCCTATATCCTGTGAAAGAATAACAAAATGAAAACATTGCAACCTCAAAAGAACAGGTTACATTAAACATGAGTTTGCCTTAGCAAACATTAATATCATAAATAATACAATTGAAGATCTGCTTGTATAATACAATGTTCTGGTCTGCTATGTAGTCAAACATGCCCTCCAAGAATTTGGAAAATCTCTGATCTGTCTGTGGGGCATGAAACTTGTTGATTGAATCAAATTTCAAATTTGGTAGAAAACTAATCAAAATAAATGAACAGGCTGATGTCCTCAGCTACAAATCCCATTCTGCCTGACGCACTGGGTTTTGTATTTATTTCAAATTAAACAACATCTAACCAATAAGACTACATATGATGAAACACGTGAATAGCTTTGGGAGAAACTCTCTTCTGCCTGCTTAACCTGCAGAGTTTGGGATGGAAGAGTGAAATGGAATTGGAAATATCTTCCAATGGCTACATTAAATGCTTTTCCAGTTCTATGTTTTTTATGGCGTTCTTTGGCGTTGTAGCCAACAGGAACTTTAATCCGTAATATGATGGGCCTTGTTTATGGATACTGTATGCACACATCAAGAATGCGTTCTACTTTCATATTCTGCCAAGACTCTTCTGCCGAAGAAATATGGTGAGCCACAGTTGAATGAGGTCCAGTCATCATTGGCACTTCTGGTTGAAAGCAAACAATGACGGCACCACGCGTGCTATTTAGTGTCAAGATGAGGAATATATAGCTTGCATGGGAGACGGATACACTGTGAACATCGTTGTCACATATGCCAACACAACAGTAAGTGTCTAAAGTGACGAGGAGAGAGACAGGATCGCCTGCGGTTAATCATTTGTTGTACAAGACTGTGCAGTGTTCCCGAAGGATGTTAGGTATTATTTTTGATGAGCGACTATATAAAAATCTCATTTTACTTTGAGCAGGGGAAATAGAGTCCAGGTCTGGAAGTCTCTTAAACGCGTTGAAACTGCACCATAGCCAACCAGATTGGGTAACAACTGGGGTTAATATTTATGAACAAGTGTTGCAATTTTGTAATATCCAATCCGGAAAGTGAAACATGGCGTTTTTCAGGCATTGCTCCACCACTGGGAAAAAAAAAGCTTCTGACAGAATTTTTCTTGTCCTCTCATTGAAACTTCTGCTGCAGGATCCACGTTCAGTCCTTGAATGTCATATTTCCCATTCTTCCAAGATGGTGAACTGGCTGTCAGTTCTCAGTAAAGAAATAAATGACCAATAAACCAGCAGAGAATTCAGGGGAAATTTCTTCCTCTAGTGAGTGGTGAGAATGTGAAATTCAGTATCACATGGAATGGTTGAGGGCCAGGATTTTTCAGTTGGCGTGTGGGGGTGGGCCTGATATGCTGGCGTGTAAAATAATGCGCGATGACGTCGGGCATGTGTCCCGAAGTCATCAGGCAGTCTCGCAATTTTTCATTCGGCAGGCGTGCGCAGGAATCGGCTGTGCATCCGCCGATAATTAAAAGGTGTATTAAGGCCATTAGCAACCTCACTAAGTTGAAATTTATGCTCCCCGTCCAACCTAACGGTTGGTGGGCAGGCGAAAAGGCCAAGCGGCCTTTACATTTTTTAGGAAGCCTCATCAATGAGCGGGATGAGGTTTCCTAAAGCTTTTACAAATTGAATGAAAACTTTTTTAAAAAAGATAAAAACATGTCCCATCTCATGTGACATAGTCACACGAGGGGACATGTTTCATTAAACTTTTAATGTTTTAAATAATTTCTTTAAAAGGTGCTTCACCCACCCTGAGGCAGCTCCATGTACAAAAAATAGGTGGGAAGGCAAGTGGTGAGGATGGCTCAAAGAGTCTACAGAGGGATATAGACAGGTTTAGTGAATGGGCAAAAACTTAGCAGATGGGATATAATGTGGGAAAATGTGAGGTTATGCATTTAGGCAGGAAGGTTAGAGGAGCTGAATATTATTTCAATAGAGAAAGACTGCAGAAAGCTGCAGTACAGAGATATTTGGGGGTCCTCGTGCATGAATCACAAAAAGCTAGCTTACAAGTCCAGCAGATATTAGGGAAGGCAAGTGGAATGTTGGCCTTTATTTCAAAGGGAATGGAGTATAAAGATAGAGAAGTCTTGCTAAAACCATGCGAGGCACTAGTTAGGCCACGCCTAAAATACTATGAACAGTTTTAGTCCCCTTATCTAAGGAAAGATATACTGGCATTGGAGGCAGTCCAGAGAAGGTTCACTAAGTTGATCCCAGGTATGGAGGGATTTTCTTATGAGGAGAGGTTGAGTAGGTTGGGCCTGTACTCATTGGAGTTTAGAAGAATGAGAGGCTACCTTATTGAAACATATAAGGTTCGCAGGGGGCTTGACAGGGTAGATGCTGAGAGGTTGTTTCCCCTTGTGGGAGAGTCTAGGACCAGAGGGCATAACCTCAGAGTAAGGGGACGCCCATTTAAAACAGATATGAGGAGGATTTTCTTCTCTCAGAGGGTAGTGGGTCTATGGAATTCGGTACCGCAGAGGGCTGTAGAGGCTGGGTTGTTAAGTATATTCAAGGCTGAAAATGGAGTACAATGCAGGAAAATGTAAAATTGTCAATTTTGACAGGAAGAATAAAAAAGCAGCATATTATCTAAATGGTGAGAAATTGCAGAGCTCTGAGATACAGAGGGATCTGGGTGCCCTCGTGCATGAATCACAAAAGGCTAGTATGCATGTACAGCAAGTAATTAGGAAAGCTAATAGAATGTTCTCATTTATTGTGAGGGGAATTGAACATAAAAATAGGGAAGTCATGCTTAAATTGGACAGACACTGGTGAGACCACATCTGCAGTACAATATTGGTCTCCTTATTTAATGTTAAGACACAGCAGTTGGTAAAGGCTGAGTTATTTAAATCCCAGAGGGAAACCTGAACAACTGTCATAACCTATATTTTTAATTGGTATTTTTGAGATGCAGCCCTGAATTCAGGAATAAAACCACCGAGCCTCAAGAGGTTTTGTTCATATGAAACTAAATTAAACATTTATTACTTTAACTTAAAGTAACTTAATTTACAACTTAAACACATACACGTGTCTGCAAATTACTACCATGATAACTTTTAAACAAATCCCCAAATGAATCACTCCCAGGTAAATCTTCACCAAGGCAACAATAACGCATAGGCCAGGATTTTTCAGTTGGCGTGCAGGGGCGGGCCCGACATGCCAGTGCGTAAAATGACACGGATGATGTCGGGCCTGTGTCCTGGTGTCATCGCGATGTCTTGCGATGTTTCGTTTGGCGGGCACACGTCAGAGCTGGCTGCGCACCCGCCGACAATTGGTAGGCCTATTAAGGCCACTAACTAATTAATTAATGTCAAGTTAACGCTCCCCGTCCAACCCAATGGTTGGGCAGGCGAAAAGGCCAATTGGCCTTTATATTTTTTAGGAAACCTCATCCACGAGCAGGTTGAGGCTTCCTAAAGCTTTTATGAATTAAATAAAAAGTTTTCCTGAAAAATAAAAAACATGTCCCATCTCATGTGACAAAGTTACACGAGGGGACATGTTTCATTAAATTTTTATTGACTTTATTTATTATTTTCAAAAGCGCTTTAATCTCCCTGAAGCAGCTCTGTGCCTCAGGGAGATTGAAGCACGCTTTCACATGTATGTGCGACAGAGCGCTGGCCCTGACTCTCTCTCCTCCCCCCCAACCTGCACAGGAAGCGCTGACTGCTACCGCTGGCATATTACGCTGGACAGGCCTTCATTGGCCCGCCCGTGTGAAATGGCGGCGCGGAGCCGATCATGAGTGGCAGTCGGCTCCGCAACCATCCCCGCCCGACCCGGGGAAAATGCAGGCCGAGGTTCCTTGTAATTTTGTTCCTTTGCAGACACAGTTGTAGGGCTTACAGGCTGGTTAGATCTTAAATGCCTCTGACTGACACACACAAACTCCTTTCTGTTTATACCTAGACTCCTCTTTGAATGTAAATTTTCCATTGTATTACTAGGTTTTTAAATTTTACCTCTCCTAACAATAATCCTTTCATTCCACCAATTTTATTAGTAATATAAACACATTGCTTGGCGTCTCCCAACTAGGTGCAAGAGTTTACCCATTCTTTTGAATGGTTTATTCAATTAATGCAAATTGCACTTTACCTCTTAACTTCCTTATGTTTATCTAATTAACATCTCAAAATACCATACATCAAAGCACCCAGACTAGCTGGCTTTAATCCAATTAAGACGCACACAGAAACACACACAGACTCACACATAGGCACAGACCATACTACAAATAATTTCCAATAACATTATAGACATTAATATCTCTTCATGTGATTAAGGAAGGATGTAAATGCATTAGAAGCAGTTCAGAGAAGGTTTACTAAACTAATACCAGGAATGGGTACTTTATCTTATGAGGAAAAATTAGGCAGGTTAGGCTTGTATCCAATGGAGTTTAGAAGCGTAAGAGATGACTTGATTGAAACATATAAGATCCTGAGGAATCTTCACAGGATCAGTGTGGAGAGAATGTTTCCTCTTGTAGGAGAATCTAGAACTAGGGGTCACTGTTTAAAAATAAGGGGTTGCCCTTTTAAGACAGAGATGAGAATTTTTTTTCTCTCAGAGGGTAATGAGTCTTTGGAACTTCCTTCCTCAAAAGGCAGTGGAAGCAGTCTTTGAATGTTTTCAAGGCAGAGGTAGATAGATTCTTGATTAAGTGGAGGGGATGGGGGGGTGAAAGGTTGTCAGGGATAGATGGGAGGTTACAGTCAGATCAGCCATGCTTTTCTGGAATAGCAGAGCAGGCTCGAAGGACCAAGTGGCCTACTCCTGCTCCTAACTTGTATGCTCGTATGTTCGTATTAATTTGGTGTAGAGCGCATACTCGGTAAATGGGCATGGAGGGTATGAGGGCCATGGGGGTGGATAGTGTCATAGGTTGGCACACAGGATATGAGGGGGTGGGTGGAAGGATGAGTTGACATGAGTTGGCATGGAAGATCCATGGGAAGTGTATGGTGGTGAGGGGATGTGAGAGGTGAGGGCCAGAGTGATGCTTTTTCATTGTATTGATTTTATCATAACTGGGTCCAAGTCCCAGAGCTCTGAGGTGAGCCTTTAAACAGCCTGCCCCGGCACCCGGCAAACCCTGTGGCTGCCTCTGCATTGTTTCCGGAGGGGGGGGGCGCTGAGCTCATTACTGCCGTCAGTGCCACCCCACCCCCAACACCACCCCTCCCCCTCCCTAGGAACGAAGGCACTTCCTGCTGAGGCAGGCAAGCCCGAGCTGGGAAATTTCCGGATTCCCGCTACTCTCCTCGAAGGTGAAATTCCAGCCCATTAACTCTGCTTCTCTCTCCACAGTTGCTGTCTGACCTGTTGAGTGTTTTCAGCATTTTCAGTTTACATTTCAGATGTCCAGCCTATGCAAGTGTTTTGTTTTTATGTACATACAATGCCTTCTCACGTCTTTACCTTCTTTTACGCGTTTGTTGATTTTAATTGAAGCTTTTTAAGTCATGAATTTCAACCAGACTCACAGAGAAATTGACTGGGAGGAGTTGATTGAGAGAATTGATTTAACATCAGCTGATGAACCATTAACCTGGGCTGGTTCAGTGATTTTGAAGTTCCAACTGTGCATGTTAAGTAAATTCTTCACAATGCCAGGCATTACCTCTTCCTAGTCGATTCCCTAATGAGATCATTAGCGCAAATAAAAGAAAAACTTAAAAGGGGCTGAACAAAATATATATATAAATAATTTGTAAAGATTGAATTTTTCATGTGAGACTGAGTGGACTAGGCCTATATATTCTTTTACAATTCAGAAGAATGGAATGAAGGGGATAGGGCATTTCTGATAGGGAAAACAGAAATGCAGAGTATTTCTTAAATATTGAAAGGTTGGGAAGTGTTGGTGTCCAAAGGGACTTTAGTGTCCTTGTTCATGAGTCACTGAAAGATAACATACAACTGCAGCAAGCAATTAGGGAGGCAAATTGTATGTTGGTCTTTATTGAAAGTGGAAGTATCGATGTCTTGCTGCAATTCCATAGACACTTGGTGAAACTGCACCTAGAGTATTGTGCACACTTTTGGCCTCCTTACCTAAGGGAGGACATACTTGCTATAGAAGGTTCACCAGGCTGATTCCTGTGATGGTGGGATTGTCCTAAATGGAGAGATTGAAGAGACTGAGCCTATATTCTTGCGAGTTGAGATGAACGAGAGGTGATCTAATTGAAACATGCAAAATTCTTGCAGGGCTCGACAGAGCAGATGCAGGAAGGATGTCAAGGGGTATAGAACTAGGGGACACAGTCTCAGGATAAGGGATAGGCCATTTAGGACTGAGATGAGGAGGAATTCTTTTCACTCAGAGGGTGGTGAATCTTTGGAATTCCCTACCCGAGAGGGCTGTGGAGGCTTAGTCAATGATTATGTTCAAGAAAGAGATTAATAGATTTCTACACATTAAAGGCATCAAGGGATATGGGAATAGTGTGGGAAAATGGCATTGAGGTCGAAGATTAACCTTGATCTAGTTGAATGGCAGAGCAGGCTCGAGGGGCCGAATGGCCTACTCCTGTTTCTTATGTTCCTGTGACAGTGGCAGCATGGATTCGAAGTTGGCTGAATGACAGAAAATGGAGCTGGTGGCTGGTTGTTTTTCAGGCTGGAGGACAACATACAGTGGGGTTCCCCATGGTCAATACCAGGACCCCTTTTTTTCTTGATCTATATTAAGGGCCTAGACTTAGATGTTAGGGCACAATTTCAAAATTTGCAGATGACAAAAATTGGAAGTGTTGCGAACTGTGAGGACGATAGTGATAGGCTTCAAGAGGACATAGACAGGCTGGTGGAGTGTGTGGATATGTGAAATTTAATGCAGAGAAATGCAAGGTGATGCATTTTGGCCATGTCAGCTGTGATCAGTTGGGAGCACACTTGCCTCTGAGCGACAAGGCTTCAGATTCAAGTCCCCTTTCATGACTTGAAGGAAAAAATCTATGTTGACAATAGGAGCAAGTGCTACACAGTTGGGGGTGTTGTCTTTTGGATAAGAAACTAAAGCGGGGTCCCATCTGCCTGCTTCTGTGGATATAAAATATACCATGACACTATTTCAAAGAAGAGCAGGGGAGTTTTCCATGGCGTCCTGGCCAATATTTATCCCTTTAGCAACATCACAAAATAAGTCTAATTACCTGGTTATTATCAGTTTGCTGTTTGTGGGAACTTGCTGTGCACAAATTGGTTGCCAAAGTTCATACGACAGTGACTACACTTCAAAAACTACATTATTGACTGTAAGGTGCATTGAGATATTTTGTGTTTGTGAAAAACATTATATAAATGCAAATCTTTCTCCCTCTTTCGGAAGAATGAGGAAAGGCAATATAATACAAAGGATACAATTCTAAAGGGGTGCAGGTATATGTGCACAAATCATTGAAGGCAGCAGGGCAATGTGAGAAGGTGGTTAATAAGGTATATGGGATCTTGGGCTTTATAAATAGAGGCAAACAGTATAAAAGCAAAGAAGTTATGATGAACATTTATAAAACCTTTGTTGTATCTAATTTTGGGTATCGTATTTTAGGAAGAATGTGAAAGCATTGGAGAGGGGGCAGTAGAAATTTATAGCAATGGTTCTGAGGATGAGGGACTTCAGTTACAAGGATCAATTAAAGAAGCTGGAGTTGTTTTCCTTAGAGAAGAGAAGGTTGAGAGAAGTTTCGATAGAGGTGTTCAAAATCATGTGCAGTCTGGACAGGGTAGATAGAAACTGTTCTCATTGGTGAAGGGTTAAGAACCAGGGGAGACTGATCAAAGGTGATTGGCCAAAGAACCAGAGCTTTCTTTAACTTAAGGTGAAATAACATTCTGAAAGGGGGGACTGTGAGGTTATACTAATCACCTCTGCTTGGAGACAAGCTCATGTGATCTGGTTGTCATGGGGGAGAAACTCAAATAGAAATCTATTGAAATATCAAGTAACAGTTTTCACACCTTTATACAGTACCTCACAGAAAAGGAACATCTACTTTTTGAGACAGAGAGAGAGAGAGCAACAAAGCAGCTACTGCTCCTGAAAAGAAGAAGGGTTGTTTTGCATTGACAACTGAGCAGGATGCTTGTGAGAGTTTGTTTTCTATTCAAAAGGACGGGACTTTTGGAAATTTATGGAACCATATGTCGCTACGGTGGGCATTGCTGAAAATAAGATCTCGAAGACTCAGGCTGAGTAGAATGACTTTTGAAAGACACTGGAAGTTTCAGCATAGCATTGGCAGGGAGATCTGAGACTGCTGGAGAGTTCTACATAAACATCAGCTGTTTACTTTTTCTTTCCACACATAAGTGAGTAGAAGGTGTTGACCTCTACTTAGCCAAGTGGAGAGGCAGCTGTGATACAGGATCACCTGTACTACTCATAATGTATCCTCCTGTAACTTATTTACTTACCTCCATACTTTCAAAGGCCCATGAAAAGCTACATGTTTAGATTATCTGTACTAAACAAAAACAATAATTGCAGGTTGTTCTCATGCTTGTGCACTATAATATTGTAGCTTTCTTTGCATGTTTCCTCATTTATGAGAATCTCACCTCAATTGTCTTGGAATCCCTAAATACTGGAATTCCTCAATCATTCTTCAATGAACCATAAGTCCTGCACACCGCGGTTGCCAGGTGATTTATTCCTTGATGTGCTACAATGAAGAAAGGCTATCATTTCCTCTTTCATGGACAACAGGTGAGGACAAAAGTAATCCCTGACATTGGCCAGGTTCTGCAATACCCTTGCTTAGGAAGCAGGAACACTGTACATTACACTTGTAGTGGACTCAGCAAACCATGTCTTCACTCTGCAACTCCTAATGTTTCATTGTATAACTTCTCCTCAGAGCCTCACTGAAATTTCATCCCATCATCGACTGACAGGCACAATAGACCAAACGGCATCCTTCCAACATTGTCTACATTTCAAAAGTGCTTCATTGGCTATAAAGCACTTTGGGGCATCCTGAGGCTGTGAAAGGTGCCATCGAAATCCAAACCTTCCTATTTCTTTATTATGCACCTTGTCCAAGAAGACATCATACCATTGAATTTCTGCAATATTTTCTATGTGTTCCTCTGGTTGTGAGGAACTGACCTCCATATTAGTTTAATATCACTTTGCGGAGAAGCGAATAATAAAGTGCAGCATACATAGCTGCTATTTGTGCCAATGTCACAAAAGCCAAAAATGATTGGCTCCAAAACAGAGCTTTATTGTGGAATGAGGTGGATTCCATAGACTTAAAGAAGACATGCTAGTTTACCAAATCCCCTGACATGCACTGTCTTTGAAGATTTAGATTCGATAAACAAATATCGTATAACCCGCATGTTGAGTTTCAAGATGTTTTACAGTGCCAGAGCCTCATTAAGATGACTGCAACATTTACCTAGTCTACTAATGCCTTTCAATGTAACCATACTCGTCAATCAGTCAATAATCTTCAAAGGCATTTCTTCAGTCACTGCCATTTTGCAAGGCTGGACATCGCACTCCAGACAACATTTTACTTATGTGAACCTCGATGGTCCACTTAAAAGACCAATGGTGCCATCAGTGTTAAGATTGAAAAACCAGGATAATGGTTTTGTGGGAAAACAAAGTTTACAACAACCTTTTTTTTTAGATTGCATTGTGCCTCTCTTGCCCTCTGTCACTATTTGAAATGGTGCATTTGTTTCCTTTTTTCTGTCTTACACTTCTTAAGTTCAGCCTCTTGTACGGCAGAGAAATTGTTCTAGATCAGTTTCATAGGGAATAGGAGCAGAAGTAGGCCATTCGGCCCGTTGAGCCTGCTCTGCCATTCAAACAGATCATCTACCTCTTACGCCATTTTTACTCACTGTCCCCATATCCCTCGATGTCATTAGTATCCAGCAAATCTATTGATTTCTGTCTTGAACATGCTCAATGATTGAGCATCCACAGCCCCCTGGGGAAAGAGAATTCCATAGAAGTAGGCCATTCAGCCCCCCATGACTGTTCTCTTATTTATGTAGATTATAGCTGATTTTGGATCCTAATTTCAGCTCCCTGTCTTGGTTCCATAACTCTTAATACCTTTGTCTAACAAAATCTACTCATTTTAACTTTTACATTTTCAATCGACCTCCCCCGAGTTTCATTAATTTTTGGGGGAGAGTTTTCCAGATTTTCACTAGCCTTTATGTGAAGCAGACCGCCCTGACCTTACACTGACTGGCCTCGCTCTAATTTTAAGCCCTCTTGTTCTGCACTCTGCCACCAAAGGAAATGGTTTTGCTTTATCTATCCTACTGACTCTGATGCTCAATTGATTGGAGACCTGAAATGCACTCATAAACGTCTTTGTGCATCTCACAAAGAGTAGATCAAACAACAGCTCATACTGGGGATATTTTTGGGCTTTTGGGTACTGGAATGTTAATCTCGTTATTTTTTTTAACCACAACTAGAAATCCTAATTCCTTCAGTCTTGGACTGGTTGAGTTGGTTCTAGAAGATTCATTTGCATAGCTGGCAGCCAGTTGACCAATAATGACTTGCCTACAATAATAATCATTTCATGCCTTTCAAGTGCCTTATCAACCAAGCTGACTCATCAAGTAATAGCCAAAAATGTTATTCCCGTTCTGGAGATAGGGAAACTGTAAGGCATCAAAGCCGAATAGCAAATTTGCACCGCTCTAATCACCGGCACGCATGTTTGGACTTTGCAAAAGAGTTTTATATTTCTGCAGTAATCAAGACCAAAGTATTTACTGTTCTGTGAGCAACCAAGAACTGAGTCTCAGGTCAGAAACTGAGTAAACTGCAGGTTTGAAAAAGTAGCGTGCATATCTGCTTGAGAAGTTTGAGTATGTAAGTTAGTATCATGCTTAGCTCTCGCATTCTCAATACTTGCAGTGACTTATTTCAAGCAGCCAAGAATTTTGGAGCTAGTGTTTCCGCTTGGTTGTATATATTTTTCAGCACAATGGGTAGGATTTTACAAGCGCATGCCCACAGGCGGGACGGACGGGGAGGGCATCAAATACTCTGGGTGGTCTTCCCACTCCCCACCCACCCACCCCCAACTTGCCAGAAATTTTGTGGGGTCAGGGAAGACCTACGGTAGCCCGCCCACCATCTCCCCAATGAAGGCTCTTACGTGGCCAATTAAAGGCTGCTTCCGGCCCCGCCACCATTTTGAAGCTGGTGGGAGGAGATCAGGGATGCGGGGAAAGCACTGTCAGTAAATTTGCTCAGGGTTTGGCCGGGATGGTTGGAAGAGGGGACTCCTTTCCCAGTCAGGGCCCCCCGCTGCCCAAAGTCTGAGCTCCCCACCCCAAGATGCCCTCTCCCCCATCCTGGCCTTTCCAGAATGACCCCCATCCCTTCTTGTTTCACCCCCAACCAGAGCAACAAGATCCCCACATTTCCCTGGTCCTGGGGCCCTGGCACTTAGAATCTGGGGACTGCCTGTAGTCCCAGCAGTAGCCACTGCTCCTAGTGGTGCTGCTGAGACCACAGAGCTGCTGGCCAATCAGAATGTCTGGCAGCTCTCTGAGGCGGGACTTCCTCTCAAGTGAGGGGAAAACTCCCACCTCAGTCAATTAATGAAAAATGCTGCCTAATCTGTTTGGGATTGGACCAGGTTGTCGAATTTCAAGTGTAGATTACGCTAAGCCCAAATCGAGTTTCCGCAATCATTTGTGCTGGTTTTAAAAATTAATGCTTGAAGCTGGCCCCGCCCACAAGACTGGCCACCCCCCCAGATTGAATTAACCACCATGAGATTTCTGATTAAAGAGAAAAAAAGACAGATTTGAATTTTTATAGCATCATTCACTGTACCAGAATGTCCCAAAGCACCTGCAACCAATAAAGTCCTTTCGGCCTATCATCCTGGTTTTAATGTAGGAAACAGGCAGCCAATTTGCCCACAGCAAGCTCCCACAAACAGCAATGTGAGGGTGACAAGATAATCTGTTCCGTTTAGAATGTTGGTTGAGGGACAGATGTTGACCAGGAACCAGGGGAGAACTTCTCTAGGCCTCTTCGAAATTGGTGGGGTGGCATCTTTTACATCCAATTGAGAGTGCAGACAGGGCCTCAGCGTGACATCTCATTGGAGACATGACATTGCAGCACTCCCTCAGCACTACATCGGGAATGCCAAGTATGGTTTTTGTTCTAAAGTCTGTGGAGTGGAACAGGATTTATTGCCTTCTGATTTAGAGGCGAGAGAGCTATCTACTGAGTAAGACATTGGAAAGCATTTAAACTGTTTACTACTTGTAATAAGCTTGGCGTACCGGATAATTTTCTTACTTGAAACAGATAGCTTCATTTACAGAGCTCTCGTAGAAGCTAAATGCTCGAACCAGGTCCACAACTAGAAAAGCTCCACCCCTAAGATTACCCACCCTTAGGGCTAATTCGCCTGTACAATCAGTACCTGTACAATCAATGACCCCTAAAAGCAGTAGAAAATTTTTTACCCACAATCATTACATTCCTCCCCCTTTAATTTTTTGACATTTCTTAGTTACAAGGATGCCTTAATCCACATATATATGCACAGGTCATGCGATTATGGATTAGGTCTCTGAGGTGGTTTGCTAATTCGGTTAGAGCGACACAGTGAGATTCTCCCACTGGATTGACATGATCAGGAACTGCAGCATCAGGGACATTCTTAGACAAAGGCAGTTCAGAATTAGATAATTCAACAGAGACATCAGATATAAAAACAAAAAGCTAAAAGCTACTGCGGATGCTGGAAATCCAAAACAAAATAAAAACAGAATTTAGCCGTCTCAATTTCTCTGCTCCTCTCACCCATTCTAATCTGTCTCTCTCTGAACTCACTGCACTCCGTTCTCTCAGGTCCAACCCCAACATTGTCATCAAACCCGCTGACAAGGGTGGTACTGTTGTTGTCTGGCGCATTGACCTCTACCTCGCGGAGGCTGAGCGTCAACTCGCAGACGTTTCCTCCTACCTCTCCCTGGACCATGACCCCACCACAGAACATCAAGCCATTGTTTCCAGGAATGTCACTGACCTCATCTCCTCTGGAGATCTTCCTCCCACAGCTTCCAACTTGATAGTCGCCCAACCTCGGACGGCCCGCTTCTACCTCCTACCCAAAATCCACAAACAGAACTGTCCTGGCAGACCGATCGTGTCAGCCTGTTCCTGCCCCACGGAACTCATTTCTCATTATCTTGACTCCCTTCTCTCTCCCCTTGTCCAGTCCCTTCCCACCTACATCCGTGATTCCTCTGACACCTTACGTCACATCAACAATTTCCAGTTCCCTGGCCCCAACCGCTTCCTCTTCACCATGGATGTCCAATCCCTCTACACCTCCATCCCCCACCAGGATGGTCTGAGGGCCCTTAGCTTCTTCCTTGAACAGAGGCCCCAACAATCCCCATCCACCACTACTCTCCTCCGTCTGGCTGAACTTGTTCTCACACTGAACAATTTCTCCTTTAACTCCTCTCACTTCCTCCAAATAAAAGGTGTGGCTATGGGTACCCGCATGGGCCCCAGCTATGCCTGTCTCTTTATGGGGTATGTGGAACATTCCTTGTTCCAGTCCTACTCCGGCCCCCTCCCACAACTCTTTCTCCGGTACATCGATGATTACTTCGGTGCTGCTTCATGCTCTCGTCGGGACCTGGAAAAATTTATTAATTTTGCTTCCAATCTCCACCCCTCCATCATCTTCACATGGTCCATCTCTGACACTTCTCTTCCCTTCCTTGACCTCTCTGTCTCAATTTCTGATGATAGACTGTCCACCAATATCCATTACAAGCCTACCGACTCCCACAGCTACCTCGACTACAGCTCCTCACACCCCGCTTCCTGTAAAGACTCCATCCCATTCTCTCAGTTCCTTCGCCTCCGTCGCATCTGTTCTGATGACGCTACCTTCAAAAACAGCTCCTCGGACATGTCCTCCTTCTTCCTTAACCGAGGTTTTCCATCCACGGTCGTTGACAGGGCCCTCAACCGTGTCCGGCCCATATCCCGCGCATCCTCCCTCACGCCTTCTCCTCCTTCCCAGAAACATGATAGGGTCCCCCTTGTCCTCACTTATCACCCCACCAGCCTCCGCATTCAAAGGATCATCCTCCGCCATTTCCGCCAACTCCAGCATGATGCCACCACCAAACACATCTTCCCTTCACCCCCCTTGACAGTATTCCGTAGGGATCGTTCCCTCCGGGACACCCTGGTCCACTCCTCCATCACCCCCTACTCCTCAACCCCCACTTATGGCACCTCCCCATGCCCACGCAGAAGATGCAACACCTGCCCCTTCACTTCCTCTCTCCTCACCGTCCAAGGGCCCAAACACTCCTTTCAAGTGAAGCAGCATTTCACTTGCATTTCCCCTAACTTAGTCTACTGCATTCGTTGCTCCCAATGCGGTCTCCTCTACATTGGAGAGACCAAACGCAAACTGGGCGACCGTTTTGTGGAACACCTGCGGTCTGTCCGCAAGAAAGACCCAAACCTCCCTGTTGCTTGCCATTTTAACACTCCACCCTGTTCTCTTGCCCACATGTCTGTCCTTGGCTTGCTGCATTGTTCCAGTGAAGCCCAACGCAAACTGGAGGAACAGCACCTCATCTTCCGACTAGGCACTTTACAGCCTTCTGGGCTGAATATTGAATTCAACAACTTTAGATCTTAAACTCCCCCTCCCCCCATCCCCACCCCGTTTCTTTCCCCCCCCCACCCGCCTTTTTTTTCAATAATTTATATAGATTCTTCTTTCCCCACCTATTTCCATTATTTTTAAATCTAAAACTAAAACCTTTAGTCTTTCCACCCCACCCCCACTAGAGCTGTACTTTGAATATCCTGTCTTGCATTCTTAATTAGCACTTTTCTCAGACAAAGACCACCACCTTCAACACCTCTTTGACCCTTTTGTCTCTGACATCTTTTGATTATCTGCTCACACCACACCCTCAATGTGTCTCTTCCCCCCCACCCACCTTAAACCAATTTATATTTCTCCCTTGTTGAAACTATGCTTCAGTTCTGCTGAAGGGCCATGAGGGCTTGAAACGTTGACTGATTTCTTCTCCGCCGATGCTGCCAGACTTGCTGAGTTTTTCCAGGTAATTCTGTTTTTATTTTGTTTGAGACATCAGATATGTCTATTCTAGGTCAACCTGGAACCTCAGGGGTTAAAGGTTTGGCATCAATTACAGATCGAATAACTGTTTGTTGGAATGTCTCTCTACTCCTTAGGTGATCCACATGTTTTCGATCAATCTGGTCTTGCACTTCCACTTAGTATGACAAAGGTCCAGTTTCAGGGACAATTGTACCAGGAACCCAACTCAGTCCATTTCCAAACTTTTGCACGAAAACTGTCTCTCCCACAGTAAATCTTTGAGCTTTGCTATAAATATCATGGGCAGAAACTTCCCCCCATTGGGGGGGTTGTGCAGGGGTGGGCAGGGGTGGGAGTGAACCTGATCGGCGCCCCCAATCGGGGTGGCACCGCCATTTTACGTGGGCGGGCCAATTAAGGTCTTCCCAGCGTGACGCACGTCTGGAAGTGCTGAGCGCTCCCCGTGCAGGTGGGTGGATTCCCTGAGTCGGGGCCTGGGTTATTTCGCGCATGCGCACAAATGAGCACAGAAATCTCCCTGAGGCATGGAGCTGCCTGAGGGAGATTAAGTTTTGAATGTAAGTTGAGGCATGGAGCTGCCTGAGGGAGATTAAGTTTGGAATGTAAGTTTTTATTAAAGTCAAAAAAAAATTATTTAAGCATGTCCCCTCATATGACAGCATCACACAAGCTGGGACATGTTTATCAAATGTTTGAAAATTCTTTATTTAACTAATAAACCCTTCGTGAAACCTCATCCCGCCCGTGGATGAGGTTTCGTGGAAAATGGGAAGGCCACCTGGGCTCTTTGCCTGCCCGACAACTTTAAGGTTGGACGGGCAGCTCAGGTTATTGTTTTAATTGATATTTAAATGGCCTTAATAGGCCTTTGACAGTTCGGCGGGTGCGCAACCGAGTCGGCTGCACGCTGGCCGAACTGAAAATCTAAGTGACGCGCGGTGACATCGGGGCGCATGCCTGATCTCACCCCACGTCATCTTACGCCTCGGCAAGCGGGGGCGGGGCCCGCTCGCCAACCTGAAAATTCTTTCCCATGATTCACTTTCTGACTGCTCTGGTTCTTCTCTACCTTTCCCTCTAAATTTGGAAACACCAGACTTAACCTTGTACGAAGGCAGCGTTTCATCAGTAGCTCAGATGGTGTTGAGCCTGGAATAAAAACAGAAAATGCTGGAAAAAACTCAGCAAGTCTGACAGCATCTATGGAGAGAGAAGCAGAGTTAATGTTTTGAGTCTGTATGACTCTTTAGAGATGTTGAACCCTCGTTGGATGAGGAGTTGTACGAAAATTGAGCAGAAAACGTGAAGTTCGAGTCTCTAACACTCCTTTGGATAGCTTCTTCATCCCTGATTTGAAAGTTTGCACTGCTCTTCCTGCTAATCCATTAGATGAGGGATGATATGGTGCTGTTTTAATATGTTTAATTCCATTTAAACTCATGACTCTCTGGAGTTCTGTAGTAGTGAAGGCAGTACCGTTATCTGAAACAATGACTTCTGGTAGGCCATGTATACTAAAACATTGGTGCAGCTTTTCAATAATTGCGCTTGATGTCGGTGATCCAACTTCAGGCACATCCATCCACTTACAATGTGCATCGATGATCAATAAAAATGTGGTACCTCAAAATGGACCTACATAGTCTATATGTAGTCTAACCCAGGGTTGACCAGGCCACACCGACGGATGCAGTCGAGCTGAAATGGGAAACTTCTGTTGTTGCTGACACTGGAGGTAGTGTTTAATGATTTTTTTCTACATCACTGTCTATACCTGGCCACCAGACATAGCCTCGCGCAAACATCTTCATCTTCGAAATGCCTGAATATGCACTGTGAAGCTCTGTCAAGAGTGGTTCTCTTCCTTGTGAAGGGGCAACAGCTCTTGATCCCCACAATAGGATTCCATCTTGACAACTTAGCTCAGTTTTACAGGCATGGAATTGTCTCATCTCTTCAGAGACTGGTGCATTCGAACATCCTTGTAATACCTGGTCTCGGACCTTTGACAAAACTGGATCCCTGTTTGCCCATTTCCTTATTTACTTTGCACAGACCAGTGAAGAGTCCAAGAAATTCAACACAAGTACAACTTCTCGTGGCACTGGAGCATGTACAATGAAATATGCACACCCGGATGGTACATAAAGGTGTACTCATATGCTGACAAAATCAAAGCCTACTGTTGAATTCTGGCTGAGGCTATCGGCGGAATTGCTTTATCTTCACTAAATAAACCCATTAATAGCTTATGATCTGACACTATGGTGACATGTCGATCATGCAGATACTGATGGAATTTCTTGGCTGCAAATATTACGGATAAACCTTCTTTTTCAAGTTGTGAATGATCCTTCTCGGCTGCAGAGGGGGTTCTGGAGACATAGCCGATTGACCTTCTGGGGCCATCTTCCATCCTTTGTGACAATACAGCTCCCATGCCATAGGGAGATGCAGCACGAGTTAATATTAATTTTTTTGATGTGCCATAATGTACTAGTAGGCATGATGAGTGTAATAGCTTCTTGACTTTTACGAAGGCTGCTTCTTGCTGCACCTTCCATGTCCAACGATGGTTCTCTCTCAATAATAAGTGTAAAGGGGCTAACACTGTTGACAACTTTGGCAAGAAGCGATCGTACTAATTTACCATGCCCAAAAGAGACTTGAGTTCAGTGACACTGGTTGGAGAATGTGCCTCCTTGATTGCCTTGACTTTCTCCCCCACTGGATACAACCCCTGGGCATCCACTCAATGACCCAAATAAGTGACTTCAGCCGCTTGGAAAGTACACTTCTCTTTCTTCAATCGTACACCAGCTTCCAAAAATCTTTTTAAAACCTCTTCTAGGCTGACCAAATGTTCGGCTTCCATTGATCCTGTGGTCAGGGCATCATCCAGGTACACTACTACTAGGGGAAGTCCCTGCAATAGGCTTTCCATGGTCCTTTGGAAGATTGCACAGGCAGATGATACACCAAAGGGTAAGTGTGTATATTGGTACAGGCCCTTGTGCGTGTTGATGGTTACATATACTCTAGCTGTGCTGTCCAGCTCTAGCTGTTGGTATGCATGGCTCATGTCCAGCTTGGTGTAGAATTTCCTCCAGCTAGCTTAGCAATACAGATCTTCAATCCTCGGGATATAAGATGATTTAATTTAGCAGCCTTGTTCACAGTTAATTTGTAGTCTCTGCAAATGCGAATAGTTTGATCTGGTTCATTACAGGGACTATGGGCGCTGCTTTTTCCAAAAATTGGGCTGGCTGGATTATGGCGAGCTTCTCTAAGTGGCACAATTCTGCATTCAGATTCTCCTTTAGGGCATAAGGCACAGGTCTGGCCTTAAAAAACCAGGGTGTTGCCTCCGAATCGACACGTATTTTTTCTTGTAAGCCTTTTATCTTTCCCAATTCGTCACAAAATACACTGTCGTACTTCCTTAACAGCTCAGGAATTCCTCCTGTTCTCACTTGAAATATTTCTGACCAGTTGAGCTTAATTTCTTTTAACTAATCACGGCCCAGAAGACTAGGCCCTTCACCTGTTACAATGATCACCGGAAGCTGGTCTGTCTGTTGCCTGTAGGACACAGGTACTGTGGCGATGCCTTTCACCTGTCTTGACTCTCCAGTGTATGTCATCAGCTGAGCCATGGTTTGCTTCATATTCAGGGGCTGGGTACCTTCATTTAGGCATTTAAATGTGAGTTCTCCCACCACTGTGGTCGCGGCTCCCAGGTCTACAAGCATGACTAGAGGCTTCCCATTCACTTGAACAGTGATGGTGATTGGTTCAGTTTTCAATGCTTTGACATTGTACAGGAAACAGGTATCAGCATCAGCAGCTTCTGGTTCAGTTATATTGTGCACTTCAATCATCTTCATTTGCTGTCTGATTGGCTGCCTTGATTTCACCCTGCATTGCTCTATTACATGTCCTTTTTTGTGAAAGTAGTGGCATTCTACCTCTTTAAATCCGTAGGTTTCTGGTACATGGTTCCCCCCACATCAGTAACAAATTAATTTTTGAATTGCTGGTGAGATGCTTCCACTATGCCTCTTTGTTTGTTGAGTGTAGAGACTGTTTCCTGCTTTGCGGCTGTCTCTCTGGTTTTTACGCCACGTTCGGCAGTAGGTTCCTGCCCTAACTGAAGAACGGGGCCATGTTGCACACCCTGTAAAGCCTGCGAGTCCCTCTCAGCACTCTCCATTGCTAGCGCTATTTCCATGGCGTGCTTCAGATCAATATTAACTTCTGCAAGTAAACAGCGCTGAACAGCGTCATCGTGTACGCCGCAAACCAAACAATCCCACCACATGTCGTTGAGCATATCTCCGAAGTCGCAGCGCTCAGTCAACTGTTTCAACCTCACAATATAAGTTGCGATTGACTCTCCCGGGGCCCTAACTCTGGAGATAAACTTAAACCTCTGTATAATTGCTGATGGCTTCAGCTGAAAATGTGTCTTCACGAGGTCTCCCAGCTCGTTAAAAGATTTAGAATTGGGCGCGTTTGGGGCCATCAGACTGTGGGTGAGGTTATGTGTCTTGCTACCACAGACACTTAAAAAGAATTGCTTTCTGCTTCTCTTCCGCTGGTATTTCATCTGCCACGAAATAAAAACTTCGGCACTCTATGTACTGGCTCCAGTCTTCAATGGACGAGTCATAAGGGTCAATTCTGCTGAGAGTGTTGTGACTGGTGAGTATACTTTTCTTTCTTTCCTTAAGAATTCAAGTACTCACATTCATGAGGGCGAGAGGTGCAGCGTCAGAGCTATTTATCCTCGTCGCCAATTGTTGTATTGGCCAAGTTTCTTACTTGAAACAGATAACTTTATTTACAGAACTCTTGTGGAAGCTACATGCTTGAACCAGGCCCATGACTACAAAAGCTCCATTCCTAAGATTGCCTGCGCTTAGGGCTGATTCATCTGTATCGTCACGTGACGCCTAAAAGCAGTAGGAAAGGTTTTGCCTATAATCAATACGCTACTTGTCTTTTTAATTGTATTTACATGTTGAGTACTAGTTGAAGCGTTGGTGAGCATAGCACAATACAACTAACTGAAGAGCTCCTTTAGTAGCGGTTGCCTGGTCTTTGAGAGATATCAGCGATTAGCTCCCACTGACAATGACAGCGGACTAGTTAAAAAAAAAATTCACAGTGAGATGCTTGTTGGTCTGACATTTTGCCAAAGAGTTTTGTTGTTCAGTCATCGACTTATGTCAAGCGATAATTAATTAATTAATTAATTACATTTTTAATCAATAATTAATTTATTTTAATTACTCTCGACTGAAAATTGGAATGTCTCTTTAACAAGACTCTCAACTCGAAAATTGGAATGTCGCTTTTGTTATGACTGATGCAGATGGTAAAGCTGAGTTATTTAAAAAACCCAGAGGGAAACTTTAAACAACTGTCATAACCTATCATTTTAAGTGTTATGTTTGAGCTGCAGCTCTAAATTCAGGAATCAGACCACCAGTTCTCGAGGTTTTACATTAAACTAATTGAAACATTTTATTAATTTACACAGGTTAAAATGTATATACACATGGCTACAAATCACGACGATCATAGCTTTTAACAAATTCCCAAACCAATATCCATTAAGGCAACAGCAACCCATAGATTTAACCAGACACCAGGCAAAGCATTATCACCTTACAAATTCAAAATGAGGTTCCTCTCACTTTGGTTCCTTGCAGACACAGTGGTAGGCTTACAGGCTTTGATCTTACATTGTCTCTGCTCTGCACACCCGAAAACTGCTGAAGTTATACCTACCACTACCCATTGAATGTAAATTCTCATTGCATCACCAGCCGCTTCGAACAATAAAACCCCTTTCATAGTACCAATTTCATTAGTAATATAAACATATTGCTTGGTAGCTGCTAGATAGGCGTCAGTTTTCACCCCATTTCTTGACTGCTCCATTCCAAAAATGCAAATACACTCTGGGCAGAATTTTGCCATTGGTGAGCAGGGGGCGGGGCCCGCTGGCTGACGCGTAAAATGACGCGGGATGACATTAGGTGGAACCTCCAACGTCATCCCGCCCCATTTAAATTTTCAGGAAGGCGGGCCAGCAGCAAAATCAGCTGCGGGCCCGCCGACCTGTCAATGGCCAATTGAGGCCATTGACAGGATCATTTAAACAATTAAAGGACCTGCCCGTCCAACCTTAAGGTCAGCGGGCAGGCCAGGAGCCCCGGCGGCAAATAGAACAAACATGAAACCTCATCCACCAGCGGGATGAGGTTTCATGCAGGGTGTTAAAAATGTTAATAAAGTTCACCTGTAAATTATGAACACATCCCATCCCATGTGACATTGTCACATGAGGGGGGAACATGTTAGGGAATTTTTTGTTTTCTATTTTTAATATTGTTCAAAGTGGAAGCGATCTCCCTGAGGCTGCACTTAGCCTCAGGGAGATGTGTGCTCTTTTGTGTGCATGTGAGAAAGAGGGCACTCTCGCTTTTAGGGAATCCCCCCCTGCCTGCACAGGAAGCACATAGCACTTCCCGCCGGATGTCACGCTGGGCCGGCCTTAATTGGCCCGCCCACATAAAATGGCGGCGGGGCCCGCTTCTCCGGCGGGGATCGGCTCCCCGCCCACCGGAGGTTGGGTCGGGCCTGCCCGCCTGACAGGCAGAAAATTCTGCATTCTATCTCTCCTACATATCAAAACTAGTACACATCAAAGCACCCAGACTAGCTGGCTTTAATCCAGTTAAGACACACCCACTGACTAAACCTCTATTTTAAAAGAAAAATATTTTCCAATAATATTATGTACATTAATAGCTTCATGAAACTTTAATAAGACTCTCAGCTGAAAATTCGAATGTTGCTTTAACAAGACTCATGACTATACAATTAACCAGGAACAGCACATTTTTCAAAATAAATCTATTTAGAAAGAAAAACTAGGAATGTCTTCTGCGTATCCTTTCATTTTCACCATTTTGATTGGTGCTAATGGAAAACAGGCCCTCTCAGTCCCAGCTAATATTGTGACAATTGCCTCATTAGTTAGTCTAAAACTCTCTTTGATTCAGGGAACACAGAAGCCTTTCCCAAATTTAGTTAGAAAGGGTACTGGCTTAGTTTACAGTTAGTGTACGGACGGCCAATCTGAAGCAGGACAATGCCATAGGATTGTGGTGGATTTACATTATTGACAGCTTCCTGGAGATTCCCAGCCCAATTCAAGGACCATTTGATGCAAGAACTTCCCAAGGAAAGGAAGATCCTTTCTGCAGTATTTTATGAGCTACCATCTGCTAATGATCCACCCTCCTATCAAACAGATTAATTATCCATCCCAAAATGTACATTCTGGGCAGGATTTTCTCTCTGGGATCAGGAAACATAGGTCAGCACTGCTCCTGGGTGTCAAACATGCCTGTGTTGGGGGATGGGGCGGGGGGATGATTTGTTGGTGGTGGAGGGGTGGGTAGAGTGTGGGGAAGCAGTTACTCATTGGGATTTTCATGAGGCCGCCCCCTTATTTGGCCTGGAATTGGGCTCATCGTCCATTAAAGGATGCCCGGCAGGCTCTTGAAGCTGGTGAGCCAATCAGAGGCCTTTCCAGCTTGAAAGGAGTAGCAGGTTGCAATAGAGGGGTAGGTAACTGAGAGGGTGTTTCAACATAGAGGCTCCCTCTCACCAACCTCTTGAAATCTTGCACAAAAAAATGAGTCTTGTAGCCAGGTCACCACTATGGCAGTGGGGAGGGGGTGGAGGTTGGGGAAGGGGTGAGATGAGGGGAGCCCCTCTAAAGGGTGGCCTGTGACTGTTTCTGTGTGGGGACAGGTTAGGGAGGATTTCTAAGCTTGCCTGGAGAGCCTGTCATGCAGCCTGTCGCTGGGATGCTGCCTCCAGGCAGCCAAACAGTACCGTACCCTCCCCACAACCCCCACCACCCCCTGGAGGATCCTGGAAACCAACTGGAAAATCCAAAATTAGCTTCCATTAAGTGGCCTCGATTGGCTCTGAATTGGCCTTGACGCTACACTTTAGGTGCAGGCGGGTAGCCCTGCTGCACCCCATCCCACCTCTGCAAAAAATGGCCCCGATGGGGATAGAGTGGGTGGGGCTACTTTTTTTGTTCTCACTTCGCCAGCAGGGGCTCAGAATTTAGCGCTCTGTTTCAGTTAGCTTCAATAGGATTGGCTAAGGAGAATTTTAAAAATGCTCAGACCCCAAGGAGTTTGCATTGGCTACTGCTCTCTCTTAGTTGACTTTCTTTTGGACGAACATACTGGGATCTAGCCTGACTGACCAGAAAGTAACCGGGACTGATAGCAAATGACATGCCTAGTTACAACAGAGTGGGTGGTGGCAGGGGTGGGGGAAACTCTCCGAGACAGATGGAACGTTTTACACCTTATCCAGTATTACTCTGTATTGATTTCAATGCTCTTAATCCTTTGCACAGCAAGAGCTCACAAACAACAATCTGATAACATGATTACGATTAGGGATATCTGCTTTTATGATGTTGGCTGCGGGATAAATATAGGCCAGGACCCTGAGGAGAATTCCACTGCTCCTCTTGGAATTAGCGCTGTGGGATCTTTTTGCATCCACCTGAGAGGGCAGGTGGACATCAGTGGACAGCATGGTCCCTCTTCAACCTTCTCCTTCTGCAGTTCACTCTGCCCAGCTAACTGTCAGCTCACCCTCACAGTTTGCAGGTGTTCTCACAAGACAACAGAATAAGAATAGCGGAATAAGATTTTGCAACTGTTAGCTTTATTTATTCTACCCCATTTCCTATACTGGTGTGGCAGCTGTGCACAATTACCCTGCCGAAAAGTGGTTAACGATGATGGCATTATGGAAGCTCCTGTCAAGTCTTGCTCCTTCCCTCGTCCCTCTCTGTAGACCTTTCAATTCTGTCTGGTTTACGAAAATGCCATGTATTGCAATGTTGACGCTGAGTTATTAAACTAAGTAGCTGGGCCTGGAGATTCTGCTGGTTATGTCATTTTACTCAGCTCAACGCCCCCAAAATTGGCCTCAGGCAGCACAAAGGTGACAGATTTTCAAGCACAAATTATGCTCAGCACAAATCGAGGTTCTGCAAGCCTTTTCCATTAGTTAATAAAAAAAAGAATCAGACTAGAAGCTGTATTAGCCAAATTGCACCAGGTAAATATGTCAAGGAATATTTTTTTTAAAGCAAAACATTATCTAACAATGACATGCTGTTCTAAAATGCTGCTCAGTTATGCTCAGTGGCAGATTTTACATCTGCTGAAGATGAAATTACTTTGAGTGGAAACTTAAAAAAAAAAGAGACTCTCAAAACTAGCGTCATTTTGAGTGCAGTTTCCATACGGAACTCCAACTGCACCCAAAGGGGAAACTCCACCCCGCGTAGAGTGGGGTTTTCTGGCCCTGTCCGCCACTGGATCGTCCGGTGGAGTCAACGGACTTTAGGCTGGGCAGCCACATCCCCTGCGTTGGCCCCGGTGCGGTGGGGATGGAGGATTGGGGCCTTAACATTACATTTATGAAAGGGCGCTCAGTTCTAACGCTGCTCTCACCATCACTCCTTTCCCAGCTGGTCTTTCCCTCTCTGCTACGGAAACATGGCTGCCAATGGGGGAGACAAAGGGCCTCAGGGATGAGCAAAGGGCCAGAGTTGGAGGGGTGAAGAGATCTCAGAGGGTTGTAGTACAGCACTGCGGTGGCCCGAAGAGGAAGAGGCACTGCCGGGCAGCTGCCTGGCACAAAGTCCCAGGACCTGGAGGACAAGTCATGTGGCAGGGGTCCCAGGGCGGGAGGTAGGCAACGTCTGGGGGTGGGGGGGGGGGTCGCGAGGGGGGCAATCGGGGTCTCAGGCGACAGGCCAGGGGGCAGGGAGGGAGGAAGGTCACCGGACCCTAAGGGAAGCTGCCCCCAGTCAGTAGGGGCCTTCTGATGGAGGCACACCCCCCACCCCAGACTTCCCACTGAGATTGAACTCATTTTAGTTCTGGTCTTCCCCTCCCTGAGCTATCATCTGCCCGCCTGTCTAAAAAATTGAGTCTGGGTGGGCAAAGGCCTTAAGTGGGCCTTAATTGGGGCAAGTGAGGGATTCCCTTCCCAGGCCTTGCCCACCCCAACGTAAAATCGCTACCAGGCCGGAGTAGGTGGGAACCCGGAGGGAATCCTGTCTGTGCAATTTAACGCTCTCCCCCACCCTGCCTCAGAACATGCCGGGTGTGAGCGTAAAATTCTGGCCTTGGAGTTTTGATTGAGCTCAAGTTTAAGGTGGGTTCAAGGTGAGATTTGGCCAGGAAACCATTGGAATGGTCGGGTTTGAAGTTAACAAAGACATGGATAGGTAAGAAGGCAATAAACCTCAAAGATCCTTTGACAGAGGCCCATATGCAGCTGTGTCTCTGGCACTCGACAACAGCCAGATGTGCAGGGTGCAGTAAGGATCAAAATTCACTCACCATTTGGACTCCAAGAGGCTAGTTGTTTAAGTGTCCATTATTTGCTTCAAGGGTCACATTATTTTGTATGTGTTCTCCCACTGTGGATTCATAATGATCTCCATATCTTGCTGGCTACCAGTCAGCAGGTCCATTCTGATGCTTTGAAAGATTGGGGAGACCTGCATCAATACAGGTTGGAGGCACAACACATCTGGCAGCTTCAACTTGCCTTTTGTGCCTCCAACTGAAATGAATTAATCAACTCCCTTGAGACACTGAAAGAGAGAATGCGTTGTGCATTAACAAATTAACAATTCAGCCTCTATTAGCCTGCCAATGTTTTTACATTAGCAGCAACAACACAAAGACGCAAACTTTGTCACTGCTGTAATTCCTAATGTTGTGACAACTCTACATTATCACCCAAGCATCAGCTGAGGCTGTTATGCATCTATTGTAAGGCTGGCTGATACCACAGCTGGAAGATGCAGCCCGTAGTTACATAATCTTATCCTTCTGTATTTTGGAGGGAACACATGCAAACTGAAATCTTGTGCAACTGTGCAATCTTTCATTGGGCGTAGATTACTGAAGAGAAAGAGGGCTTTAGAGAAAAACAAAGCTTTCCAGGGACTTAACCTCATTATTTCCTAGGAAAAAGTGTTTATAGAAATGACAGAAAAGAAAAAGTGAGAACGTTTCTAACTCCGAAATACCAGCAAATTATATAAGTCTACAGCACAGGAAAGGCCATTTGGCCCATCATGTCAATGCTAGCTATAAACAAGTTATCTAGCCTCCTCCCAGTTTTCAGATTTTGGTCCATAGTCAGTTACAGTACTTCAAGTGAATATCCAAATGCTTTTTAAATGTGAGGAGGGTTTCTGCCTCTATTGCCCTTTTAGGCCATGAAATCCAACCCCCCATCAAACTCTGGGGGCAGAATTTTATGACGGCGGGATTTTACGTTCCCGTTGAAGCCAATGAGGTTTAGAATGTCTCGCTGCCTTTTACGGCCCCGTCCCCGCCGAAACGGGGCAGTAAAATTCTGCCCTAGGAGAAAGCATTTCTCTTCAACTGCCCTCAAATCCTTTCACCAATTACTTTAAATCTATTCCCCCTGATTTTTGACCCCTCTTCCAAGGGGAATCGGTCCTTCCTATCCACTCGGTCTAAGACCCTCATAATTTTATACACCTCAGTTAAATCTCTCTCCAGCCTCCTCCATTCCAAAGGAAATGACTCCAGCCTATCTTTCCTCATTGATAAGTGTTTGGGGGAATTTAGGTTTGGGATTTTTAAGCAGAGCACAGTGTCCTCAGCCAGCTGATCAGTCCTCACCTCAAAAGAGTGCAAGCCAATTATTTTCAACGTGGCAGGAAAGAAAACTGGGGCCATTATCTGAACTTAATGACTGATAGGAGGACAGTGATAAGAAAGGCCAACCAAGACCCCATTGTTGGAGAGAGATTTTATTTTACCTCATTGTTCTGACATCTGTCGTGGAATTTCCTCCATTTTTTTGGTTTCAGTTGGGTGATTATGGAAATTGTTTTAGGTGTTTGGCAGGTACAGCTTTCGTTCAGCAACAACACCTTTGATCATTTGCCCTTGGTATTTTAGAACATGCCTAGGAAGGGCAGTGAAGTGTCAGTGGGGTGTCGGTAAGTCCCAATTCCCCACACTGCTATTCCTGATAGATGTTGTGCTTTAGCTGATCAGGCTGGTAGACTTTGGAGTGTCTGGTGCTGGATCAATTCATGAAAAGCGGGATACGTGGAATTGTTCAGCTAAATGCTGTGAGGTTAATTTGGAAAGAGCCAAATAAAAAGACAGAGATATATCCTGACAGTGAAGCATTTATTGCAAAGCAACTGGAGCATGAGAAGGCGTAGAAAGTTTTTCTCTCAGAGGGTCATAAGTCTTTGGAGCTCTCTTCCTCAAAAGGTAGTGGAAGCAGAGTCTTTGAATATTTTTAAGGCAGAGCTAGATAGATTCTTGATCAGCAAAGATGAGAAGGTTATTGGGGGTGAGTGGGAATGTGGAGTTGAGGTTACAATCAGGTCAGCCATGATCTTATTGAATGGCGGAGCAGGCTCGAGGGGCTTGAGGCACCTACTCCTGTTCCTAATTCGTATGTTTGTATGTTCGTATGTAGATAGTATAATGTTTTCAAAGGAGATCTTAAGAATTTTACAGCGTAACCAATTTAATATAGAGAATAAGAGTCCGTGAGTTTAAATTGTGACAAGCTCAGAAGAAAACTCAGGTATGAAGTGAATGAGACAAAGGAGAGTGGATGGATGATTTGGAAAATACATGTGGGGGTTTCCTGATTAGATGCTGCGTCCCATAGAGGACAAGTGTGATTTTCGTATTCAGGGATACCCTAGGAATTAATTGCTCCTGAAGAGAATAGACCCGCCATGAAAATATAATAATTTTCATAATATTATTATGATTTATTGTAAAACTGGGTTAATAGTGGGGTTTGGATTAGTTTCTCTGTGTGTATGCATGTGTGTGTGTGTGTGTGTGTTGGGGGGATTTAATTTGATTGGAGGCAGCTGGTCTGGAGGCTTTGAGTTATCAGAAGGGAAGCTGGGGTTGAAATGCTAAATACCTAAACATGACTAAAGTTTTATAATGTGAGGTGTAAGGAACATTTGCATTTTTAGATAAATTAGGTTAGTTTGAATTTCAAAGAGATGGTAAGATGTTACACCTAGCCAGAAAAAGCTAAGCCAAACAGTGTGTTTATTTTTCCCAAAGGTTACTGATAAAATTAGCACTATGAAGAGATTTATATTATGAGAAAAGTAAAGTCCCAGAGATATATTGGAACAATGGAATTTGCATTAAAAAGGTAGAAAAATGTATAAAGGAGATGAGATTATGTGTAAGAGGAGAAGGAATTCTAAGGTCTAACCCAAGTGTGAAAAGCCTCCAGCCTCTGTGCATCAAGTCGCTGTCTACAGGAACCAAAGCTGAGAAAACTCACTGTGAATATCACTGTCCAGGTATCGTTTTGCTTTACCTGGGACTGTTTAAATCTATTTGTTTTACTGCTGTCTTAATGGGGGTGTAACTGGGAGCCAAATTAATTAGGGACTTTAGGAGTTATACTCGTAGTAACTAGTAGACCTATGTATGTGCTTGAAATCCTTTTTTTTCGTTAATAAGTGTTTAATTTAGTTTTTTAAAAGCCTCTGAAGCCGTGATAGTCTTATTACTTCTGAATTCAGGGCACGCATCTCAAAATAAAATACAAATTGCAAAACAGTTGTGATCAAGTTTCCCTTGTGCATTTGATCCATCAGGCACGCATCATCTGCCACATCATAACAGGACCCAAATCCCAAAGAGGGTTGATCTGTTTCTGAAGAGAATAAATGATAGAACCAGAGGGGACACAAAAAGAGGCCTGCTGTTCTGTCACTATCACTGGCCTCTCTCTCCCTGATAACCATATCAATTGAAACATAATTTAGAAATACATACAAACCAGCCTTTAAATTTTGATAGCATTTCACAGCCAATATTCCTGACCAACATCCTGGCCAACATTCATACCTCAACCAACACCATTACAAAATACAAAGCTTTACAAGGTATTTACAGCTCAGAAACAAGCCGTTCGGTCCAACTGGTCAATACTGGTGTTTATGCTCCATATAAACTTTGTCCCACTCCTCTTCAATCGAACTCCATTTATCTCATTGCTGTGTGTTAGTCATAAATACCTACATCACACCAGGGATCATATTTCTATGGGGTTAAAAACAAAAAACTACTGCGGATGCTGGAAATCCAAAACAAAAACAGAATTACCTGGAAAAACTCAGCAGGTCTGGCAGCATCGGCGGAGAAGAAAAGAGTTGACGTTTCGAGTCCTCGTGACCCTTGAAGGGTCACGAGGACTCGAAACGTCAACTCTTTTCTTCTCCGCCGATGCTGCCAGACCTGCTGAGTTTTTCCAGATATTTCTATGGGGTGTTTGTAGCAAATAAAATATTTCTACCATATTGGATTGAATATTGGGGGCCTGATTTCACTCTTGTGAGATGTGAGAAATGGCGGGGGTGGGGTGGGGGCTGGTGGTGGGGTGGGGGAAGAGATTGTGATTTTATTATGGCCCCCAACATGACATCACAAAAACAAAATAAAAAAGAAAGAGGTGCATTTCTGTAGCGCCCTTGAGGATCTCCAGATGTCCCAAAGTAATTTACAGTCAATTAAGCACTTTTTAAAGTGTAGTCACTGTTGTGCTGTTAGAAACACAGCAGCCAATTTGCTCAGAGCAAGGTTCCACAAATAGCCTTATGATAACAACCAGATAATCTCTTTTAGCACTGTTGTTGGAGGATAATTAAAGTCAGGACTTGAGGAAGAGCTCCTCTGTTACCCTTCAAAATGACTCCGTGGGATCTGTTACATTCACTTGAGAGGATGGATAGAGTACCTCTGAAAGCTCAGCGCTCCCTCAGTATTACACCAGCGTGCCAGCCTGGGTTACCTGCTCAAGCCTTGGGAGTGAGACTTGAATGCGTGACCTTTTAATGCAGAGATGGGAATGTTAACATGGAGCCAGGCTGCCATCATAACACACAGATTAAAGATTAATACAAGTGAAAGAGTGGGTAAACCATTTTTATTGAATGAACGTCAGAGATCAATAGGTCTAAGTAACATTAAACAAAGCAGCTATTTGTTATTCAAGCACTCCAATACTATTGGGTTTTTTTTTTGCCTATGGAATAAAATGATTCAAGTTGCTACACTAAGGGTATCATTATTTAAAGTGCTGGATGATCAGAAAAGGAATGTGTGCACTGACTACATTTTCGTTTTCAACGGACAGTGGCAATGAATCTGGACACCAGGCAGAATCTTCAGCTCCCAGAGGTGCCGAGCTTGGAGGCAGGAAGGGCAGTTAATTAGGCGAATTAGAACCGCCCTCTGCCAGTTCTGGGCGGGAAGGCCCATGATCGAACTTCCCTCCCTGCCACCAATTGAGGCCCTTAAGTGGCCAATTAAATTTTTAAAAACTCCCTTATGGCATGCGCGTGTTGCTGGCTGGGCCAGTATTTATTGCCCAACTCTAATTGCCCTTGAGAAGGTGTTGGTGAGCTGCCTTCTTGAACCACTGCAGTCCATGTAGTGTTGGTACACCCCGGGAGTTCCAGGATTTTGACCCAGCGACAGTGAAGCAATGGCGATATATTTCCAAGTCAGGACGGTGTGTGGCTTGGAGGTGAACTTGCAGGTGGTGGTGTTTCCATATGTCTGCTGCCCTTGTCTCTCTAGATGGTAGCAGTCATGGGTTTGGAAAGTGTTGCCTAAGCAGCCTTGGTGAGTTTCTGCAGTGTACCTTGTAGATGGTACACACTGCTGCTACTGTTTGCCAGTTGCAGAGGGAGTGAATGTTTGTGGATGGGGTGCCAATCAAGCAGGCTGCTTTGCCCTGGATGGTGTCAAGCTTCTTGAGTGTTGTTGAAGCTGCACTCATCCAGACAAGTGGGGAGTATTCCATCACGCTCCTGACTTGTGCCGTGTAGATGGTGGACATGCTTTGGGGAATCAGGGGGTGAGCTACTCGCCAGAGGGTGCCTAGCCTCTGATCTGCTCTTAGCCACAGTATTTATATGACTAGTCCAGTTCAGTTTCTGATAAATGGTAACCCCAGGATGATGATAATGCGGGATTCAGCCATGGTAATGCCATTGAATGTCAAGGGCCCATGGTTAGATCCTCTCTTGTTGGAGATGGTCATTGCCTACACTTGTGTGGTGCGAACATTACTTGCCACTTGTCAGCCCAAGGCCAGATATTGCCCAGGTCTTGCTGCATTTGTACATGGACTGCTTTAGTATCTGAGGAGTTGTGAATGATTTTGAACATTGTGTAATCATCAGCAAACATCCCACTTTTGACCTTATGATGGAAGGAAGGTCAATGATGAAGCAACTGTAGGTGATTAGGCCTAGGACACTACCCTGAGGAACTGCTGCAGTTATGCCCTGGTACTGAGATGATTGACTTCCAACAAACACAACCATCTTCCTTTGTGCTAGGTATGACCCCATTTTGCATTCTCGCCCAATTTCAACCCCAAAATATCTCGTCAAGTTTCACCTCAGGAATTATATTAACACCAGGCTTGACTAAATTAGTGTATCACACTCGTTTGTTTCTAATTTGAGGAAAGTATAAACTATTTACATAGAAATACATAGGAATTTACAGCACAGAAACAAACCATTCAGTCCAACTAGTCTATGCTGGTCTTCATGTTCCACACGAGCCTCCTCCCACCCTATTCCATCCCATACCATCAGCATACCCTTCTATTCCTTTCTCCCTCACATGTTTATTTAGCTTCCTCTTAAACACAGCTGTTCATCTCAACTATTCAATGTGGTAGCGAGTCCCACATTCTCACCACTTTTAAGTTTCTCCTGATTTCCCTTATGAGATTTATTAGTGGCTATCTTATATTTATGGCTCCGCATTTTGGACACTCCACCACAAGTGAAAATGAAATAAATGAGGGAAAAAATGAAAAAGAACTCTTAGTTTGGAGGGCTGGAAGAATGCCTTAAAGGAAAGTATCTCATATATTGGAAAATCTAATCTACCGTCTCTGTCCCTTGCAGACTTGGGATCTCCCAGGTTCCACTCTGTGCTTAGACCAGACAGTTGGAAAGGGCATTGGAATTGGCTATCGCACCCCTGAGTTAAGGGAACAAAAATAGTCATGGCTTCCTTGGTCACTATGCGAAAATCCCTACCGATAGGCATGTTCATAGATGTCAGGTGGGAGAATAATCAGTAGCTGTGTGATCGATTGTCTATATTTGTAATTGTAGGAATGTAGGAACAGGAAGAGGCCATTCAGCCCCTTGTGCCTGTTCTGCCATTCGCTTAGATCATGGTGGATCTATATTGTAACCCCATCTCCTCCACCTTGGTCCCATAACCCTTATCTAACAAAAGTCTGTCAAACTCAGTCTTGACATTTTTAATTGACCTCCGACCTCAACAGCTCTTTTGGTGGAGAGAGTTCCAGATCTCCACTCCGCTTGGTGTAGGGGAAGGCTTTATCACAGAATCTCAGAATTGTTTCAGCAGAGAGGAAGGCCATTCAGCCCATCATGTCTGCACTGGCTGTCCGAATGAGCAATTCACCTCGTGCCATTCCCCCACCTTCTGCCTGTAACCCTGCACACTCTTCCTTTTCAGATAATAAAACAGTGCCATGGGTTGTTTTTTTTGTTGACCTGAGGATCAATGGCTATGCGAGGAAAAACATTTTCACGCAGCGAGTGGTTAGGGTCTGGAATGTACTGCCTGAGACTGTGGTGGAGGCTGGTTCAATCGAGGCGTTCAAGAGGGAATTGGATTATTACCTGAAAAGGAAGAATATGCAGGGTTACGGGGAGAAGGCTGGGGAATGGCACTAGGTGAATTGCTCTTTCAGAGAGCCAGCATAGGCATGATGGGCCGAATGGCCTCCTTCAAGGCAGTAACAACTCTGTGATTCTGTTATACACTGCCCAGTTGCTGGTAATAAATACCTTTTAAAAAATCCCTAAGTGAAAAATTTGACTTTCACCACCTATTACAAAGTAGGAAACTGGTTACTGGAGCTATGGTGAACATGGTCATATCAAGGAGAAGTACACAAGCCAGAGGGTGGAGACCTTAATACATATCATCCTCATCTCAACTGTTGTCAATGTCTGCCTCTCAAAGCAAGGATGACGTCTCACAGGCTTCATGATTTGTGTGTCTAAGGTGACTCAGAGGGGACAAGGGTTTCCCTGAGGAAAGAAAGTTCTCGAGCCAGGGTCCTGCTCTCTGTCCTGTTTTTGTTGTTTCTCTGCAGCAGAGTTTATGTGGTCGGTTTCCATCTGTATTGCGGCTCGTTGGATGAGGCACTGCTACATGGTACGGTTTGCGGCAAGTTCCTCCCAGGCACCAATGTCAACTTGTCCTCTTTACAATGAGACCTTCAAGCTGTCCTCAAAATGTTTTCTCTGTCCTCCTCGAGATCGGGTGCCATCCTTAACTTGTGAAAATAGGATCTGCTTTGGAAGCTGATTATTTGGCCTGTGAATGCAGTGTCCAGACCAGCAGAGCTGATTTTGGAATCTGATTATTGGGCATGTGGGTGCTGTGTCCAGACCAGCAGCGCTGATTTTGGAAGCTGATTATTGGGCATGTGGGTGCAGTGTCCAGACCAGCAGAGCTGATTTTCATGGTCATGCTTATGATGCTGGAGGAATTGTTTTCAGTGAAGATGCTGTAGTTTGTTCACCTGTCCCATTTGACTTTGCGTATTCTGTGTAGCCATCGCAGAAAGGTAGCGGCTGAGATATGGCAAGAGTTCAATGACTTCCAAAGTCTCCCCATCAATAGCAATAGCTAGAGGTGTAGGTGCTTGTTCAGGTGAGGCCTGGTGGAGGATTTTGGTCTTGCAGGTGTTGAGTGAGAGAGCAACTCCTCCCAACCCCACGCACACACATACACACGCACATGCATGCACACAGGCACAGACACAGACACTCAGATACAGACACACAGACACACACACACACACACACATGCATGCACACAGGCACAGACACAGACACTCAGATACAGACACACAGACACAGACACACACACACACACACACACATGCATGCACACAGGCACAGACATGCACACATGTCATACAGGCACAGACACACACACAGACACAGACATGCGTGCACACACACAC